>NC_085842.1:324430547-324730547 GCF_035594765.1 Anolis carolinensis
TTCGGGCTGCTTAGGTCAACAACGAGCTGGGCTATTTTAATGGTCGGGCGCTCAATCCAACCAAGCTGACTTCGAACCCATGACCTCTCGGTCAGTAGTGATTTATTGCAGATGGCAACTAACCAGCTGTGCCAGAGTCCGGCCCAAACTTGGCCTCTTCTCCTCAATGGGACCTCTTTCCAAATATTTAAACATGGCTCTTTCTCTGAACATCCTTTGCTCCTGAAGCCACTCCTGGTTGGACTTTGCTTCCAGATTTCTGGCCATTTTGGTCACCCTTCTTGAGACAAATCCTAATATTTCCAACTAGGAAATTATTCCTGAGTATATTGTCCAAATTTCTTAATAATGTCATATCTTCCCCCAGTTATTCAACCCAAATCTCCTTGCTCTAAGGATAGTTTGCCTTTGCTACTCCTTCGGCATGAAAAACTAACAAATGTTTTCCTTGCAGCACATTCCAAAGATATGACCAGGCCTTTGTCTGGAAGGATCTTGTTTTCGCGTTCAAATAAGGAGAGAGGCGGTCATGCCCTCTCAAGTGAACTTTGTCTCCTCTTCGAAGGCTCATCCAGGTTAAGACCTCTTCCCAAAACTGGACACGACAGCCCTCCCACATAGATTGGCCTGGCTGGGACAGAGGCCTTGGACGTTGGCTCCCTGAATGTCAGGAAGGGGCTGGACTAGGTGACCCTTGGCTTCCCTTTCAGGTTTAAGATTATGTGACCTACTGGAAGCAGAGCCCACCCAAACATAAGCAGCTGTGCATCCCCATATGGCTGAAGGGGGTTGGACTAGATGGCCCTTGGGATCCCCTTCCAGTTCCTTGGTGATTGATTCATGGGCTTCTGAGTGGGCATCTCTCTGGATGGCTGAAGGGTTAGACTAGATGGCCTTTCAGGTCCCCTTCTAGCTCTAAAGCAACAGACTGGATGGCCATCTGCCTGGAGTGCTTTGTGCTTTTCCTGCATGGCAAAAGGGGGTTGGACTGGATGACCCATGCAATCCCTTCCAACTCTATTATCCTATGACTATCATGGAGTGTGGTGTGCTCTCCATTTTGGAGGCCTTTGCAAAGAGGTTGGATGAGCATCTCTTGGGAGTATTTTAGCTGTGAATCCCCATATGGCTGAAGGGGGCTGGACTAGATGGCCCTTGGGATCCCCTTCCAGTTCCTTGGTGATTGATTCATGGGCTTCTGAGTGGGCATCTCTCTGGATGGCTGAAGGGTTAGACTAGATGGCCTTTCAGGTCCCCTTCTAGCTCTAAAGCAACAGACTGGATGGCCATCTGCCTGGAGTGCTTTGTGCTTTTCCTGCATGGCAAAAGGGGGTTGGACTGGATGACCCATGCAATCCCTTCCAACTCTATTATCCTATGACTATCATGGAGTGTGGTGTGCTCTCCGTTTTGGAGGCCTTTGCAAAGAGGTTGGATGAGCATCTCTTGGGAGTATTTTAGCTGTGAATCCCCATATGGCTGAAGGGGGCTGGACTAGATGGCCCTTGGGATCCTCTTCCAGTTCCAAGAGTAACAGATGGCCTTGGTGATTGATTGATTTTATATTGTTATTGTTTTTATCCTGGGCTTGGCCCATGTAAGCCGCCCCGAGACCCCTTCAGGGGAGATGGAGGCGGGGTATCAAAATAAACTTCTTCTTCTTCTTCTTCTTCTTCTTCTTCTTCTTCTTCTTCTTCTTCTTCTTATTATTATTATTATTATTATTATTATTATTATTGGTGGGCTCTCCTTTGAAGGGCATTTGAGTGGGCCTCTCTCTGGATGGCTGAAGGGTCGGACTAGATGGCCTTTGGGATCCCCTTCCAGTTCCTTGATGATTGATTGGTGGGCTCTCCTTTAGGATCCCCTTCTAGCTCTAAAGCAAGAGATTGGATGGCCGTCTGTTGGGAGTGCTTTGTGCTTTTCCTGCATGGCAGAAGGGGATTGGAATGGATGGCCCATGCAGTCTCTTCTAACTGTATTATTCTACGATTCTATAGGAGGGACTTGATGGCCCTTGGGGTACCCTTCTAGCTCTAAAGCAAGAGATTGGATGGCCGTCTGTTGGGAGTGCTTTGTGTTTTTCCTGCATGGCAGAAGGGGATTGGACTGGATGGCCCATGTAGTCTCTTCTAACTGTATTATTCTACGATTCTATAGGAGGGACTAGATGGCCCTTGGGGTACCCTTCTAGCTCTAAAGCAAGAGACTGGATGGCCATCTGTTGGGAGTGCTTTGTGTTTTTCCTGCATGGCAGACGGGGATTGGACTGGATGGCCCATGCAGTCTCTTCTAACTGTATTATTCTACGATTCTATAGGAGGGACTAGATGGCCCTTGGGGTACCCTTCTAACTCTAAAGCAAGAGACTGGATGGCCATCTGTTGGGAGTGCTTTGTGTTTTTCCTGCATGGCAGACGGGGATTGGACTGGATGGCCCATGCAGTCTCTTCTAACTGTATTATTCTACGATTCTATAGGAGGGACTAGATGGCCCTTGGGGTACCCTTCTAACTCTAAAGCAAGAGACGGGATGGCCGTCTGTTGGGAGTGCTTTGTTATTATTCTACTATTCTATTGAATGGCAGTGGGCTCTTCTTCTTCGGAGGCCTTGGTGTGGAAGTCAAGTGGACTGCATATCTCGGGAGTATTTTAGCTGTATAGATGACCTCTGGGAGCCCTTCCAGCTCCAGGATTCTAGGACTGGAGCCCTTGGGTTCCCTGGAGCAGAGGCCAGGTTCTCCTGTGCATGGGCAGAGAAGATGGACCGCCTGGACCTTCTGGGCCCCAGCTGCCCCCTCCAGCCCTGACCCTGCTCCATGGCCTTTCAAGGGCATCCTTGGGCCCCCCAGGAGGGAAAAGCTCCAACGGGTTGGGCTGGATGGCCCTTAGGGGTCTCTCCAAACTCTTGGATTCTATGCTTCTATTATTATTATTATTATTATTATCATCATCTTCTTCATCATTATTATGTAGAGGCTGGATGGCCATCTGTCAGGATAATATAAGATTATAAATGGGTAATATAGCTGTGTGGAAGGGCCTAGAGTCTACATTGCCATATAATGCAGTGCAAATTAGATAATCTGTGGAAGAGGCCTAAGTGAGGCCTAACTCTGCCTGTCCCTGGGCTGAGTAGGTTGCTAGGAGACCAAGTGGGCGGAACTTAGCCTTGTAACTGGCAGCAATTGGATAAAAACAATTATTCCTCTCTCTCTAATTAGGACTTTCATTTTTCTTTTCTTTTTGTTGTATCAACCTAGAGCCGTGGATGATGGGTTGTGTTGTCAAATTTCGAGGTTGGGGGGCCTGTGGTTGTGTTGTTTTGTCCGCTGCCCTGATGCCATCACTCTTTTATATATATAGATGATTCTATTGGAGGTTGGCGGGCTCTTCTTCTTTGGAGGCCTTGGTGTGGAAGTCAAGTGGGCAGCATCTCTGGGAGTATTTTAGCTGTATAGATGACCTCTGGGGACCCTTCCAGCTCCAGGATTCTAGGACTGGAGCCCTTGGGTTCCCTGGAGCAGAGGCCAGGTTCTCCTGTGCATGGGCAGAGAAGATGGACCGCCTGGACCTTCTGGGCCCCAGCTGCCCCCTCCAGCCCTGACCCTGCTCCATGGCCTTTCAAGGGCGTCCTTGGGCCCCCCAGGAGGGAAAAGCTCCAACGGCATCTGCCCATTGACACCCCCTTTGCACTGCTCCCTGCACCCCACCCACCTGCTCCCGGGCATCAACGTAAGCTGCAACAAAGCCTCCGGCATTAATCCCACCTGGATCAGAGCACAGGTTGGAGGGATGGCCAGGAGTCCTTGACCCGCTGGAAAGGCAAGCGTGCCCCCTCCCCATGTCATTTGGCAGACCCTGGGAGCAAGCCACATTCCACAGGCCTCTCCCTGTCTCGCTGCATGCCTTTGGAAGGCAGGGTGAGCCTTTGTCTTGTGTTGCAAGACTCAGTGGGGGCATCTATACCAGGCCTGGGCCAACTTGGGCCCTCCCTCCAGGTGTTTTGGACTCCAACTCCCACCATTCCTAACAGCCGGTAGGCTGTTAGGAATGGTGGGAGTTGGAGTCCAAAACACCTGGAGGGAGGGCCCAAGTTGGCCCGTGCCTGACCTACACTGCTCTTGCGTGTAACATTTCCGGTAAAACTGTCGTGTTGAAGACATCTGTTCTGACCTTCATTGTCGAATTAATGCGGGTTAACCCTACTTGAACTGCCATGGCTCCATGCTATGCAATTCTGAGAGTTGTTGTGTGATCGAGGTGACCACCCTCCCCCCCAGGACTTTGTAAAAGATAGTTCAAAAATCAAGACTTTATGTTCTATATTCCATATATTTATAGTAGAAGGTGATTGAGACTTTTTACTGGAGTTTACTGTGGATTATCCCTGCACTCTGAGGCAAGAGATAACAACTTCATGAATTGTAAAATCATGCTGCTAAAACTCCACTTTTATGAATTTCCATGCTGGGTTCTCCAGATGTTATGAACTTCGTTCTTATCAAATATTTTCAATTGTTTATATCATTCATGATTCCCCTTTAGGCAATGTAACTCACTTTTATGGATTCTCCCTTATTTCCATGAAATCTATCTGTCTGCCTATATGTATTTGTACTCTTTGGGATCCCCGGAAAATATGTATTTTTCCCAGCATGGTTTATATTCCAACTTTATTTTATCTTTTTCATTTTATTTCATATAATTGTCAAGTCATGAAATCAAATAGGAAATATTTTGAACTCAACCTGAACCCCAGAACCTATCCCATTTCCTATGACCCAGGCTTCCCTTCCCAAAAACAAAAGGATAATCTGCCACCGCTAAACCCAATCAAATTCAGATTGCATGGACAATATAGGGCTTGAGTCGCCGAATTCGGAGTGTTGTCCTAAAGGTGATTCGCCCCAAGGCAAACATTGTCATATCTCACCCAAAGGAAAATCCAGGACACCTCAGGAAGGCGCCCTGCAGAGCCTGTCAATATGGCTCATCACCACCCCTCTTTACTTCCACCTCTGACACCCCAAGGCATATCTAAAATCTGTATATGTGACAGAAACCCGGACATCCTTGATTGCTGCCATTAATCCCTTTAGAAATCGGTCTAGCAGGAATTAATCCGATATTTCCTGCCCTGTCACTTCATTGTTTCAATAACTCCCGCCTTCTCTTTCCTGATTGGCCCGAGTAGAGACAAAAGGCAGCTTCCTATTGGGCCAACGGAGCAAGGCGGGAAACGAAAGCCCGCCTCGTTCAACCTTCTAGCCTATCAACGATCAGATGGGCGGGGGAGCGGGGCGGGAAATTCAAAGGGCTGTCAGACTGAAATTTTGTATAAATATGGCTTTATTTTGATTGTATGGTACCCTAGTAGACTGAATGATCACTACTAGAGTCCTTTTCAGCTGAATCGCTCAATAAAGACTCCTTGGCGGATTTTCCTTCAACTTTGGCGGACCTTCTTCATTTCGGCTTCAGGTTGTATTGCGGCTCATATTTTCCTATTGGCTCTGCCAAGGTCCGTTCTCTCAGGACCGGATCGGGTCTCTCCTTAAGGGCCCGATCCCCTAAAACGCGGTCGACAACAGTTGTTTGGTGAGGCACCATCCCTCTTTGGCAGAGAAGGCTAAACTACAGCTCCCGGGATTGCAAAACTACAGCTCCCGGGATTCCATAGCATTTGGGCATCAGTTGCTCAAGTGGTGCCAAACAGCGTTCATTCTATAGTGGAAAAACAGTGCAACCCCTCTTCCATCCCATATTGGAAACTCCTGCCTTGCTCCTGGAATGGGAGGCGCAATCGTGGGTCAAAGCTGAAAATTTATTTATTTATTACAATATTTATATCCCGCCCTTCTCACCCAACAGGGGACTCAGGGCGGCTTACAATAAAACGCATATATAAAAATTATACAGTGCAATATAAATCAGTTAAAAATTATTATTAACTTACATCAGTATTCATAAAACACATTATAAAATACAGGTAGGAAGAAGAGGAATCTAGAAGGGAATCTAGAAGGACTTGGCCCTTCTATGGATTCCTGTGGTACGATGAAGCCAGGGCTATTGCAGACTATTATTATTATTATTATCAACACAACGACGTTGTATGGCACAGCAAACAAGATAGTAGGCTTGATCGATCCATGAAAAATTTGATTCTAAACTCGTTTCAAATCTAGAGGGGGCAGTTTTTCGTTTTTGTTGCTAATAACGAATTTGGCCCCCAAAATTTTTCGAAATTAACGAAAATTCGTTATTTTCTAAATTAATTCGTTAATGGCGGACGCGCATGCGCGGTGGCCCAAAAACAGCCCGAAGGGGGGGGGACTTAGGGGGCTCTCCCGCCCTCATTTTTTGAGTGATCTTCTTCAAACTTGGTACAGTGGTAGAACACATTTAACACTGATAGCTCACCAAAATGTGGAACGTTTCCCTTATCCTCTGATTTTTGGCAAATTTTCATAGCTTTTATAATAAACCTTTTTTTAATAATTGCAGTAATCTGTTCCTGGTTTGAAAGTCTTATTTCCTGTTAAA
The DNA here is from genome assembly GCF_035594765.1 of Anolis carolinensis. Taxonomy (NCBI): domain Eukaryota; kingdom Metazoa; phylum Chordata; class Lepidosauria; order Squamata; family Anolidae; genus Anolis; species Anolis carolinensis. Next base: position 324,437,097 of record NC_085842.1, read on the forward strand.
TTGGGTTGTCTTTACTGTGAAAGTCATTGTTCTACTTCAGAAACTTTGTTTTTGTGGCTGAAACTTTGTTAAATTGGTGTGTGTGTGATATATATTGTGTATATATATATATATATAGTCCCTGCTTGTGTGTGTGTGTGTGTGTGTGTGTGTGTGTGTGTGTGTAGGTAAAGGTAAAGGTATCCCTTGACGTTAAGTTCAGTCATGTCTGACTCTGGGGGTTGGTGCTCATCTCCATTTCTAAGCCCAAGAGCCAGTGTTGTCCATAGACACCTCCAAGGTCATGTGGCCGGCATGACTACATGGAGTGCCATTACCTTCCCAGAAACACCCAGAAAATGGGAATTCCAGACAGGAAACAATCAGGGCCAGCTAATACCTCCCAACAAAGGATTCCCCCAGGTAGGAAGCAGCCAGGCTTTGAAGCTGCAAGGCTATTCAATGCTAATCAAGGTGACCAATTGCAACATTCACACTTGCCTCCCACAGACAAGAGTTCTTTCTCCCACCCTGGACCTTCCACAGATATAAACCCCACTTGCCTAGCTTCGCACAGACGTCAAAACCTCTATGTCTGCCACAGATGTGGGTGAAACGTCAGGAGAGAATGCTTCTGGCACATGGCCATAGAGCCCGGAATACATACCACAACAGTGTGATCCCGGCCATGAAAGCTTTCGACAACACAACCACAGTATCCATTCAAGTTCATGTAGCGTAGTATGGACTGGAGACCTGTATTGGGGGGAGGGAGGGTGCGAATCTGGGCCCCTGGGAGCAGCCGAGGACGGGCCTGGCCCACACCCCCTCGCATCCCGGGCCTCTTCCTTCCTAGAATCATAGAATCATAGAATAGTAGAGTTGGAAGAGACCTCAAGGGCCATCTAGTCCAACCCCCCGCTAAGAAGCAGGAAATCGCATTCAAAGCACCCCCGACAGATGGCCATCCAGCCTCTGCTTAAAAGCTTCCAAAGAAGGAGCCTCCACCAAGAGGAGCCTTCCTCTTCCTTTTGTTATTTAAACTATATATTGTGAAATTATGGTGTGTTTTTTTTCATGCGTGTTCTGTGTTCAAGATAGGGAGACCAAAGAGGAAAAGCAAGGGAGGGACGGAGGCCCCAACACTTCCGGCTCCCATGCGAACTCCCCCCTTGTGTGCCTTGGAGGGTGGAGCATGCGCACTGGCTCTCCCTTTCTCTATGGCTCTTTTCAGGTCGCTTGGGAACCCGAAGTGCCTCCTCCCTTTGCCTTTGTGTCCAAGAAGGAGAGAAGGACGTTGCAAGGTTTGCATTGAGGGTGTTTCTCTGGTGGGTTTGGCTTGGAAGGGGGCTCATTAAGGCCCAATTAATTAATGCACTGAGCTGAGGCGAGGCGGCGGCGGCGGCCATTTCCCCCCTCCGTCTTCCTCCTCCTCCTCGGCCTCCTTCCCCCTCGCCCCCTCCCATTGGCTGAGCCTCCCATTGGCTGAGGGGCAAAAGGAAAGGAGTTTGGGTGCTTTGCAAAAGCTTTTTTTTCTTAACAAAAAAACGAAGAAATTAGAAAAAACGGCCTCTCGCGATTCGAAACCGCGATATCCAGACGTGTGGACAACCAAGGTTCGATATTGCTTCAAAACAATCGAAAATAACGAATCAATAACGGTAAACGGGGAAAACGAATTATTTGAGCAAGCCTACAAGATAGATATGCTGGATTTCGTTTCGCAAAACCACAAGTCGAACACTTCCCAAGTGTCTAGGACTGTGTGATGTATTTTCTGATGATGTGTGCTGATCCCAGTAGGGTGGCCTTTTGCAGTTGGCAGATGGTGATTTTGTCAATGTCTATTGTTTCCAAATGCCGGCTGAGATCTTTTGGCACAGCACCCAGTGTGCCCATCACCACCGGGACCACCTGTACTGGTTTCTGCCAGAGTCTTTGAAGTTCAATCTTGGGGTCCTGAGAGCGGCTGAGTTTTTCCTGTTGTTTTTCGTCAATGCGACTGTCACCTGGGATGGCAACATCAATGATCCAAACCTTGTTCTTTTCCACAACTGTGATGTCTGGTGTGTTGTGTTCCAGAACTTTGTCAGTCTGGATTCGGAAGTCCCACAGTATCTTTGCATGTTCATTTTCCAATACTTTTGCAGGTTTGTGATCCCACCAGTTCTTTGCTGCTGGGAGGTGGTACTTGAGGCATAAGTTCCAATGAATCATTTGGGCCACATAGTTGTGCCTCTGTTTGTAGTCTGTCTGTGCGGTTTTCTTACAGCAGCTGGGGATATGATCCTTGACGTGGTGGGGGGGCTTAACTGCTCCAATGATGACTGAGGGCTGTGCTGGCGGTAGTGTAACTACCGGCAGGTCCAACCAAGCCAGAGAGGCCTCAGCTGAGGAGCAGAACCGCCAAGAGCACCTAACCCATTAACATTATGGAGAATCAAACCCAAACGAAGTCTATACTGGCTCGGTCGTCGCCCAGGATAAAAAGGACCGCGGTGGATGCTGCTGATTCTGGACATCCATCGACAAGTGGGCTACGGAATCATCAAAACCCAAATAAACAGTCACAGAAGCGGCAAAAATATACAATGCCAGAAAACCGCACAATTATTATTATTATTATTATTATTATTATTATTATTATTATTATTATGTTTATTTATACCCCACTTTTTCAGGACCACATCACACTAGAGAAGGGATCCACTTTAAATCCGGTTTCTGCCTCCTGCAGAAGTCTGGGATTTGTAGTTTAGTGTGGCTCAGGACTTCTCCGGCTGAGTATTTAAAGACTCCACCCTCATCAACAAACTCCAGAATTCTGCAGGAGCTAGGAACTGGATTTAAAGTAGAGCCATTTATTTATTTATGGTGTCAGAAGCAAATTGAGAATACAGTTAGAATGTATAAAAAACCACTAACAAAGTTCAAACTTGGAAGCTTACTTTGACCAGAAGCTGGCCACTTGGAGTGCCTCTGATGCCACTGTGAGAAGATTCTCCGTTGTGCATGTGGCAGGGCTCAGACCGCATTGTAGTAAGTGGTCTGTGGTTTGCTCTTCTCCACACTCGCATGTTGTGGACTCCACTTTGTGGCCCCATTTCTTAAGGTTGGCTCTGCATCTTTTGCCAAAGCACAATCCGTTCGGCGCCTTCTGAATCGCCCAGTCTTCTGTGTGCCTAGAAGGAAGTCTCTCATCTGGTCTCAACCATTGATTAGGTTGTGGATTTTGGCCTGCCACTTTTGGACTCTTGCTTGCTGCGAGTATAATTTCTCCAGTGGTGTGGGGCATAGACATCCTGTGATGATGCGGCATGTCTCATTAAGAGCAACATTCACTGTTTTAACATGGTGAGATGTATTCCACATTGGGCATGCGTATTCAGCAGCAGAGTAGCAAAGCGCAAGGGCAGATGCCTTCACTGTATCTGGTTGTGATCCCCAGGTTGTGCCAGTCAACTTCCATATGATGTTTATTTATTTATTTATTTATTTATTTCCGATATTTCTACCCCGCCCTTCTCCCCGAGGGGACTCAGGGCGGTTTACACAACTGGCAGGATCACTACCAGTATAGCATAATACAATAAAATAATAAAAGTTAAAATAGTTAAATAACATAGTAAAATACAATATATAAAAGATTTAACACAGTGCAACACCGAATATATATGCCAATCATCCATCAGACCTTGTGCAAGAGCCTTAATCCAATCCATGTCAACGCTAACTGAGTTCATCCATTAAACGCTTGCGCATGCGCACATAGCCAGGTCTTCAACTTCTTTCTAAACCCCAGAAAGTATGGAGCCTGCCGGATGTCACTAGGGAGGGAGTTCCACAGCTGAGGAGCCACCACCGAGAAGGCCCTGTCTCTCGTCCCCACCAGCCGTGCTTGTGAGGCAGGTGGGATCGAGAGCAGGGCCTCCCCGGAAGATCTTAAGGTTCTCGTGGGCTGATGCTATTTCTAGCACCCACTTTTTGTGTGACAGTCAAGCAGTGCTTCTTGTAAGTCAGAGCCCTGTCCAGAGTGACTCCCAGGTGTGTTGTTGTGCTGCAATGCTTCAGTGGAATTCCTTCCCAGGTCATCCTCAGAGCTTGAGATGCTTGCCTGTTCTTTAGGTGGAAAGCACACATCTGTGTTTTAGATGGATAAGAATCAGATGGTTTTCCCTGTAATAGGCAGTAAGGGCACCTAAAGCTTCAGAGAGCTTCTGTTCAACCATTTCAAAGCTCCCTGTTTGAGCGGTGATGGCAAGATCATCAGCATAGATGAGACTCCCTGTCCCTTCCCGCAGGATAGTAACACAACCAGGCGTCCCCTGGGCAACGTCTTTGTAGACCGCTGATTCTCTCACAACTTGCACTATGCAATCAATCAACCAAACAAACAAACCAATGGACTTTTTCAGGACCAACTATGACAATAATCTCAGTCAACATTGAAGGCATGTCAGTGGCCAAAGAACAGTTGCTTTATGAATTGAGCCAAGTGGATCCATGCTCTAGTGTGATGAGGTCCTGAAAGCAACTTAATTTTAAGATTTTTTAAAAGTCACTTTGTGAGACGTTTTGACCTTTTTGAGAACACGGAGCAGAGACAAACGCAGACTCTAAAAGAAATGCCTTTCATGGTCTCGGCACAAGAAGCTTTTTATAGAGAAGACACAACAAGGAAAGATAGATGGCTGCTGTGCCAAAGGGTTTTTGGAATAACATCAAGGCGGATTTTTAAAAAACAGAGTCAAGAGAGTTGCTAGAAGCAGAGAGAGAGTCTTATTTATAGTTAGTGGAAATGTTTAAAATGGGCAAAAAGAAGTACAGCTTTAAAAGGATGTTCCATTGAGGAGGAAGGGGGAAAGTTGTTTTCTGCTGCTTTGGAGACTTAAAACATGGAGCAATGGGTTGCAATGGCAGGAAAAGAGATTCCGCCTACACATCAGGAAGACATCCCCAACGGTAAGAGCGACCCAGCATCGGAATCCACTGCTGCCCGGAGTCTGGTGGAATCACAGAGTCATACAATTGGGGGTGTTGGGGTTTCCTCATCTTCGGAAGAGGAAGAGGAGCAGGAAAGTGTTCATGAATCAGAGGGGCAGCCGGAATCTGAGGAGGAGATTTTGCAAGTACCCACATTTCAGGAGAGGCAAAAGGAAACAGAGCAGAGACGTCGTTCATCTAGAATAGCTGCCAGAAATGCAGTTGAATAATTGGGAACTGCCCTAGCAGCTGGGAGGGGATTCAGGGCTATAAAGCAGAAGCAGGCGCAGCCAGCTCTTGCTGGTAACAAACTGACTCTAATGCCTAAGCCAGGGGTCCTCAAACTTTTTAAGTGGAGGGCCGATTCAGAGTCCTTCAGACTGTTAAGGGGCCGGACTAGGATGAAATAGTCCAAAATTAGGATTGTTGTTGTTGTGTGCCTTCAAGTCATTTCAGACTTAGGTCAACCCTAAGTCTAAAGTGTAGGACAGAGGCCAGGTCAATGACCTTGGAGGACTTTAGTTTGGGAACCCCTGATCTAGACGATCTCATAAAACCATAGGTAAGCAAAGAGACCTCCAAAGACCATCTAGATGGTCTCATAAGACCATAGATAAGGAAAGGGATCCTCAAAGACCATCTAGATGGTCTCAAAGGACGATAGGTAAGGAAAGTGACCTCCATAAGCCATCTAGACGATCTCATAAGGCCATAGGTAAGCAAAGAGACCTCCAAAGACAAGGTAGACTTAGGTCAACCCTAAGTCTAAAGTTTAGGACAGGGGCCAGGTCAATGACTTTGGAGGGCCGCATCTGGCCCCCGGGCCTTAGTTTGGGGACCCCTGGCCTAATAATAATAATAATAATAATAATAATAATAATAATAATAATAAAACTTTATTTATACCCCACCACCATCTCCCCAACGGGGACTCGGGGCGGCTTACATGGGGCCATGCCCAGAACAGTACAATATAACAAAATATAAATACAACATAACATAGAGCAATTAAACAATTCAATAAGTAATAATATACAATATACACTACAACGCAAATCAAAGAAACAGTAAAAAACAGGGCCGGCCGCATGAATACAAAGATAAAAACTCGGGTGGGAAAGATAAAGGGAATGGAGAACACGGGGAGCAGGGACATACGAAAGTGGAACCGTCTAGAGCAGGGGTCCCCAAACTTTTTAAACAGGGGGCCAGTTCACGATCCTTCGGACTGTTGGTGGGCCGGACTATAGTTGGCCACTGAGCAATAATAATAATAATTATTATTAATAATAATAATAATAAAGAGGGTTAGAAGAGACCCTTTGGGCCATTGAGTCCAATCCTCTTCTGCCTTTGTGCACTGAAAGCACAAGCAAAGCATCCCTGACAGATGACCACCCAGCCTCAATGTTAATAATAATAATAATAATAATAATAATAATAATAATAATAATAATAATAATAATAAATGTGCCGTGCCAAAAGATCTCAGCTGGCATTTGGAAACAATAGACATTGACAAAATTACGATCTGCCAACTGCAAAAGGCCACCCGACTGGGATCTGCAAAAGGCCACCTGACTGGGATCTACACGCATCATCCAAAAATACATCACACAGTCCTAGACACTTGGGAAGTGTTCGACTTGTGATTTTGTGAAACGAAATCCAGCAGATCTATCTTGTTTGCTGTGTCATACTTATAATAAAAAAGAGGGTTGGAAGAGACCCTTAGTCCAACTCCCTTCTGCCTCTGCGCACCAAAAGCACAAGCAAAGCATCCCTGACAGATGGCCACCCAGCCTCAATGTTAATAATAATAATAATAATAATAATAATAATAATAATAATAATAATGGTTGTAAGAGAAGAAGAGACCCCTTGGATTATTTAGCCCAACCCCCTTCTGCCCTTGTGCCGTGGGGGCCGGATAAATGGCTTTGATGGGCCGCATCCGGCCCCCGGGCCTTAGTTTGGGGACCCCTGGTCTAGAGGAAAGATGTTGGAGAGGAGCAGGAAAAGGAATAAATAACAGTTACTCTCCAAAAGCGCAGCGGAAGAGCCATGTTTTTAAATCTTTTTAAAAAGCTAATAGAGTGGGAGCTTGCCTAATCTCAATGGGCAGTGAATTCCATAGTTGAGGGGCCACAGCAGAAGAGGCCCTCTCCCTAATAGAGAGACAGGGCCTTTTCAGTGGTGGCTCCCCGCCTATGGAACGCCCTCCCCATTGAAGTCAGGCAGGCTCCCTCCCTCCTGTCTTTCTGAAAGAGGACAAAAACGTGGTTATGGGACCAGGCATTTGAGCATGAGTAGCAGCAAAAATGAGATAAGAATATATGACCTACTGACAGACCCCACATGAACATGGAAAGCGCCTTAAATGTATATTTAAATGTATAATTATGTATATTTTAATGGCTATTCTTAATTTTATTGTAATTTTTAATCTTGATGGATTTTTAAATTTGATGAAAACTGTTTTTAATGTGTATGGTTATACTGTAAGCCGCCCTGAGTCCCCCGATGGGTGAGAAGGGCGGGGTAGAAGTGATGTAATAAATAAATAAAAATAAATAAATAATACCCATAAGGCGGGCCTGGGATATAGGCAGTGGCGAAAGGAGGGCCTCCCCAGATGATTGCAGAGATCGGGCAGGTTTATAGTGGGAGATACGGTCACGAAGGTAGGTGGGTCCCAAACCGTTTAGGGTTTTATAGGTGATGGTCTGCACCTTGAATTGGGACCGGAAGATGAACAGCAGCCAGTGGAGCTCCTTAAATAAGGGAGTAGATCTCTCCCTGTAACTTGGCCTAAGCCTTCGTTCCCCTTGTGCCTGCTTCGAGTCTGCATCTGGGAAACTGCTCCTAAGGATTTATTGCTGTTTCTTTGTCTGAAATAAGACTGCTATTTGATTTGGGAATTTATCAGAGACTAAGACTCTTGCCCTAAGACTTCCTTGCTTCCTTTTGTATTATTCCACTGAGTGTGCTGAAGTAAAGCAGTTTTCATTTACTTACCACAGTATTTTAAGGCTGTTCTTGAAAGGCAAAACAGGATGGGGGAGATCCTCAGAGGTCACCTAGTCCAAAGCACCCCTGACAGATGGCCATCCAGTCTCTATTTAAAAGCTTCCAAAGGAGGCGGCTTTACTGGACTCCAAAACAGCACAATCCTCTTACTGTCAGGAAGTTCTTCCTAATGATGTTCGGGCGGATTCTCCTTTCCTGTAATCTGAACCCATGGATCCATTGAGCCCTATAGTCTCCAGGGTAGTAGAAAAGGAAACCTGCTCCTTTTTCGTTATTCTTGCAAATATTGATATACGGCTCTGATGTCCTGATGGACATGAGAGCCGTGTATCAATATTTACAAGAATAACAAAGAAGGAGTAGGCTTCTCAATGAAAAGGCACAATGGGATGTCTAGTACCTTTGGTAAACCATTTGTGTCACTGACACAACTTTAGAAATAGCAATGCTTAGGTCACAGAATGTTTGTAGAACAACCTTACATATGGTTGTTGTATGTTTTCCGGGCTGCCTGGCCATGTTCCAGCAGCATTCTCTCCTGACGTTTCAGCCACATCTATGGCAAGCATCCTCAGAGGTTGTGAGGTATGGAGAAACTCAGCAAGGAAGGTTTATATATCTGTGGAAAGTTTAGAGCTTTATAGGCTAAAGCCAGCACTTTGAATCGTGCTCGGTAGCTAATTTATTATTTACTAGCTGTGCCCGGCCACGCGTTGCTGTGGCAAAGTGGTGGTGGTATTGGTTAAAAGTTGTTGTGGAATTTTTATTTGATGTTATTTGTATTTTTAATTAATCTTATTGTAACTTATCTTTTTTATTTGTCATATTTTATTATTTTGTTGTATTATTTTTAGTTATTTTGTTATTAGAGTATTTTATTGTATTAATTTTTTTAGTGTTTTTTATTGTATTATTTGTATTTATTTTATTTTTTATTCTTTTATTAACACTGGGCTGAGTGGGTTGCTAGGAGACCAAGCGGGCAGAGCTTAGAGCCTTCTAAGTGGAAGCAAATGGATAAAAACCATTCTTTCTCTCCCTCTAATTAGGACTTTATTTTTCTTTTCTTTTTGTTGTATCAACCTAGAGGCATGGATGATGGGTTGTGTTGTCAAATTTCAAGGTTGGGGGGCCTGTAGTTTTGTTGTTTTGTGGGTCGCCGTGATGCCATCACTCTTTTATATATATAGATTTATTTATTTACAGCATTTATATTCCGCCCTTCTCACCCTGAAGGGGACTCAGGGTGGATCACATTACACATATAGGCAAACATTAAGTGCCTTAACATAGAACAAAGACAAGACAAACATAGGCTCCGAGCGGGCCTTGAACTCATAACCTCCTGGTCAGAGTGATTCATTGCAGCTGGTTATAGCTGGCTTGCTCTCTCTTGCCACAGCCCGAGCCCAATTGGTAGCCAGTGGAGCTGACGTAACAGAGGAGTAGTGCGCTCTCTGTACGCTGCTCCGGTTAACAACCTGGCTGCCTCCCTCCCGTTTGACTAATTGAAGCTTCTGAACAGTCTTCAAAGGCAGCCCCACGTAGAGTGCATTGCAGTAGTCTAATCGGGATGCAACAAGAGCGTGGACCACCATGGCCAAGTCCGGCTTCTCAAGGTACGGTCGCAGCTGGCACACAAGTTTTAATTGTGTGAAGGCTCCCCTGGCCACTGCCGAGACCGGGGTTCCGGGCTCAGCGATGAGTCCAGGAGAACCCCCGGACTGCACACCTGCGCCTTCAGGGAAGTCCATAGTTTGCCCATGCCTGCTACAGAGTAAGTGGTAGCCCATAACAAATACCTCTATCCCTTACTGGACACGGTGCCCATTGAGACTATAACTATGATGAAGCTTACAATAACCGATTGTCATGTCCGTTGTGCCGTCCGTTGTGCAAATTCCCTGGGAGTGACAGGCCGGGAACAGGTGTGGGAAGGGGAAGGGGCGCCTGCCGTCCTGGCTTCCTTCTTCCCTGCCTGGCAGTGGCCCCCGGGGGCTATTTCTGGCCCTGGGCTCAGCGCAGGCATCTGGGGATTAGGGGGGCTCCACCTCCGCAGGACGGGGCCCAAGAGCCTGACCTCTAGCAATGCTCCGGCCCTCCAGGGACCCAGGCCCAGGGACCCTTGCAGAAGCCAAGCGGGCAGGATGGACAAAGGAAGGGACCTCGCGATCTCAGGATGGATGGAGGCCATTCCAAGAGAGCGAGGCAGGCGAGGACCCAGAGCCTGAGTTAGATATGGGGTGGGTGGCACATGTTGGGGATTGTAGATGATAGAAGGAAGCCCAGACTCACCCTGCAGAATGATGCACCACTCAGCCTTGCAGAACAAATAACACAGGGACTCACCCTGCAGAATGATGCACCACTCAACAAATAACATAGGAACTTTTACTAAATCCAAGAGATCAACAGAGCAATGATATTTACAATAGTCCCTCTGATTGCTTACAAAAATCAGAAGTCATAGGCAGTCCTTTCTTAGTCTGTTGTCGAAGGCTTTCATGGCCGGGATCACAGGGTTGTTGTATGTCTTTCGGGCGGTGTGGCCATGTTCCCGAAGCATTCTCTCCTGATGTTTCATCCACATCTATGGCAGGCATCCTCAGAGGTTGTGAGGTATGGATAAGCTAAGTAAGGCAAGGAAAGAATATATATCTGTGGAGAGTCCAAGGTGTGGCAAGAGTCCTTTGTCACTGGGAAGCCAGCATTGATGTTTCAGTTAATCACCCTAATTAGCATTGGAGATGTTTTTGTCTCTTGCCTGGGGGCATCCTTTGTTCAGTCAAGCCTTCATTGTGTTGATTCCCATCTACTGTTTTGATTTTGGAGTTTTGTAATACTGGTAGCCAGATTTTGTTCATTTTCATGGTTTCTTCCTTTCTGTTGAAGATGTCCACATGCTTGTGGATTTCAATGGCTTCTCTGTGTAGTCTGACATGATAGATGTTGGAATGGTCCAGCATTTTTGTTAGTCTGCTTCAATGAAGATCAGCAGCAAACAAGGCCTTAGAAATAGTCAGGCCTTTCTGCGTACAGAGCCATCTTCTTTTCCAGCCAGTACTCAGTAGACCCACCCATGAAAATAACAGGAACTGTGTTTGGTTGCTGGCTGATGTTATTATTTATTGTTATAATGTTGTTGTTTTATTCTGTTTACACCGTGAATTGCATTGTTATGTAATTTTGTTTATAATTATGCTGTTGGGCTTGTCTCCATGTGAGCTGCCCTGAGTCCCTTTGGGGAGATGGTGGTGGAATACAAAAATAAAGTTGTTGTTATTATTATTATTATTGTTATTATTGTTATTTTATTGTATGACACAGCAAACAATATAGACATGCTGGATTTCATATCACAAAATCACAAGTCGAACACTTCCCAAGCGTTTAGGACTGTGTGATGTATCTTCGGATGATGTGCGCAGATCCCAGTAGGATGACCTTTTGCAATTGACAGATCTTAATTTTGTCAATTGTTTCCAAATGCCAGCTGAGATCTTTTGGCACGGCACCCAATGTGCCAGTCACCACCGGGACCACCTGCACTGGTTTCTGCCAGAGTCTTTGCAGTTCAATCTTGAGGTCCTGAGAGCGGCTGAGTTTTTCCTGTTGTTTTTCGTCAATGCGACTGTCACCTGGGATGGCAACATCAATGATCCAAACCTTTTTCTTTTCCACAACTGTGATGTCTGGTGTGTTGTGTTCCAGAACTTTGTCAGTCTGGATTCAGAAGTCCCACAGTATCTTTGCGTGCTCATTTCCCAATACTTTTGCAGGTTTGTGATCCCACCAGTTCTTTGCTGCTGGCAGGTGGTACTTGAGGCATAAGTTCCAATGAATCATTTGGGCCACGTAGTTGTGCCTCTGTTTGTAGTCTGTCTGTGCGATTTTCTTACAGCAGCTGAGGATATGATCAATGGTTTCGTCGGTTTCCTTGCACAGTCTGCATTTTGCTCATCAGCTGATTTTTCGATCTTGGCCTTAATTGCTTTTGTTCTGATGGCTTGCTCCTGGGCTGCCTTCTGTCTCCTTCCTTTGTCCGTGTTCCATTTGTGAGCCAGAGCCAGGTCTTCTCCTTGTCAGCTTTTCCTTCAATTTTGTCAAGGAACTTTCCATGCAGTGTTTTGTTGTGCCAGCTGTCAGCTCTAGTTTGTAGTGCGGTTTTCTTGTCCTGGTTTTTTGTCTGCTGTGCTTTGAGGAGTTTCTGATTTTTGACTTCAATCAAAGCAGGTTCTTCACTTTGCTTGACATATTCTGCCAGGGCATGTTCTTCTTCTTTGACTGCTTTTTTGACTTGTAAGAGTCCTCTGCCCCCTGATCTTCGAGGCAGATATAGCCGGTCAACATCACTGCGGGGTTATTATTATTATTATTATTATTATTATTATTATTATTATTATTATTATAATAACATGGCCAAAGCCCTGGAAACCATGGCTCTGTGAGGAAAGGCTCTGAAAGGATGCCACATTGAGGAGGAAGGACCAAGGTTGTTTTCTGCTGCTCTGGAGACAAGGAAGCCATGGAGCCATGGATTCAGACGATAAGAAAAGGGATTCAATCTAAACATTTGGAGGAACATCCTGATGCTGAGAACGTTCTGGCAATGGAATAGGCTTCCGCCTAGGTGTATAATGGGAGCCATGGGTTCAAATTGCAGGAAGAGAGATTCTTGGTGTGCAGAATGGTGGAAAATGCTGCCCTAAGTGTCGGGCAGAGTCTCTCTCCTTTCTCTGGAGTTTTTAAAGTAGAGGCTGGATGGCTGTCTGTTGGGTGGGTTTGGATGGTGCCTCCCTGCCTGGCAGAAAGAAAGGAGGGGGTTGACTGGATGGCCTTTGGGGTCTCTTCCCACTCTTAAGATGCCATGGTTCTAGGAGGCACCTATCCCAGGCCGCTCAAGGTGGGCTCTGCCTTTGGACAAAAGCAGAGCCCCCTCCCCAAGTCCCATGCAGCCCCTCCCTCTGGGGCCCGGCCTTGGCGGCAGCTGTGCCTCCTGCCCATTCTTGCGCTGTTCCTCCGTGCCGGGCATTCTTTCCATGCGCGATAAGCATGCCTTCTGCCAAGGAGAGTCTCCCACAATGGTTATAAATGAACCTCGGCCGCACAGCGGGTGTACAATGGGGCGCGTGTGACGAGGATCCAGTGGCTTTCAGGTGCCGCAGGGGTGCGGACAGAGGCCAGGGCAGCCCTGCTCCGGGCAAAGGGCCTTCAGGTGGCCCCTCTCAGCCAGGACAAGGCTGGGCCCATGCGGACCCCCATTTGGTCCCTTCCCAGTGGGGTTCCCCTTTGGATGACTTTAAGGGCAAGGGACAGATGTGCTGGAAAGGCCGAAGCTCTTCTGAGGGCCGAGGGCTATCTGCCCTTCGTGGCTTCTTTTCCAGGTCCTGCCCAAAACTGCAGGAAGGGAAGGACATTCCCCACATTCCTCTCACCTGACAAATGCTCCTTGTAATGAAGTATGAATTTTTGGTTTACAGATGTTATGTTTAATTGTGTGTTTGTGTTTTAAAAGGGTAAGTATAACAGTTATTGCTTCTCTGCACTCAGAGGCTGGTTGCCATGGGGAAGTAGGCGGAGCCAACTGCTGTTTTGTTGAAGAAGTGCAGAGTTTTAAAAAAGGAGTTCAGTCTGTGCTCTGATGAGGCACAGGGAAGATTGATCCTAGGTTGAGGGGATCAAGGGGACTCAATTATTCATTTTGAGTTGGTTTAAAATAAGTTTGGTGACTTATTTAATGTAGTCTGTGTCCTGGTAAGGAACAGAGAATCTGTGATCGTGTATCACAGGAGTGACTGCGGTTTAAAAGTAGCAGAGAAAGAAGTTCTAACTACTTTAAATAAAAGAAGTGACCCTTTAGGGAGTTTGACTCACCTCATTCTAGTATTGTAACTGTTAATGAAAGTACCTCTAAGTGAGAAACAACAATTGTAACCACTAAGCTCTGTGCCTGAATAATAATAATAATAATAATAATAATAATAATAATAATAATAATAATAAGGAGAAGACCTGGCTCTGGCTCACGAATGGGACCCTGAAGAAGGCCTGATCCTTGCAGCCCAGGAGCAAGACATCAGGACAAATGCAATTAAGGCCAAGATTGAAAAATCAGCTGATGACCCAAAATGCAGACTGTGCAAGGAAACCAATGAAACCATTGATCATATCCTCAGCTGCTGTAAGAAAATCGCACAGACAGACTACAAACAGAGGCACAACTACGTGGCCCAAATGATTCATTGGAACTTATGCCTCAAGTACCACCTCCCAGCAGCAAAGAACTGGTGGGATCACAAACCTGCAAAAGTATTGGAAAATGAACACACAAAGATACTGTGGGACTTCTGAGTCCAGACTGACAAAGTTCTGGAACACAACACACCAGACATCACAGTCGTGGAAAAGAAAAAGGTTTGGATCATTGATGTCACCATCCCAGGTGACAATCGCATAGATGGAAAACAACAGGAAAAACTCAGCCGCTCTCAGGACCTCAAGATTGAACTTCAAAGACTCTGGCAGAAACCAGTGCAGGTGGTCCCGGTGGTGATGGGCACACTGGGTGCCGTGCCAAAAGATCTCAGCCGGCATTTGGAAACAATAGACATTGACAAAATTACGATCTGCCAACTGCAAAAGGCCACCCTACTGGGATCTGCACACATCATCAGAAAATACATCACACAGTCCTAGACACTTGGGAAGTGTTCGACTTGTGGTTTTGTGAAACGAAATCCAGCATATCTATCTTGTTTGCTGTGCCATACAACGTCGTCGTGTTGATAATAATAATAATAATAAAACTTTATTTATATACTTTATTTATATACCGCCCTATCTCCCGGATGGGACTCAGGGCGGTTTACAGTCATAAAAGCAACACAACATTACATAACGACATAACACACATTATTAAACAAGGTAAAATAGTACAATTATAACGATAAATGAATAAACTTGTTATTGTTCTTCCAACATCTAAGCCTCTGTCGCATATATTATAAACCAAGTTACGTTATCATCTAAAGTGAATAATAATAAGAAAAAAAGTAAAAGGTCTCCTCTCTAAGTCTTTGGTGGTTGTATCTTTACAAATTGGTGGCAGCGGTGGGATAAAAAGATTCCCACTGCCTGAAAGAGCCTTAGAGTTCATAGTTCCTCTACAACATCACAGATGACTGACTGACCCTTGAGGGTGAGGGTGGCGGGCTCAGAACTTTTTGGGCAAAGGCAGGCCTGCATGTTGTTTTTGAGAAGAGGCAGGAGGGGCAAGACGGAGGCGGGCCTCTAAGTCTGGGGTGAAAGGGCTTCAGTCCCTGTCCCACAATGTTATATTTTCTGCCACTGAATAACCGAGTAACTAGGATTAAGGGAAACACAGCCACTCATAACCCTAGCACTTCAACATGCTGAAGACAACGACAAGAAAGACGGCAGCACTGGGCATTCCCCATTGGAAACTTTGGGCGTCGACATTCCATGAGGCCATCCAGCCTGACCCAGTGGCCGAGGTCATTCAAGGGTCCTGGCTGTGCTTCTTCCAAGGCCCAGCTGGGACCCAGGGCAGCTCCTCTGTGGCCAAAGTGAAGCAAAGTGGTCATTCAGTCCATCAGCTGGAGATAGACCTCAATGCCTTGTCTTCCATGTGGGCCAGAGAGTGGTGCGCCAGCATTTCCAAGATCTGATCAAAGACTTGCTGCTGAAGACGGCGCTCATCTTAAGACGGGGAGGGTTTTACCAGGCTGCATTTGAAGGAGGCTAATGTCCGAGTGAGAACGAACGAGGTGGCCAAATACAAACCCCAATAGCGACTGTTCTATTCCATCAAGCTCTTCCAATTTCAAAGTTGGACTTAACTTTACAAGACAGGTTAGGTCTGCACCTGACACCTCCCCACCTGCCTTGGCGTATGTATATATGTGTGTATGTGTGCGCGCACAGCACATCTTTAAACACACAGGAAGCAGATGTTTATGGGCCCAGATTCCAGTCAGGGCATGTTCTTAACAACAACAAAAAAGCAGGGAAATGACATTTGAGTGTTCCTAGGAATGCAGGACGGCCTGGCCCCACATGGCCATGCGCAGGCTCTGTCGGTTTCACATGCACACTGTCCTAGGGTAGGTCATGCCAGCATTGGCCCACCTCTGAGCTGGACACCCACTGCTCACCCCTCGGAGGCTTTGAAACAGAGGTTGGATGGCCATGGGTTGGAAGTGCTTCAGTTATGTCTTCCTAGACTCATAGGATCAAAAGAACTTCCTAACTGTGAGAGATGTTCTGCAGTGGAACTCTCTGCTGCAGAGTGTGGCGGAGGCTCCTTCATTGGAGGCTTTGAAACATATGGCCATCTGTCGGGGGTGCTTTGAATGCGATTTTCCTGCTTCTTGGCAGAATGGGGTTGGGCTGGATGGCCCACCAGGTCTCTTCCAACTCTAGGGTTCTGTGATTCTAAGAGACCTCATGGGCCATCCAGTCCAACCCAATTCCTACCAAGAGAGGAAGACACAATCAGAGCACTCCTGGCAGATGGCCACCCAGCCTCTGCTTAGAAATGTCAAAAGAAAGAGCTAACCAAATGAAGATATAAGGTAAAGGGGTGTTGAGACTTAAGACACCTTGGATTGCTGCGTTAAAACCAGACTGAATCCAGAGTCACAGAAAGATGTGTTCTTCCTTGCTTGTCGAAACATTGGCTCGCTTCAGCTATGCGTCTATTATTACTGTATATACTCGAGTATAAACCTAGTTTTTCAGCCCTTTTTTCAGGGTGAAAAAGCTCCCCTCGGCTTATACTCGAGTGAGGGTGCTGGCCACCTTCTATTCAGGTCGGCTTATACTTGAGTATATACCCTGTTTCCCCGAAAATAAGACATCCCCAAAAAATAAGACCTAGCAGAGGTTTTGCTGAATTGCTAAATATAAGGCCTCCCCCAAAAGTAAGACCTAGCAAAGTTTTTGTTTGGAAGCATGCCCGGCGCCCGCCAAACAAAACACCAGAACTTGCAGGATCAGTAAATGTACACACCAGTTGTACATGGAAATAATGGTAATAATATATTAAAATGTTATATTATTTATATTTAGACAGTAGTAACAAGACATTCTTGACAGAAGTCATCGTTTGTCTGGTTTGGTTATGTTGGTTTGTGATGACAACTACTGTACAGTATATAATAAATGTTCATTTTTTTGTTCAACAATAAATGTGAATTCTTCTTCATGGAAAAATAAGACATCCCCTAAAAATAAGACCTAGCGCATCTTTGGGAGCAAAAAATAATATAAGACACTGTCTTATTTTCGGGGAAACACGGTAGGTATTCAGAGTTGGACAGTCTTATCTTATTAAAGTTTTATTGTTATCTTAAATTACAGTTTTATATAGATATTCGAAAACATTTAACCTACTGATGCCTCAAATAATGCCATTTTATTAATATCTATTTTTATTTTTTAATTTGACCCATAGCTGCTGCATTTCCCACCCTTGTCTTATACTCGAGTCAATAAGTTTCTCCAGGTTTTGTGGTAAAATTAGGTGCCTCGGCTTATGTTCGGGTCGGCTTATACTCGAGTATATACGGTAAGTCTTTTTTCACCAGAACCAATCCTTTCCCCCTGGCTCTTCTACTTGGCTCTTCTTTCTCCAAGAAGCCACTTGGTTTTGGGTGACTTTCTCAGCCTTGTGATCAAGTGTGGAAGGTGAGGCACAGAAGCCTTTGCACACATGACTGCTGCCTCTTTCTTTGTCCAAAACTTTAAACCACTGTTCAATCATTCAGACCAAAAGGATTTGAGTTTTTCTGCCCCTGTGTCTCAAGTTAATCTTTGAGCGACTCAGCAACACCTTGTTGAGGAAACCCTTCCAAGGTAAGCCTTCTTCCGGATCCTTTTGGTGCAGCGCCTGCCTGTCTGTTTTTGGATTTTTATTTCCATGTCAGGAGCAATCGGAGTTGCTTCTGGAGTGAGAGAATTGGCCGTCTGCAAGGATGTTGCCCAGGGGACGTTGCCCGGATGTTTTTGATGTTTTACCATCCTTGTGGGAGGCTTCTCTCATGTCCCCGCATGGAGCTGGAGCTGACAGAGGGAGCTCATCCGCGCTCTCCCTGGGTGGGATTCGAACCTGGCAGCCTTCAGGTCAGCAACCCAGCCTTCAAGCCACAAGGCTTTTATCCCCTAGGCCTGTCTGTTGATCTGCGCTGACCCCCCAAATGGAGAGCCGGCCCTCGGCCTCCGGCATCACACAACCTTGCGGCCATGTGAGTGTCCTGCGCAAAAATCCCAAAGTTTTTTGGGGACCGCAGGAGCGCCAAGCCGGGTATAAATAGTCCGAGAGGAATGAGGAAGACAGGCCCTCCGCCCCGGAATGAGCCGTGAGACGCCGGACGGACGGCTGTCTTCCTCCCTCAAAGGGGGATTTGTCCGGCCGTGACGGAGCTTAAAGGGGCTTCGGGGGCATCGGAGCCTCAGATCCTCAGATCCTGGCTGAGCTGAGCAGCCGGCCTTGGTCTCAGAGCATCACAAACACAAACAAGGAGGAGAGATCGAGGGGAAGGCACCGCCGTCCAGCCAGGAGAACCAGGAATGGTCTTCTAGGAGAGACCAGCAGGCCATTTGTTTACATGGGGCACATCATTTTTTTATTACATTACTATTCATTTTGTTACAAAGGAAATAACAATCTTTACAATTCATATAATTATGTCTTTTCCTTCCCCCAGTTTCCTTCCCCATCACCGGAGTCAATTTCTTTATAGTCCAACCAGAACCTCATTTCTTAGAATCATAGAATCATAGAATCATAGAATAGTAGAGTTGGAAGAGACCACATGGGCCATCCAGTCCAACCCCCTGCTAAGAAGCAGGAAATCGCATTCAAAGCACCCCCGACAGATGGCCATCCAGCCTCTGCTTTAAAGCCTCCAAGGAAGGAGCCTCCACCACGGCCCCGGGGAGAGAGTTCCACTGGTGAACAGCCCTTCTCACGGTGAGGAAGTTCTTCCTGATGTTCAGGTGGAATCTCCTTTCCTGTAGTTTGAAGCCATTGTTCCGTGTCCTAGTCTGCAGGGCAGCAGAAAACAAGCTTGCTCCCTCTTCCCTATGACTTCCCTTCACGTATTTGTACATGGCTCTCATGTCTCCTCTCAGCCTTCTCTTCTGCAGGCTAAACATGCCCAGCTCTTTAAGCCGCTCCTCATAGGGCTTGTTCTCCAGACCCTTCATCATTTTAGTCGCCCTCCTCTGGACGCTTTCCAGCTTGTCAACATCTCCCTTCAACTGCGGTGCCCAAAATTGGACACAGTGTGATTCCAGGTGTGGTCTGACCAAGGCAGAATAGGTTGATTCCCACCTTCTCTCCTTAATGTTCCTTCTATAAATTTCTTCCATATATGGTAGAGTCTCACTTATCCAAGCTAAATGGGCCGGCAGAAGCTTGGATAAGCGAATATCTTGGATAATCCAGCCTGCACCCGGGTTGTGGCGCAGGCTGGAGAGCAGCCAAGTTGCAACCAGCTGCAATGAATCACTCTGACCAGGAGGTCATGAGTTCAAGGCCCGCTCGGAGCCTATGTTTGTCTTGTCTTTGTTCTATGTAAAAGGCATTGAATGTTTGCCTATATGTGTGTAATGTGATCCGCCCTGAGCCCCCTTCGGGGTGAGAAAGAAGGGCGGAATATAAAGGCTGCAAATAAATAAATAAATAAATAATAAGGAGAGATTAAGGAAAAGCCTATTAAACATCAAATTAGGTAATGATTTTACAAATTAAGCACCAAAACATCATGTTATATGACAAATTTGACAGAAAAAGTAGTTCAATACGCTGTAATGTTATGGTGTAATTACTGTATTTACTAATTAGCACCAAAATATCACAATATATTGAAAACATTGACTACAAAAATGGCTTGGATAACCCAGAGGCTTGGATAAGCGAGGCTTGGATAAGTGAGACTCTACTGTACTTTCAAAATCATTTTTCTTCCTTAGGCCCTTTTTGACATTTAAATTACATGTTAATTTATCATTTACTAGCTGTGCCTGGCCACGCGTTGCTGTGGCAAAGTGGTGGTGGTATTGGTTAAAAATTGTTTAATTTTTATTTGACGTTATTTGTATTTTTTATAAATTTTATTGTAAGTTATCTTTTTATTATATTTTATTATTTTCTTGTATTATTTTTAGTTATTTTATGTTATAGTATTTTATTGTATTAATTTTTTAGTGTTTTTAATTTTTTTTTAGTGTTTTTAATTTTTTTTATTGGGTTGCTAGGAGACCAAGTTGGAGGAGCTTAGCCTTCTAACTGGCAGCAATTGGATAAAAGCAATTATTCCTCTCTCTCTAATTAGGACTTTATTTTTCTTTTCTTTTTGTTGTATCAACCTAGAGCTGTGGATGATGGGTTGTGTTGTCAAATTTCGAGGTGGGGGGGCCTGTAGTTTTGTTGTTTTGTGAGTCGCCGTGATGCCATCACTCTTTTATATATATAGATTGCTAATTTCCAAATTTCCTTATAATAATCTTCTATTTTAATTTCCACCTCCCCTTTCCAATTTCTTGCTATTAATAACCTTGCAGCCATTAGCAACATTGTTATCAAATTCTTTTCATTTTCTTTCCATTCATCTGTATTGTAAATAGATAATAGTATAGTCGCTGGGTTTCTATTGATTTTTTTCTTCATGATACTTTCTATTTCAAATATGACCTTTCCCCAAAAACTCTGTACATACTTACATTTCCACCACATATGAATACATGTCCCCTTTTCTTGACAACCCCTCCAACATTTTTCTGAACAGCTCTTATCCATATTATGTATCATTATTGGGGTCAAACACCACTTCCATACCCTGTTTACCCTAAAATAAGACATCTCCTGAAAATAAGACCTAGTAGATGTTTTGCTGAATTGCTAAATATAAGGCCTCCGCCAAAAGTAAGACCTTGCAAAAATTTTGTTTGGATTCATACCGGCTGAACAGAACACCAGAGCATGAAGAATCGGTAAATGTATGTACCATAGATTGATGTACATGGAAATAATGGTAGTAACAAGAAATTCTTGATAGGATTTCACAAATAATAATAATAATAATAATAATAATAATAATAATAATAATAATAATATCACATTGTGATTTTGTAATACGAAATCCAGCATGTCTATCTTGTTTGCTGTGTCATACAATAAATAATAATAATAATAATAATAATAATAATAATAATAATAATAATAATGCCTAGAAGATCAGGGGGCAGAGGACTCTTACAAGTAAAACAAGCAGTCAAAGAAGAAGAACATGCCCTGGCAGAATATGTCAAGCAAAGTGAAGAACCTGCTTTGATTGAAGTCAAAAATCAGAAACTCCTCAAAACACAGCAGACAAAAAACCAGTACAAGAAAACCGCACTACAAACTAGAGCTGACAGCTGGCACAACAAAACACTGCATGGAAAGTACCTTGACAAAATTGAAGGAAAAGCTGATAAGGAGAAGACCTGGCTCTGGCTCACGAATGGGACCCTGAAGAAGGAGACAGAAGGCCTGATCCTTGCAGCCCAGGAGCAAGCCATCAGGACAAAGGCAATTCAGGCCAAGATCGAAAAATCAGCTGATGACCCAAAATGCAGACTGTGCAAGGAAACCGACGAAACCATGGATCATCTCCTCAGCTGCTGTAAGAAAATCGCACAGACAGACTACAAACAGAGGCACAACTATGTGGCCCAAATGATCCATTGGAACTTATGCCTCAAGTACCACCACCCCGTCAGCAAAGAACTGGTGGGATCACAAACCTGCAAAAGTATTGGAAAATGAGCACGCAAAGATACTGTGGGACTTCAGAATCCAGACTGACAAAGTTCTGGAACACAACATACCAGACATCACAGTTGTGGAAAAGAACAAGGTTTGGGTCATTGATGTCGCCATCCCAGGTGACAGTCGCATTGACGAAAAACAACAGGAAAAACTCAGCCGCTCTCAGGACCTCAAGATTGAACTTCAAAGACTCTGGCAGAAACCAGTGCAGGTGGTCCCGGTGGTGATGGGCACACTGGGTGCTGTGCCAAAAGATCTCAGCCGGCGTTTGGAAGCAATAGACATTGACAAAATCACGATCTGCCAACTGCAAAAGGTCACCCGACTGGGATGTGCACACATCATCCGAAAATACATCACACAGTCCTAGACACTTGGGAAGTGTTCGACTTGTGGTTTTGCGAAACGAAATCCAGCATAACTATCTCGTTTGCTGTGCCATACAACGTCGTTGTGTTGATGATAATAATAATAATATAACTTTATTTTTGTATGCCGCCTCCATCGACTCAGAGCGCCTTACATGGGGACAAGCCCAATCAAACATCATAAATATCATAAAATAAACAGTTTAAAAAACATATACATCATAGTTAAAAACAGAGTAATCAAACTGGAGTTTAAATTAAAAAACATAAAATATAAAAATAATCTTAATCAATTGTCTGGTTATGCTGGTTTGTGATGACAACTACTTTACAGCATATAATAAATGTTCATTTTTTTGTTCAACAATAAATGTGAATTCTTCATGGAAAAATAAGACATCCTCTGAAAATAAGACCTAGCACATCTTCAGGAGCAAAAATTAATATAAGACACTGTCTTATTTTCAGGGAAACACGGTACTATCTTGTAGTAGTTTTCTTTTATTCTAATTGATAAATTTTTGAGATGCCTTGCTTTTCATAATTTTTCCCAATCTCTTTCTCCTACTTTTATTCCCAGTTCTTCCTCCCATATTTCCCTTGTTAATATCCCTTTCCTCCCACCTTTAATCTCTATTAATATTTTATACATCGTACTGGTTATCCCTTTCAGATATTCATTTCCCTCTTTAGTCTGTTCTTTTAATACTATATTTTCAAATTTTGTTGGGCACATCATAATAACACTATCTGCCTCAACACAGTAGAACATGAATCCACTTTAAATCCAGTTTCTGCCTCCCGCAGAATTATGGAGTTTGTAGTTTGGTGAGGCCCAGGACCTGCCTGGCCGAGCTATTTAAAGCCCCCTCCTTAAGGTGGATTTAAGGTGGATCCGAGCTCTCGTGTGATGAGGTCTTATGTCACACATTTTGAGAAATGTTCTGTTCCTGGTATGAATGTGTTGCTTCCTGTTTAACTGTACGGTTCTTACTTTGAAAGTACAGCAGAGTCTCACTTATCCAACATAAACAGGCAGAACGTTGACTAAGCGAAAATGTTGGATAATAAGGAGGGATTAAGGAAAAGCCTATTAAACATCAAATTATATTATTATCTATATATATAAAATGATAAAGTTGTTTGCGCAGTGACTATAACAACAAAACTAAACATCCCAGAAATAAGAAATTTGGCAACACAATGCAAAAGGCTTGCCTCCAGGTTACAACAACACAACCACACCACAAAACCACAATCCAGACCCACAAAAATCACAACAACGCATCATGCGATAACAACACAACTAAATGCCCCAGAAATACAAAATTTGACAACACGACGCAAAAGCCTTGCCTCCCAGTTGTAACAACACAACCACACCACAAAACCACACAGGACCCACAAAACTCACAACAACGCATCGTGACTATGACAACACAACTAAACGCCCCGTAAATACAAAACTTGGCAACACAACGCAAAAGCCTTGCCTCCCGGTTGTAACAACACAACCACACCACAAAACCACAATCCGGATCCACAAACCTCACAACAATGCATTGTGACTATAACAACACAACTAAACGCCCCAGAAATACGAAACTTGGCACACAACTAAATGCCCCAGAAATATAAAACTTGACAACACAACGCAAAAACCTTTTCTCCCGGTTGTGACAACACAACTACACCACAAAACCACAATCCGGACCCACAAAACTCAGAACAACGCATCGTGACTATAACACAACAAAACGCTCCAGAAATACAAAATTTGACAACACAACGCAAAAGCCTTGCCTCCCAGTTGTAAGAACACAACCACAACACAAAACCACAATCTGGACCCACAAAACTCACAACAACGCATCATGACTATAACAACACAACTAAATGCCCCAGAAATACAAAACTTGGCAAAACAATGCAAAAGCCTTGCCTCCCGGTTGTAACAACACAACCACACCACAAAACCACACCGGACCCACAAAACTCACAACAACGCATCATGACTATAACAACACAACTAAACGCCCCAGAAATACGAAACTGGGCAACACAACACAAAAGCATTCCCTCCCGATTGTAACAACACAACCACACCACAAAACCACAATCCGGACCCACAAAACTCACAACAATGCATCGTGACTATAACAACACAACTAAACGCCCCAGAAATACAAAACTTGGCACACAACGAAACGACCCAGAAATACAAAACTTCGCAACACAACACAAAAGCCTTGCCTCTCAGTTATAACAACACAACCACACCACAAAACCACAATCCAGACCCACAAAACTCACAACGCATTGTGACTATAACAAATACAACATTTGACAACACAACTCATCCACCTCCCCAATCCCTACATTCACACTTGGCCTCCAAAAAAACAATTACAATAATAACAATGACAACAACAACAACAATAAGAATCAACACCATCACAGGCAAGAAAGAGCCAGGCACTGAGGCTGAGAGGCCAGTCAGTGCTACACTGGGCCTCCAAAAAACAATACAGTAGCATCTAACTTATCCAACTTTCATGACCACTACAACAACAATAATAATAAACACCTACACAGGCAAAAAAAAAAGACTATTGTACCACAATAAAAATATAAACCGCACTCAGCAGAATCAGACATTACAACTAACAACAAACCAAAGACAACAGGGATCTCAAGCAATTATCAATCAACACAAAAATTGAAGAAGGTAACAGACTTCAAATACTACTACTAATGTGAGTATAAAGAAGGTGGAGGTCACAGCATAAATACAACCTAATGTAGACTGACCAACACCACCAGACTCAGCCACAGCAACGCAGGGCCGGGCACAGCTAGTCTATATATATAAAATGTTCTGTTAGTTTCTGCTTTAAGGTAAACAACAAAACTAAACAACCTAAACCCACGAAACTTGGCCACAAAAGACTTGGTCATCCAGACTGTGTTTAGACATCAAAAAAACAAGGAAAATAAAGTCCTAATTAGAGAGAGAGTAATAACTGTTTTTTCCCCATTGCTGCCAGTTAGAAGGGTAAGCTCCGCCCACTTTGTCTCCTAGCAACCCACTCAGCCATTTAATGGTGCCCAGGGCCTCTTCAATCAGGCCTCTTCCACACTTCCTATAAAATACAGATTATCTGATTTGAACTGGATTATATGGCAGCGTAGACTCAAGGTCTTTCAACACAGCTATATTACCCATTTATAATCTTATATTATCTGCTCTGAACTGGATTATCTTCAGTCCACACTGACATATAATCCAGTTCAGTGTGCATTTTATTCAGTTCTGTAGAAGGAGCCTCATATAATCCAGTTCTAAGCAGATAACATAAGATTATAAATATATAGTAGAGTCTCACTTATCCAAGCTAAATGGGCCGGCAGAAGCTTGGATAAGCGAATATCTTGGATAATAAGGAGGGATTAAACATGAAATTAGGTTATGATTTTACAAATTAAGCACCAAAACATCATGTTATACAACAAATTTGACAGAAAAAGTAGTTCAATGCGCAGTAATGCTATGTAGTAATTACTGTATTTACGAATTTAGCACCAAGACATCACAATGTATCGAAAACATTGACTAAAAAAACATTGACTACTAAAAGGCCGACTGTGTTGGATAATCCAGAACGTTGGATAAGCGAAGGTTGGATAAGCGAGACTCTACTGTAGTTGTTAGACTCCAGAAACTTCATTTTTGGGGCACAAACTAAGTTGAATTGGTTAAGACAAGATGAGATAATTTTTTAAATCATTTTTATTGCAAGATTTGTAAGCAACCGTGTTACATTTTCTTTAACATATATATATATATATATATACACACACACACACACACACACACACACACACACACACATATATAGACATATATATATATATTATATATATATAATTTTTCTTGATACAATAAAAACCAAATTGACTGCTATGGATGGTTAGGGAAGGGGAGGAAGAGGAGGAGAAAAAAGGGGAGAAAGGGAGAGAGATAGAATGGTTAATAAAAAACAAAACAAAACAAAAAACAAAAAAAACCCTGAAAAAAACTATAAACACAGTTGCTATAATTTTCCTACTACTTCCAGAGTTCGAACCGTAGTTTTTTTTTTCCTTTTTACATTCTTCTTTATAGTTGTATAGATAACTATACATTTGCCTTTTAGAATCACCCTAGGGTTTTCAATAATCCAACTTTATATACATATTTATTTTTTTCTTTTCGTAAGTAATCGAATCGATCAGTGGTTTCCAATCCATTCTATTAATTGATATTCTGTCCTGGGCCATTTTCATAATGTCCAATATTTTAGAGAGCCATTGTTTGGTATTGGGAGTTTCCTCAAGTTTCCATCTCTGTGCCAATATGATTCTAGCCGCAGTCGTAAAATAAAATATAGGTTTATCTGTGTTTTTATCTACGTGTGGATCTGTAATTCCCAATAAGAAAATTTCAGGTTTGAATTCAAATTGTTTTTGTAGAATTTTCATCATTTTTTAATACACTTCATACCATAATTTTTTTACCCTTTTGCACTCCCACCACATGTGGATGAAAGCGCCAGTCTTCTTTCCACATTTCCAACATTTCTCATCAGTTTTTCCTTTATTATATAATGCCAATTTCTTCGGAGTCGAGTACCACATGTAGATGAGATAGTTCCGCTGAAGGAACTAGCGGAAGTTATTTCAGAACCACTGGCAATTATCTTCGAGAGTTCTTGGAGAACGGGAGAAGTCCCAGCAGATTGGAGGAGGGCGAATGTGGTCCCTATCTTCAAGAAGGGAAAAAAGAACGACCCAAACAATTACCGTCCGGTCAGCCTCACATCGATACCAGGCAAGATTCTGGAAAAGATCATTAAGGAAGTGGTCTGCGAACACTTAGAAACAAATGCGGTCATTGCTAATAGTCAACACGGATTTACCAAAAACAAGTCATGCCAGACTAATCTGATCTCTTTTTTCGATAGAGTTACGAGTTGGGTCGATACAGGGAATGCCGTGGATGTAGCGTACCTGGATTTCAGTAAGGCCTTCGACAAAGTCCCCCACGACCTTCTGGCAAACAAACTAGTAAAATGTGGGCGAGACAAAACTACGGTTAGGTGGATCTGTAATTGGCTAAGCGAACGAACCCAAAGGGTGCTCACCAATGCGTCGTCTTCATCATGGAAAGAAGTGACAAGTGGAGTGCCATCAGCAGGGCTCCGTCCTGGGCCCGGTTCTGTTCAGGATCTTTATTAACGACTTAGACGAAGGGTTAGAAGGCACGATCATCAAGTTTGCAGATGACACCAAACTGGGAGGGAGAGCCAACACTCCAGAAGACAGGAGCAGAATTCAAAACGATCTTGACAGACTAGAGAGATGATTGGCCGAAACTAACAAAATGAAGTTCAACAGGGACAAATGCAAGATACTTCACTTCGGCAGAAAAAATGGAAATCAAAGATACAGAATGGGGGACGCCTGGCTTGACAGCAGTGTGTGCAAAAAAGATCTTGGAGTCCTCGTGGGGAAGAAGTTAAACATGAGCCAACAATGTGATGCAGCAGCTAAAAAAGCCAATGGGATTCTGTCCTGCATCAAGAGGGGAATAGCGTCTAGATCCAGGGAAGTCCTGCTCCCCTTATTCTATTCTGCCTTGGTCAGACCACACCTGGAATCACACTGTGTCCAATTCTGGGCACCACAGTTGAAGGGAGATGTTGACAAGCTGGAAAGCGTCCAGAGGAGGGAGACTAAAATGATTAAGGGTCTGGAGAACAAGCCCTATGAGGAGCGGCTTAAAGAGCTGGGCATGTTTAGCCTGCAGGAGAGAAGGCTGAGAGGAGACATGATGAGAGCCATGTACAAATATGTGAAGGGAAGCCATAGGGAGGAGGGAGGGAGCTTCCTTTCTGCTGCCCTGCAGACTAGGACACAAGGGAACAAGGGCTTCAAACTACAGGAAAGGAAGGAGATTCCACCTGAACATCAGGAAGAACTTCCTCACTGTGAGAAGGGCTGTTCGGCAGTGGAACTCTCTGCCGCGGAGTGTGGTGGAGGCTCCTTCTTTGGAGGCTTTTAAGCAGAGGCTGGATGGCCATCTGTCGGGGGTGCTCTGAATGCGATTTCCTGCTTCTTGGCAGAATGGGGTTGGACTGGATGGCCCATGTGGTCTCTTCCAACTCTACTATTCTATGATTCTATGATTCTATAATTGAAAAACTACAACCAAATGTGCCACACGGATGTCCTCCCCATGTCTTTAGGAACTGCCCTGAGTCCTCTCGGGGAGAAGGGTGCGGGATATAAATAAAGTTTTATTATATTATTTATAACCCAGGAACAAACAGTGCGTGTCACATAGTGTAATAATCCACCCTGGGAGGCTTTTGGACGGGCGGAAGTGGATGCCCAGGAGCTGAGCCTTTTGGACAGAGTCCGGCCATACGGTTCCATTCTTCTTCCTTCGGTCACTCTTGGCCTGGCCTGGGGAGGCAAGACCCAGACTTCTGGAGTTGGGGGCTGCTTCTGTGTCTTTCTGATTTTTATGTGTTATGTATGTGTTGTTCATTGATTTGTACTGTTTTAAGATGCTGAAAACCACTTTGAGTCCCTTGGTGGAAGAAAAGCATGATACAATTAAAGATTTATTATTATTTTATTGTATGACACAGCAAACAGGATAGATATGCTGGATTTCGTATCACAAAATTGTCAGAGTAATTTGCAGCGCAGCAGCACTTGGATGGAATCAGTGGAACGCAGAACGAAGAGACATCAGAGACGTTGGTAAAACTATATACAAAGTTTTACTGACTTCAGTAATAAACAAGACAAACAGATTTGCAGACAAACACAGGACTTGACTCTACTCTACTCAGAACTGAACTGAACTAATTCAATCAGTAATGCACACACACTTGTGTCTGGACACTCCCCAGTTCCATCCGCACATCAAGATCATCACAGCTTCTCAGTAATTAACTCTTTCCAGACTATGTCACACTCTGGATGATGCAATCAGTATGCAATACAGGCAAGGCACAAATTTTCATTTAAACACTACCAATACACAAATCCCACATTAACAAAATACTTCCCAAGTGTCTAGGACTGTGTGATGTATTTTCGGATGATGCGCGCAGATCCCAGTCAGGTGGCCTTTTGCAGTTGGCAGATCCTAATTTTGTCAATGTCTAAAAGGTAAAGGTAAAGGTTTTCCCCTGACATTAAGTCCAGTCATGTCTGACTCTAGGAGTCGGTGCTCATCTCCATTTCTGAGCCGAAGAGCCGGCGCTGTCCGTAGACACCTCCAAGGTCATGTGGCCGGCATGACTGCATGGAGCGCCGTTACCTTCCCGCCGGAGCGGTACCTATTGATCTACTCACATTGGCATGTTTTCGAACTGCTAGGTTGGCAGGAGTCAATGTCTAGTTTCCAAATGCCGGCTGAGATCTTTTGGCACGGCACCCAATGTGCCCATCACCATTGGGACCACCTGCACTGGTTTCTGCCAGAGTCTTTGCAGTTCAATCTTGAGGTCCTGATAGCGGCTGAGTTTTTCCTGTTGTTATTCGTCAATGCGACTGTCACCTGGGATGGCGACATCAATGATTCAAAAATTTTCTTTTCCACAACTGTGATGTCTGGTGTGTTGTGTTCCAGAACTTTGTCAGTCTGGATTCGGAAGTCCCACAGTATCTTTGCGTCCTCATTTTCCACGACCTTTGCTGGTTTGTGATCCCACCAGTTCTTTGCTGCTGGGCGGTGGTACTTGAGGCATAAGTTCCAATGGATCATTTGGGCCACATAGTTATGCCTCTGTTTGTAGTCAGTCTGTGCAATTTTCTTACAGCAGCTGAGGATATGATCAATGGTTTCGTCAGTTTCCTTGCATTTTGGGTCATCAGCTGATTTTTCGATCTTGGCCTTAATTGCATTATTATATTATTATTATTATTATTATTATTATTATTATTATTATTATTATTATTATTATTATTATTAGGTCCCGATCAGAGTTAGTTTGAGGCAGCTGCTTCTTCTTGGCATGTTTCTCCCTTTCGCCCTCCATTTGAGCCTCTTTGAATTCCACAATACTGTTGGTCACAGCTGACCTCCAATTCCAACACGCATTCAGTCCCACGGAGTTGATGGCAAAGGATCATCGCTTCAATGCACCTGTCTTCCCAAGAGATTTGCAGGATTCTTCGGAGGCAAGGCTGATGGAATCCTTCCAGGAATTGAGAGTGACGTCTGTAGACAGTTCACATTTTGCAAGCATATAACAGGGTTGGGAGGACAATGGCTTTATAAACAAGCACCTTGGTCTCCCTATGAATATATCAATCATTCAGAAAAATGCTGTACTCACAGAGTTCAGGCGGTGATCTACTTCAGTGTCAATATTAGCTTTTGTGGATTTCCACGCGGGTGGGAAGCTTCCTATCAACAAGGTGCAGTATCGTAACAATAAAGATGGAGAATAATGTTGGGGCAATAACACAACCCTGTTTGACACCTGATTCCACCTTGAATGGGTCACTTTGGGAGCCACTGCTGTCCAGGACTATTGCCATCATGTTATCATGTAAGAGTCGCATGATGATATGATGGCATGTTATATATGTCAGGGGATGATGGGAGGCGGAGTGGATTCCAAAATTCATCATCCCGGTCTCACCTCCTTCTCCAGACTGTATTCCCATGCTGAGAAACAGCACTGGTCAAACAAACACTCCAGCAGACGAAGTCCAACTGTTGATTAACTTTATTTACATGTCTATTTACAGTTTGCATTTCTCGGCTTCAGAGCATAGCATTCACAGTCCATCTTCAGCGAAAGCTCAAGCCAAACTCCCCAGATAAGATAACAACATTCCTCAGTTCCGAAGGAAGTTCCAACCCTCAAAGGCAGGAAATCAAGCCTGATAGGTCACAGTAATCACAACAGGCTGTCAGTCAAAACTAGCCTGCTGTTAACTATTTCATTACTGAAAATACACACTCTAGCTC
Source organism: Anolis carolinensis (assembly GCF_035594765.1). Classification (NCBI taxonomy): domain Eukaryota; kingdom Metazoa; phylum Chordata; class Lepidosauria; order Squamata; family Anolidae; genus Anolis; species Anolis carolinensis. Next base: position 324,468,331 of record NC_085842.1, read on the forward strand.
ATCAGCAGTAAACACTTGATTTACATTTCATACAAATACAACCATACTCCAACAATATATTGCCTAAAGAGCAATTGGGAAGTCTCCTCTCTTGCTCTTCATCTGTTTCTGAGATTTATTGATTTATTTATCCATGTAATTCAATGTGTCTTTGCTTCCTACCTGCATGGAGAATCCACTTCACTTCATCTGGTCAGATTCTAAGTGCTCAGAACAGGGGTCCCCAAACTAAGGCCCGGGGGCCGGATGCGGCCCTCCGAGGTCATTGACCTGGCCCCCGCCCTCAGTTTTATAATATAATATATTGTATATACATATAATATTGATAATAATATTATAATGTAACACAATATAACACTAATAATAATACCATATAATAATATTAATTATATATTCTATATTACATATAATATTACTAATAATATTACAGTATAGTGGTATAGTTCAATATAGTAATATATAATGCTAATATTGTGCTATGCTAATAATATAATATATTGTATATACATATAATATTGATAATAATATTATAATGTAACACAATATAACACTAATAATAATACCATATAATAATATTAATTATATATTCTATATTACATATAATATTACTAATAATATTACAGTATAGTGGTATAGTTCAATATAGTAATATATAATGCTAATATTGTGCTATGCTAATAATATAATATATTGTATATACATATAATATTGATAATAATATTATAATGTAACACAATATAACACTAATAATAATACCATATAATAATATTAATTATATATTCTATATTACATATAATATTACTAATAATATTACAGTATAGTGGTATAGTTCAATATAGTAATATATAATGCTAATATTGTGCTATGCTAATAATATAATATATTGTATATACATATAATATTGATAATAATATTATAATGTAACACAATATAACACTAATAATAATACCATATAATAATATTAATTATATATTCTATATTACATATAATATTACTAATAATATTACAGTATAGTGGTATAGTTCAATTTAGTAATATATAATGCTAATATTGTGCTATGCTAATAATATAATATATTGTATATACATATAATATTGATAATAATATTATAATGTAACACAATATAACACTAATAATAATACCATATAATAATATTAATTATATATTCTATATTACATATAATATTACTAATAATATTACAGTATAGTGGTATAGTTCAATATAGTAATATATAATGCTAATATTGTGCTATGCTAATAATATAATGTATTGTATATACATATAATATTGATAATAATATTATAATGTAACACAATATAACACTAATAATAATACCATATAATAATATTAATTATATATTCTATATTACATATAATATTACTAATAATATTACAGTATAGTGGTATAGTTCAATATAGTAATATATAATGCTAATATTGTGCTATGCTAATAATATAATATATTGTATATACATATAATATTGATAATAATATTATAATGTAACACAATATAACACTAATAATAATACCATATAATAATATTAATTATATATTCTATATTACATATAATATTACTAATAATATTACAGTATAGTGGTATAGTTCAATATAGTAATATATAATGCTAATATTGTGCTATGCTAATAATATAATATATTGTATATACATATAATATTGATAATAATATTATAATGTAACACAATATAACACTAATAATAATACCATATAATAATATTAATTATATATTCTATATTACATATAATATTACTAATAATATTACAGTATAGTGGTATAGTTCAATATAGTAATATATAATGCTAATATTGTGCTATGCTAATAATATAATATATTGTATATACATATAATATTGATAATAATATTATAATGTAACACAATATAACACTAATAATAATACCATATAATAATATTAATTATATATTCTATATTACATATAATATTACTAATAATATTACAGTATAGTGGTATAGTTCAATTTAGTAATATATAATGCTAATATTGTGCTATGCTAATAATATAATATATTGTATATACATATAATATTGATAATAATATTATAATGTAACACAATATAACACTAATAATAATACCATATAATAATATTAATTATATATTCTATATTACATATAATATTACTAATAATATTACAGTATAGTGGTATAGTTCAATATAGTAATATATAATGCTAATATTGTGCTATGCTAATAATATAATGTATTGTATATACATATAATATTGATAATAATATTATAATGTAACACAATATAACACTAATAATAATACCATATAATAATATTAATTATATATTCTATATTACATATAATATTACTAATAATATTACAGTATAGTGGTATAGTTCAATATAGTAATATATAATGCTAATATTGTGCTATGCTAATAATATAATATATTGTATGTACATATAATATTGATAATAATATAATGTAATACAATATAACACTAATAATACCATATAATAATATTAATTATATATTCTATATTACATATAATATTACTAATAATATTACAGTATAGTGGTATAGTTCAATATAGTAATATATAATGCTAATATTGTGCTATGCTAATAATATAATATATTGTATGCAAATATAATTTGTAAGCCACTCTGAGTCCCCTTTGGGGTGAGAAGGGTGTGATACAAATGTAGTAAATAAATGCAATAAATAAATAATAAATAAATACATTTTAGACTTAGGCTCGGCCAAAGTCTGAAATGACTTGAAGGCACACAACATCAACAACAACAACAACAACAATCCTAATTAACTTGACTATCTCATTGGCCAGAAGCAGGAGCACACTTCCCATTGAAATCCTGATAAATGTATGTTGGGTTAAAATTGTTTTTATTTTAAAATATTGTATTGTTCTTTTATTGTTCTTGTTGTTGTTGTTGTTGTTTTGCACTACAAATAAGACATGTGCAGTGTGCATCGGAATTTGTTTTTGTTTTTGTTTTTTTCAAATGATAATCCGGCCCCTCAACAGTCTGAAGGATTGTGGACCGGCCCTCGGATTAAAAAGTTTGAAGACCCCTGGCTCAGAAGGTGAGGAAGGGGATGCTGGGATACGTTCAGAGGGCCCAAAGGAGATTAGAAGTGGCCTAAAGAAAGTTGTTTTGGAATCTCTTGGCAGTTCCCATGAGACTGAAGAAAGTGACATCAGTTCTCACGAGAACCTGTGCAGGCTGAGAGAAATGTGGAAGACCAGTGTTCGTTTCGGTCAAAGTGCTTGGAACTGCGGAGACTGAGCATGCAACAAAGACAGACTCACTTTTCCCACAGAATTAGAGATAAGGAGAGGAAAGCAGGTGCGTGAGAAATGATGTTATGGGAGGGATTGAGGCATTTAAGTGATTCCTGCTGGTACAATCCTTTGTGAGAGCAGTGTTGTATTCAGTTTCTTCTTTCTTATAGTTCATGTGGGACATTGGTTGCCTGCCTTGGATTCATGCTATCTTGTTCATGGATATATTTGTGGATTGACTCTGGAGACTGTATTTGAAAGGATTTTGGGATTCTCAGCTATCTTGGAAATAACCTTTTAAACTTTGATTCTCTTTTTTTGAATTTCCTATATATGAGGGCTATCCAGAAAGTTCATTACGTTTTGGAATTAAAAATGAACAAAGTATAAGAGAAAACATTTACCATATGCAGTTGAAAGCCAGACCCAAAAACCACTTCTCAACATAGTCCCCATTGAAATCTAGGCACTTAGCATAGCGATAAAAGAGTTTGGAAAGTCCTTCCCCACCAAACTTTGCCGCTTGGCTTGCGTCCTCAACCAGGCGGGCGTCCCTTCCCGCAGCTTCTAAGGTTTTGCAAGAAGCACACCTTTCCTGTCCCAAAAAACGGTTTCCATAACCTTCCTTGCAAGCATTTGCAAAACAGAAGAGTGATCCAGGACGAGCGTGGGGGAAAGTTGAGCGCATGCACATGCGCAGCTGCGGGAAGGGACGCCCACCTGGTTGAGGACGCAAGCCAAGCGGCAAAGTTTGGTGGGGAAGGACTTTCCAAACTCTTTTATCGCTATGGTAAGTGCCTAGATTTCAATGGGGACTATGTTCAGAAGTGATATTTGGGTGTGGCTTTCAACTGCATATGGTAAATGTTTTCTCTTATACTTTGTTCATTTTTAATTCCAAAACGTAGTCTACTTTCTGGATAGCCCTGGTGTATGTGTATATATATATATATATATATATATATATATATATATATATACACACACACACACACACACACACACACACACACACACACACATACATACATATACATACATACATACACACACACACACATACATACATATACATACATATACATACTCTTCTTTCCATAAAGTTCTACTTCCTGGATTACCTGGACAGGGTGTTTCAGAAAAGGTGTAACATCATTTTTCTTCTTCCCAAAGGCCTTTAGTGCTTTATGACCCTTTGTTTGAGAAGGGAGCCCCACGAGGCCTCTCTCTATCTCAAGAGGCCGGAGACACAGAGGCAGGAGAGTCAGCACCAGGGATGCTCCTAACAAAGGTAGGTAACGTGTTAGGTCTACCTGCTCTGTTATCAGAGATGCATTACCTGCATAATTCCTTTCCTGTTTCCTACCATAAGCTCACAAATAGCACTGGCGACATTACACTCTACTCTGCTATAGATACAGGACGTTCCTACCTTGGCTCTGCCCCTTCAGCCCCCAACTGTGTGATGAGTGGATTGAATGGAATTGTGTGGTTGGGGTCTGGCTGAGGGCCTATTAAGGTCTGGCAAGGCCGAAGATACTGTTCTAAAATTGAAATCAATGCCGTTCTGGAGAAACAAAAGGAGGTGAAGAATATGATAGCCTTGGAACGAAAAGTGCTGAACTGATGACAACTGACCTGAGAACGTCTGGTGTAAACAACACATGTTTGCATGTTCAGAAACAAGGGCTCCTTACGTTAAGGAATGAAACAACATCTGTTCAGGAATTAATGGAGTTTCCGCAAGTCTTTGCTGAATGACAACTTGTCAAAACAACAGCAAAAGTTCGACATCAAAAGGAAGGGGCCTGCGGCTGTTAGGAATGGTGGGAGTTGAAGTCCAAAATGTTGGGAATGGATGAGCCGTTAAGCTCTAATCACCCTCTTTATGAGGTAAATTCCCATTAAAATAGCAGAGTAAAAATGCAGCAGTGAGACTTACACGGTGTGAGTTTAGAAGGCCTCTGTGTCATCAGGAAGGCAAAGGGATGCAAAGTTAGCTTTAAAGTTTAAAAGCATTTATTGAGGTAAAAAGAAATCAATTGATGGATAGAAAAGGTTTGGAGCTAACTATCTAATCTATCCTGTTCTAATACACATAGACGGATTAAAATAACAAAGCTCTAGATAGCTACATCTTGACTAATAGAGGACAGAGGTGCGTCCTCTCTGGAACAAAGCAGAAAGCTGGAAAGGCGACCAAGCCTTGTGGGTCTGTTCTTCTCTAGGGCCATAAACATTCCAAAGGCCAAATTGGGGAAGTTACGTCAAAGCCCTGGGAGAGATCACATTTCTAGAAACATCAAAGAGTGGCTGACCTAAATAGGATGGGAAGCAGGAAACAATGGTGAATCCTATCTAGGCATGCTTTGGAAACGGGGAAAGGATTCTCTCAATCTAACTCTATCATCTATCTGACTACATTTAGACTTGAGTAGTCCAGGGTGATTCCCAACACAAAACACCTGGAGGGAGGGCCCAAGTTGGCCCATGCCTGCCTTCTAACCATGAAAGCAATGTGGCCCTCCTTGCAATAGGAACTGGGGTCCCACCTGAGCAATATTGGGGTGGGGGATGGAGCATCTCTATGACCTACCGTGGGCTTGGCCCTCAGCTTCAGCTGCTCCAGATCCTTGGTCACAACCATAATGGCCGCCACGACTCCCAACAGCTTGTTCTCTGTAATGTGGGGTCTTCAGGGTCCACCCACTCTGTTCCTGGAGGAAGATGAAGAAGAGGAGGAAGAGGAGAGAGTGTGACCCCCACAAACATGGACACCCCATCCCACCATAGCTGCTTCCAATGATTGGCAGGGGGTTAGATCCTTTGATTCCCCCAAAAGCCCTGTCTTGTTATGGGGAGAAAGAGGGACACCCCCCAAAATGGCCACCAGCGCCAACCCTAGAATTTAGAATAATTTTATTGTCCTTGTTCATCGTACGACTCTAAATGCCATCCTCAATTCACATTATACATGTACACATTGCAAAAACAAAAACACCCATCCTTCCACATTCTCACCTCTACTGCACAACCCCGTAATGCCTCCTCGGTGTGAAGCCACAGAATTCAATATAATCAAAGCTCTAGAACTAAAAGCTACCTCTCAGTCTATTTGTTTGTATTTTTATCATCCTATACTATCTGCCAGATGGTAACAATTTAAAAAAATAACCAGGGTGAGATGGATCCTACCCACCGTTCATAGCTTCAGCCGCCTGCATGAGTTCTGTGACGGATCCAGCCACTCGCTTGGAATAGGCGGCCAAGTGCTGCTTTAGGTCGTGGCTCAGCTTCTATAGGACCTGCTGGTTTGGGGAAAGGGGGGAGGAGGAGGGGTTGAGTGTCCTTTTGGGCCATGGATGTGACTCAAGGGCTCCCCCTCCTGTTCATGGGAATCCTGAGCGTGGGGTGGGCTCAGCCCGGGCATTTCCCACCCTTGGAGACCCAAAGGACAGAATGGAGGCCTCCAGGAGGAAGGAGCCCAAGAGGAAAAGAAGAAAAGGCGAAGGGGCAGAATGGGGCAGAGACTTCACCAAGAGCAATAGTGAATTGAGAGGGGGGTCCACTTTAAGAGACATAGGTTGCAATAAGTGAAATCTATGCTATTTCTATGCCGGGCTGTGGCGCAGCTGGCTAGTAACCAGCTGCTATAAATCACTACTGACCGAGAGGTCATGAGTTCGAAGCCCAGGTTGGGTTAAGCCTCTGACCATTAAAAAAAAATAGCCCCGGCTTGCTGTTGACCGAAAGACAGTTGCATCTGTCAAGTAGGGAAAATTTAGGTACGCTATATGCGGGAGGCTAATTTAACTAATTTATAACACCATAAAACTGCCAGCAAAACACGAGGAAAAGAATGAGGAAGAACAGCCACCAGCGGACGGTGAAGCAACAGCTCCCCCTGTGGCCGGAATCGTGAAGCTGGAAAGATGTTAAAAATGCCTCTGTGTCTGTCTAAAAAAATTGAATGTTGTTTGTCTGTTGGCATTGAATGTTTGCCATATATGTATTCATTGTAATCCGCCCTAAGTCCCCTTTGGGGTGAGAAAGGCGGAATATAAATACTGTAAATAAATAAATAAATAAAATTTGCTTTTGCTTAACCAATATATTAAAAAAATTGCTAATAATGACTTTTGTGATTTGCTAATGGTAATTGCTTAGCAAGTGTATTCAAGTCAGCAATATTGCAAATGTGTATCAATCACCACTGCTTTGATTTGTCAGGATTTAATTTCAATTTGTTCATCCTCATCTAGGCCATCATAGCTGACAGACACCAGTTCAGGGTCAGGATGGCATCCTTGGCATTTGGTGGAAAACACTAGTAGAGTTAGGAGTCATCAGCGTACAGATGGCACCAAACCCCATAACTCCAGGTGATCTCTCCCAGCAGTTTCATGTAGATGTGAAATTTATTTATTTATTTACTTACAGTATTTATATTCCGCCCTTCTTTCTCACCCCGAAGGGGACTCAGGGCGGATTACAATGAACACATATAGGGCAAACATTCAATGCCAACAGACAAACAACATACATTAGACAGACTTAGAGGCATTTTTAACATTTTTCCAGCTTCACGATTCTGGCTACAGGGGGAGCTGTTGCTTCACCGTCCAGTAGTGGCTGTACCTCCTCATTCCTTTCCTCGTGTTTTGCTGGCAGTTCTTTATGGTGTTGTAAATTAGCCTCCCGCATAAAGCGTCCCTAAATTTCCCTAATTGACAGGTGCAACTGTCTTTCGGGGCTGCATAGGTCAACAGCAAGCTGGGGCTATTAATGGTCGGAGGCTTAACCCGACCCGGGCTTCAAACTCATGACCTCTCGGTCAGTAGTGATTTATAGCAGCTGGTTACTAGCCAGCTGCGCCACAGCCCGGCCCCTGAAATAACATGGGGGACAATACTGAGCCCTGCAGGACCCCACAGGACAAAGGCCATGGGGTCAAGCAGGAGGCCCCCAGCACCACCTTCTGGGCCCGACCCTCCAGGAAGGACCGAAGCCACTGCAAAACAGTGCTTTCTAGTCTTGTTCCCCAAAATCAAAGGCACAGATTTAATGAGTTGTTTGGTTAACAAACAAAGGGTGAGGTAATGGGAGGAGAGACACAGCAAGGCCATCAATCTTCTCTTCGAAGATAAGGGAACTAGAAGACTAATTAGTTAGCACTGACATAATGCGTCTGAAGTGCACATGCTCCCAGCAATAAACATTAATCGTAATGGTTTTGACACCTGTGCACAGAAAGGATCAGTTTCAAAATAATTGAAAGTACAAGTGTCTATAAAACAGAAGCTATATCGAGGAATGGTGTGGTGCTCCGTTCACAGTGATGTTCCCATGCTGAAAGGATATGTGGATGCTCATTGGGCTACTGACATTGCTGATCGAAAATCAACTAGTGGTTGTTTGTTTTTCTATGGAAATGGACTGATTGATTGGACAGCTCCAAAGCAAAAGATGGTTGCAGCATCTTTGAGTGAAGCAGACCAAAGTTTCGGAAATGCTGAATATTGGAGAAGAAATCCCTCTGAATTCCATTGAAGGGTCTCCCATTGCAATCTGGGATGAATGAATCACGCCCCTCGAGTCTGACCTTAGTGAACTGAGTAGTCACCAGAAGCCCCCCAGGACCCCCCCCCCCCCCATCTTGGTTTGACTGGCTGGACTGCTGAGGTCAGTGTCCAGAGATTCTGTAAAGGAGGGGATTGGGATAGGGAAGACCCAGCTGTAGGTGTAGACCCCCCCAACCCTACCATTGCCCTTCTTGGGGAAGGGGACAGGTGAGGGTCTCATGGAGCAGCGGAGGATCATGAAGGAGGGAGGGAGAAAGAGCAATGGAGGGAATCACCCTGGACTACTCAAGTCTAGATGTAGTCGGATAGATGATAGAGTCAGATTGAGGGAATCCTTTCCCTGTTTCCAAAGCATGCCTAGACAGGCTTTACTGTGTTTCACTCTATCCTGTTCACGTCACATCCCTTACTTTGAAGTTTGTAGAAATGTGAATCTTCAGGGACACTAACTTCTCATTGGTCAGAATGTCTTTTATGGCCCCAAGAAACTGGACCATGAGGTTGGAACCATTTTGTTTCTCTCTTCTCCCTTTGTTCTTCAAACTAACAAGAAGCATCTCGCCATTTCTCCTGGCAAGATGTAACTATTTAGATGTTTCTTATTTTTCCTTTCTTATTTTTCCTTAGAAACCAGTCTAGAGTAGTTTAGACAGCTCCCAAGCCTTTCTATCTACAATGGAGTTCTTTTTACCCGCATAAATACTTTTTGAACTTTTATTGAGACTCTGCAGTCCATTGCCATCCTAAAAAGGCTTCTCTTGCTCGCCAGTGTAAGTAACTGTTGCATTTGAAAGCTTTGCTTTTGCTACTCTGCTGATTTTGGTGGAATCTCCCCCAGAGAGGGTTAAATTGAGTCTAACTGCTCAGAGATTACCACAACACTTTTTACCTGAATAAATACTTTTTGAACTTTTATTGAGACTCTGCAGTCCATTGCAATCCTAAATGGTCAAAGACTTCTCTTTGCTCGCCCCATGTAAGTAACTGTTGCATTTGAAAGCTTTTGCTTTTGCTACTCTGCTGATTTTGGTGGCATCTCCCCCAGAGAGGGTTGAATTGAGTCTAACTGCTCAGAGATTACCACAACATCATGGAGCAGTGAAGGATCTTGAAGGAGGGAAAGAGAGAGCAATGGAGGTGAAGAGATAGATAGATAGATAGATAGATAGATAGATAGATAGATAGATAGACACTGTTTGCAAAGACCGTTTATTGAACCAGAGTCTGAAGAGAGAAACAGTCATGAGATGCTCTGTAGACGGACAGACGGATGGACAGAAGGACAGACAGGCAGAGTGGGGAGGGGGCACAGCGGGGGCGGAGTCTAAGCTGGGCTGTTGCTCCCTCTCCCCACAATTCCCCCTTCAATTGCAAGGAGCAGCCCACGTAACCCCAGGCCCCCAACCCAATTTGCAAAGGCACCGAAGGCACAGAGAGGGGAGAGGAAGGAGGGAGATCCAGAACCCCCCTCCCCCCAAATTAAGAGTCCCCCCTTCAGGGGGCAGGTATAAGTACGGTAAATAAATAAATTAAGACTCTGAGTAAGTGTTGGGTTCCATTCCTGAACTACACAAGTCTCTTGTGTCACCAAGTTTCCAGTCCTCAACGAGTAGCTAGGCTAGAAACAGGGCCAAGCTGAGGGATTCCTTTCTCCACATTCCTATGCATGTTTTGTTTTTGGTTTCTGCCTTTTACCTCCTTTAGAAGATGAGACTTAGGAAGCTAGATCACCCCAAGACCTTTTCCATCAAGAATGCATTTCTTTGATCTAGGGATCTAGGACCCCCCCCCCCCCCATTAAGACAAGGCCTTTCCAACTGGACTGAAGGTTCAGAGTGGGGGAGAGGGAGATCCAGGAACCCCCCCCCCCCATTAAGACAAGGCCTCCCCAACTGGACTGTAGACACAGAGTATGGGAGAGGGAGGAGGGAGATCCAGGACCCCCCTCCCCAAATTAAGATCCTGGGTAAGGCAAGGCCTCCCCAACTCCACCAAAGGCACAAAGTGGGGGAGAGGGAGGAGGGGGATCTAGGACCCCCCCCCCATTAAGACAAGGCCTTTCCAACTGGACTGAAGGTTCAGAGTGGGGGAGAGGGAGATCCAGGACCCCCCACCCCATTAAGACAAGGCCTTTCCAACTGGACTGAAGGTTCAGAGTGGGGGAGAGGGAGATCCAGGACCCCCCCCCCCCAAATTAAGATCCAGGGTAAGAGAAGACCTCCTCTACTCAACTGAAGGTTCAGAGTGGGGGAGAGGGAGATCCAGGACCCCCCACCCCATTAAGACAAGGCCTTTCCAACTGGACTGAAGGTTCAGAGTGGGGGAGAGGGAGATCCAGGACCCCCCCCCCCCCAAATTAAGATCCAGGGTAAGAGAAGACCTCCTCTACTCGACTGAAGGTTCAGAGTGGGGGAGAGGGAGATCCAGGACCCCCCACCCCATTAAGACAAGGCCTCCCCAACTGGACTGTAGACACAGAGTGGGAGAGAGGGAGGAGGGAGATCCAGGACCCCCCTCCCCATTAAGATCATGAGTAAGACAAGGCCTCCCCAACACGAGAGAGAAACAGACAGAGCAAGGCCCTTGGGGGGTCTTTTGTGGCCGGAGGAGGGGGAGACAAGGGAGTTGGTGCAGCAGCAGAAGCATCCAAGGAAGGAAGGACGGATGGACAGACAGACAGACGGACAGAGAGGCGGAGGTGAGGGTCCGGCAAAGTGAGGAGGGGTCTCAAAGGGAGGTGATGTCGTTCAAGGCGTTGTCCAGCTCCTCGCTGATGGCTTTGTACTTCATCTTCTGAGCATAGACCTCGTCTGTTGTTGTTGTTGTTGTTGTTGGGGGGGAAGGTGGGGGGGGGGGTGAGGCAGAGTCCAAGCAGAGGAGGGGGATCCAAAGAGGGGAGGGGGCGTGAAATGAGAAAAGAGCGAAGGTGAGGGGAGTGAAGGAGGAAGGAAGTGAGGAAGGGACGGGAAAGAAAGAAAAAAGGGGCGCTTCCGGAGGGGCAGTCCTCCCCCTCCCCATTCCCCAAGAGCAGCCCCCTCCCCCCCAAATGTGGAGGGACCCCTCACCTTCCAGTTCGTCAATGGTTTTCTCCAACTTCGCCACTGACTTCTCAGAAAACTCCACTCGGGACTCGGCCTGAAAACAACATTTTATTTATTGACAGTATTTATATTCCACCCTGAAGGGGACTCAGGGCGGATCACAGAACATACAGATACGGCAAACATTCAATGACAATTAGATGAAGACAAGACAGACAACAGATAGAGATATATAGGCTTTCCCATCTTTCGGCATCTTTTGGGGGCTGTGCTTGGTTCTGGCCACCAGGGGCGCTGTTGTTCCATCTCCCTGCCAAAGAGCTTTCTTTGTTCGTAAGCCTAAATACTTCCCCACTTTAATGCTGTTCCTATTTATCTACTCACATTTGTTTTCAAACTGCTAGGTAAGCAGAAGCTGGGCTACAGGTCAGGAGCTCACCCTGACCCGAGCTTCGAACTCTCAGCCTTCCAGTTAGCAAGATTTATTGCAACTTGGTGATTCACCTGCTGTGCTAAAGCTCCTTTATGGGAAGGGTTGCCACCTTCACAACCCCTCCCCACAATTCCCCCCTCCCCAACTGATCTCCCTCCTGAGTTCACTAGTGAAAAGAATGGCCTCTGTATCTCTTATTTATTTTATATCCCACCTTTCTGGCCAAACTGTGACTCAAAGATGGCTTAGAAAAATGTTTTTACTGAGTGTCATGTTTATATTTATTGTTTTTCTAATTTGTAATTTTTTATTATAATGAGTATGTCATTGTCATTTTATACTTTTGATATTAGTGAAGTAGTTGTGGCACTGAATGTTTGCTGTTTATATGTATGTTACTTGCCCTGAGTCTTTCTGAGGAGAGAGAGCAGTCTAGAAATAAAGTGTTTTATTATTATTATTATTACTATTACTATTATTATTAGAACCCTCCTCTGGAGGTTTTTGAAGGAGAGGCTGGATGGACATCTGTTGGGAGGGCTTTGACTGTGTCTCCCTCCAAGGCAGAGGGGGGCTTGACTGGAGGGCCTTTGAGGTCTCTTCTGTTAGTGCTTTTGTGATAAGGAGTGAAATGGTTAATCTATTGTTGCTGTGGAAATGTATGTATTTCGTTCTGGCAAGCATTCCAGCAGTCAAGAGGTTAATTGCAGTGAGCCCTGATTGATTGCTGGAAGGGCAAGTGAACAGAGACTTCTGTTTGTGCTACATGACAGGAAGATACATCACACGCTGTGGAATGTGAAGGAGGTGCTATGGGGTTAGTTAGAGTAGCTAGGACCCGGTTCTTAACTATTATGAATGGTAAATATTATTTTTGTAAATAAATCTTTTGTGATTTTAAAGACAGAACTCTGGATGTTTGCCTCCTCAGCTCTAAATTCTTTATAGCCACATAGCACTTCACGCTCTGCTTGCTTTGCGCTGAATACTCAAGTATAAGTATCCTGCGTTTGCATATTTTTGGATGCTCTGCTGTATTTTTGGGGAGTTTTTCCTTATAACAGAAAAACCTAACACCTTCCAGCTCTATGAGTCTATGAAATAAATCCAAAGGGTAGGGGGAGTGATGGAAATACCCTCCCTCCCTCCCTCCCTCCCTTCCTGCTTTTTCTTTCCTCTTTTCTTTCTTTCTTTCTTTCTTTCTTTCTTTCTTTCTTTCTTTCCCTCCCTCCTTTCTTTCTTTCTTTCTTTCTTTCTTTCTTTCTTTCTTTCTTTCTGTTAGATATCATCCTGGACTACACAAGTCTCAATTAGTTATATAGTAGATAGGTTAGAATGAGGGAAACCTCTCTCTCTATTCCATGCATGCCTAGATAGGCCTTTGCTGGTTTCTCTCTTCCTTTCCTGTTTACATCCACTTCTCACTTTCTTGTTATAGTAATGTGAACCCTTTTAGGGATGAGGCAACTTCCTCCTCAATTCGAATGTTAATGGCCCCAAAGGCTTGGACCATGCGGTCAGGCATATCTCTTCCTCCTTTGTCTTCTAACTGAGAAGGACACATTTTGCCCGCCTTACGGGCAAAATGTAGCTATTTAGATATTTTGTTATTTTCTACCTTCTTACCATCCTTAGATGCTAGCTTAGAGAGCTAGTTAGCTCCAAGAACCTTTCTATCCACAATTGATTTCTTTATACCTCAATAAATGCTTTTTGAACTTTTAAGGAGACTTTGCTATCCTTTGCCATCCTAAGAAACAAAGGCTTCTCCAACCTCACCACACGTAAAATTTCTGCTGCTTATGAATCGTGGTTCTGCCACTCTGCTGTATTTTTGAGGAATCACCCCCGAAAGAGGGTTATTTTTTGAGTCTAACCGCTCATAGATTCCCAACATTTTCCCCCTTCCCTTACAAAACATCTGCATACCCCCCTGGCAGCACCCAAAGCGAAGGGGCGAGGAGACCCCTCGGCCACTGGCCTCTTACCTCCTTGAGCTTCTCTGTCAGCAGATGGATCTCCTCCTCGTATTTGTCCTCCTTGGTGGAGTACTGGATGGGGAGATGGGAACTGTTCAGTGCCCACTGTGCCCCCTCCTCTCGGACCAGCCCCCCACCCCATCCCACCCTTGAAGCCCCATTGCAGCAGCACATCTCCCTCCACGCACAGGTGCCCACAGGTGTGCCCGGACCCCGTACCTTGTCGGCCTGGGCCTCCAGGGACTTGAGGTTGTTGGTGACAATTTTCAGCTCTTCCTCAAAGTCTGCACATTTGCTGAGAGAGAGGAAAGGAAGGAGCAAAATGGGAGAGGGGGAAAGAGAAGGGGAGAAGGTCTTGAGAATACAAAGGACACCCCGGGCCCCATTTTATTTATTTCTTTATTTATTTGCTTACTCCATGTATATCCCACCCTTCCCACTCAAGAGGGGGACTCAGAGAGGCCTTACAAAAAGGCAGCAATTTGATGCCACAGATATACATACAGTTAAAATAAACATATACATTAAAACCAAAAATAGCAGCAATATTAAAAACAATTCTTAAAATCACACCATCCAGAGTCAAATCCAAGGCCGTTCCATTGGTCAGTTCACAGTTCCATATACTGCACTAACTTGCTAACCTAGGAGCCTCTGGTGGCCTAGGGGATAAAAGCCTCGTGACTTGAAGGTTGGGTTGCTGACCTGAAGGCTGCCAGGCTCGAATCCCACCCGGGGAGAGCGCGGATGAGCTCCCTCTATCAGCTCCAGCTCCATGCGGGGACATGAGAGAAGCCTCCCACAAGGATGGTAAATACATCAAAAACATCCGGGCATCCCCTGGGCAACGTCCTTGCAGACGACCAATTCTCTCACTCCAGAAGCAACTCCGGTTGCTCCTGACACAAAAAAAAAACTTGCTAACCAAAAGCTTGGTCCCATAACCAGGTTTTTACTTTCTTCCCGAAGGTCAGGAGGGAGGGGGCTGCTCTGATTTCACTGGAGAGGGAGTTCCACAACCGAGGGAGGGGCCACCACTGAGAAGGCCCTGTCTCTCATCCACACTAATTGCATTGTGAGGGTGGTGGGATCGAGAGCAGGGCCTCCCCGGAAGATCTTAATCTCTATGATGGTTCATAGAGGGAGATGCATTCAGAAAGGCAAGATGGGCTTCCTTAGCAGTGGGTGGAAAGGAGTGATAAAGTTGAATGTTATCTGCGTACACATGACATCCAACTCCACAACTCCTGATGATCTCTCCCAATGGCTTCATGTCCTGCCCCTGCTCCATAATGCACATGGCAGCATCCTCAGGGGCCACAAGGGTGGGCTCTGGACCCCATTCATGGGCAGGGATAAGACGAAGGGCAAGGACCACTGAAAACAGAAGGACAGAGGCTTTCCCAGTCAGAGGACAGAGTAAGAGAACAGAGAGAGTCAGAGGCAGGGAGGGAGGGGGCAACATGGCCCCCTCGGAGGTGCCTCTTTCTCTTCAGCCATCAGGAATTTGAGGACCTGATCCATAATGCAGAGTTCCTCTTCAAGCTGCCTGACGCGGCTGGGGATGCAAGTGGGGGGCAGGCTGGGTCAGCTCTAGAATGGGGGGCAAGGAGGTCTGTAGGGGCTGGTCACTCCCCTCTTATACCCCCCCCCCCAAAGGTTTAGGCCCTAGCCTCAAGGAGATGGGCTGGAAGGGATGGGAGGTATGTATGGGAATAAAAGTAACTGAAGAGACTCTCCTTCAAAGTGGGGAGGGATTACAAGGTGCTAGCTGGCTTTTCCGGTGTCAGTGGGGGACCCACACTGCCTGACTCCTGGATAGAGAAGGGGGTCAGCAGGTTGCTTGGCCTCTTCTCCCAAATGCCTTGTGAACCAAGGAGGTGAGATGCCTTCAACCCTCCCTTGATGGGGAGCAAGGCAGACCCCCTCCCAGAGGACCCCCACCTGCAACAGAGAAGGGCAAACAGCTGCACCGAGGCAAGGGAGGCTTCCTGGCGCAGGTGGAACCGGCAACACTCACCTCTCAGCCACCTCTGCCCGCTCCTCAGAGCGCTCCAGATCTCCCTCCAGGATGACCAGCTTCTTAGCCACCTGTCAGCGGAAGTAGAGCCCAGGTCAGCAGAGTCCAAACCAGGTTCAGAGGCAAGTGGCCACCGCCCCTGCCTTGACCCTCTGCCCGCCTGTCACATTAATATGATGTTCAAATCTGGATTTTATAAAAGGTGTATGGATGGGGCCGAATTTGGTTGAAGACACCGTTCAAAAATATTAAGGCCTGCAATGACTAACTGCCTATTTGCTGAATTGTAATTAAAAGTTGCTGAACTGTGATAAGAACTGTGACAGTGATAAGAGAAATGTTTACATCTGTCAACATTTGCTGACTTGATGAACTTTTGGGGGAAACCAATGTGTTTACATTAATCAGAGACAATGGCTCTTAAGTTAAGGAAATGTTTACAAGGTCCTTATGTTAAGAAGGAAGTCAACACAGAACGGCTTGCGTTTGCTAACACTAATCAAGAAGAGTCAACATCTGCCAGGAAACTGAGATGGAATCAACATGTTCCAGGATGGAAGACATCTAGCATTAATTTACAGCTTTTTGGGACAACATCAGCGAAATATTGCAGACTTGAAGCAGGCACAAGGGGAGCGAAGAGTCTGTTTGTTACCAGCAAGAGCTGGCTGCACCTGCTTCTGCTTTATAGCCCTGAGTCCTCTCACAGCTGCTAGGGCAGTTCTTAATTACTCAGCTGCATTTCTGGCAACTATTCTAGCTGAACAACATCTCTGATCTGTTTCCTTTCACCTCTCCTGAAATGTGGGTACTTGCAAAATCTCCTCCTCAGATTCCAACTCACCCTCAGATTCATGAACACTTTCCTGCTCCCCTTCCTCTTCTGAAGAAGAGGAATCCCTAACAGTTGCACAGAATCCATATGTCTATATATCTAATATTGTTCTTTGTGTAAAAGTGTTGTTCTGTAAAAGTCCTGATATACCCTCTCACACTGGAAATTGCAATGAAAAGAACCTTTGTTTAAAGAAGTCTTAATTACACGCCCGCCCTTTGCCCCCAACTGACCTCCTCGTATTTGCGGTCGGAGTCCTCTGCCACGTGCTTGGCGTCCTTCAGCTGCATATCCTGGTCCCGCATCTTCTCCCCGTCCTTCATGGCTCGGTTCTCGATGACCTTCAAGCCTCTGGAAGAGAAGAAGAGGGACGCTGGTGGGTCCAGCCTGACTCAAGGGGCTGCTTAGTTAGGGGTCAAAGGGCTGCAAAACAACAGATCACTGAAGATGCCAGTAGCCAGGCTGGAACAGAATCATACAGTCTGAAAAACGCGCAGCAATCCAGTGATTTCGGTCAAGAAAGTCTTCGGCAACATATATTTTGTGTTGTCGAAGGCTTTCATGGCCGGAATCTCTGGGTTGCTGTGAGTTTTCTGGGCTGTATGGCCATGTTTTTGTAGTATTCTTTCCTACTAGAACAGGCACCCCGCAAAGTCTCAGGAGACCCCCCTTCCCCACACACCTCTCGCTCTCATCCACCAGCTTCTCGGTCTCCTCCAGCTTCTGCAAAGCGGTGGCCAGGCGCTCCTGGGCCCGGTCCAACTCCTCTTCTACCAATTGGATGCGCCGGTTCAGGGAGGCCACATCGGACTCTGCCTGCAAAGTGGAGAAAGTGGGAGTGTGCATCAGTCAGCGGGAGAAAGTGTGTTGGACCCCATGCACAACAAACCCAGTTGAGCCCACCATCCCTTTTTTTTTCTGAGCAAAAAAAAAAAAGCAATTTATTTATTCACAGATTTATCACTTTCACAGAAGTTCTATGACCCTAATCCCAATAAATGTAGAAGGCATTCTGGATAAAATAAATAAATAAATAAATAAATAAATATACAGTAGAGTCTCACTTATCCAAGCTAAACGGGCCAGCAGAAGCTTGGATAAGCGCATATCTTGGATAATAAGGAGGGATTAAGGAAAAGCTTATTAAACATTACATTAGGTTATGATTTTACAAATTAAGAACCAAAACATCATGTTTTGCAACAAATTTGACAGAAAAAGCAGTAATGTTATGTTGTAATTACTGTATTTACAAATTTAGCACCAAAATATCAGGATATATTGAAAACATTGACTACAAAAATGGCTTGGATAATCCAGAAGCTTGGATAAGCGAGGCTTGGATAAGTGAGACTCTACTGTATTGTGTCCTCAATAAATGCAGTTTGTAGTTTTGATAAGTAACATGTTTGGTATCCCAGAGTTAAGGAATCTTGATAGGCGCCGTTCTGAGAGAATGCTCTTCTATAAAATCTTGGTTCACAAAGTTTCTCACACATTAAGATTTTTTGAAGCAAAAGTCTTAAAATGATTAGGGAATGTACTGCTTGGAAGAAAACAATAACCAAGGAAACAGGCAAAGTACTGGCAAGCAAACATGTTAAATGCCACATGGCAGAAGATGTTTGTGCAGGACTTTGTTCCTGGCCAAAAAAAAAAATTATTAGGGTGTTGACAACATAGCACAATGTTCAGTTTGTGAGTATCTTGAAAGACAGCAAGATGGAGTGAAAACCTAGCAGGGGGTCCAAGTTATACTTCTCAGCTTCCACAGTCCAAGAAAATGGGACAGAAATGAGGAGGAGGTAAGAAAAGAAATTCCACCATGAAGGAATCTATGTTCTTTTCTAAGTGGAATTTCTGAGAATCAGGGAAGTTTAATGCACTCTGACTAGGAGGGAAAAGCTGGGCAAAAAAGGAAAAGCCCACCATCCCTCAAGCCCTGCCACCCAATAGCCTTTTCATTAGGCGCATGTTACTGGAAGGAACCCGTTTTCCTGACCCAAGAATTGTTGGTAAAATATATTGGTATAGTGTGAAATTGTGCTTAGAGTTTAAAGCTGTGTGTAATCTAGAAGTTAAGAGGTTAAATGCATAGAGTGGGGATGAAATTGCTAGTGTGTAATTTTGAGAAGCTTCCGGTTCCTAGCCAGATGTATGTTTTGGGATAAGAATGGAATGTTCACTTCTGATGTAGTCGGACTGAGTCTGGTTATTGTCCGGTCTACTACGAAAATAAGTTGTAAATAACAATAAAGTTGAAGCTGCTTTAGTAAGCTGGAAAGGAGTCTGAAGCAAATTAATTCCCTGCATTCTGAGCAGACAGCCAGAATTGTTGAAATAGGAATTGAGAGAGGGAAGGTGATTCGTCTCAATCAACCAATTGACAAGAATGACGTAGGGCCGCAGTTTGCACATCACAGAGAAACGGAGAAGTCCTTCCAAGAAAGACTGAGATTTGTAAAAATTGAACAGACAACAAATGCGAAGTACGCAGAATTGTTTCCACAGTTGAGCATATTGGTGTTGGTATGCGTTAGGCTTGTGCATTTGCTTTCGATTTCGTTTCGTAAGAAGTAGTAGTGTCTAGCCCAGGCATAGGCAACCTTGGGCCCTCCCGGTGTTTTGGACTTCAACTCCCACAATTCCTAACAGCTTACTGGGAGTTGAAGTCCAGAACACCAGGAGAATCCATGTTTTACAACAAATTGACAGAAAAAGCAGTTCAATACGTATTAATGTTCTGTAGTAATTACTGTATTTATGAATTTAGCACCAAAACATCACAATGTATTGAAAACATTGACTACTAAAAGTCAGACTGCGCTGAATAACACAGAATGTTAGATAAGCGAAGGTTGGATAAGCCAGACTCTACTGTACATGTCTTTGTTCTTTATTATTCTTTCTTGGCGTCTGAATACAAAGTAGTCTTTAAAAGAGAACACTGTAGCCAGACTGAGTTACTTCAAGTAACTTCAAGTGTGCCTTCAAGTCGTTTCAGACTTAGGTCAACCCTAAATGTTAGCACAGGGGCCAGGTCAATGACCTTGGACCACAGGCCTTAGTTTGGGGACCCCTGCTTTAGACTATGGACTGTTAAGATGATAAGAAAGATACACAGAGAAACTACTTCAAATCCTATCTGTAACTGGACTGATAAGCAAGGTACCTGTATGCTGAATGCATGAAGTTTGTGAGTAAACCAATTACGTTACTTTTTAAGAAGTCTGCTTATTTTTGTCTCTTGAGAGCATTATTTAAATCAAGAGGTTTTAAGGGATAGGAAATATTTTTTGGGCAACTGAAAGAACACTTCTGAAACTCTGTGAGAATGGGACTTGGAGGTACTATTTTGCAGTGGCCTGGTCCTTCCTGGAGGAATGTTCCTAGAAGGTGTAGTTGGGGGACACCTGCTTGGCCCCATAACTATTGTCCTATGAGGTCCAGCAGGATACAATATTGTTCCCCAAGTAGTTTAACATTTACATGAAGCTGCTGGGAGAGATCACCTGGAGTTTTGGTGTTCAATGCCATCTGTACGCAGATGACGTCCAACTCTTATCACTCCTTCTCACCTGTCACTAAGGAGGCTGTTCATGCCCTGAACCTGTGCTGGTCTGGATGAGGGCGAATAAATTGAAATTGAATCCAGACAAGACGGAGATCCTCCTGTTCAGTTGTATAGGGTTACAGCCTGTGTCGGATGGGGTCACACTCCCCCTGAAGATGAAGATTTGCAGCTTGGGAGTGATCCTGGATTCATCGCTCAACCCGAAACCCAAGTCTTGGCAGTGGCCAGGGGAGCATTTGTACAATTAAAACTTGTGCGCCAGCTGCGCCTGTAGCTTGAGAAGCCATATTTGGCCTTGTGTACAGAATACCAGAA
Source organism: Anolis carolinensis (assembly GCF_035594765.1). Lineage (NCBI taxonomy): Eukaryota > Metazoa > Chordata > Lepidosauria > Squamata > Anolidae > Anolis > Anolis carolinensis. The sequence goes on from NC_085842.1 coordinate 324,489,394, forward strand.
CCTTCTCTTTAGCCCATTTATATAGGGGCTCTCACATACCAGAGGGTAATTGAGGTTTTATGGCTGGCCCATTTTATGGCTGGCATCTGTTCTTTGTCAGCCAGAGATGTCAAAGATTGGAGATCATGACACCTTGGTAGTCCAGGCTCTGGTTACATCCTGAATAGACTACTGCAACTGACTCTACGTGGGGCTGCCATTGAAGACTATCTGGAAGCTCCAAGTGGTTCAACAGGTGGTAGCCAGGTTGCTCACCAGAGGGGCATACAGGGAGCACACAACCCCCCTGTTGCATCAGCTCCACTGGCTGTCTGCTTGTTACCGAGCACAATTCAAAGTACTGGCCTTAGCCTATAAAGGCCCAAACAGTTCTGGTCCAGTCTACCTGTCCAAATGTATCTCCCTCTATGAACCACCTGGGAGACTAAGATCGTCTGGGGAGGCCCTGCTCTCAGTCCCACCCCCTTCCCAGGTGCGGCTGGTGGGGACGAGAGACGGGGCCTTCTCAGTGGTGGCACCTCGGCCGTGGAACTCCCTCCTTCTCTCCTGACCTTCTGGAAGAAACTCAAGACAGGGCTTTGGGATCAAGCTTTTAACAAGTAATTGGAGCAGTGCAATAAGTTAGTTACCATGAATCAAAGTGATTGAACTGGGACGGCCCCGGGTTATGATTTAGATGGTGTGATCTTAACTGTTGTTTTAATATTTTACGTTTTTAATTGTTTGGTTTTAATTGTAACTGTTATTTTAATATGCCTGTATGGCAATTGAATTGCTGCCTGTTGTAAGGCCACCTTGAGTCCTTTCCAGGATGAGAAAAGCGGGGTACAAATATGCTAAATAAGTAAATGAATATATGGGGTTGTTGTATGTTTTCTGGGCTGTCTGGCCATGTTCCAGAAGTATTCTCTCCTGACGTTTCGCCCACATCTATGGCAGGCATCCTCAGCGGTTGTGAGGTATGGATAAACTAGGCAAGGAAGTTTTGGATATATCTGTGGAAAGTCCAGGGTGAGAGAAGAACTCTTGACAGTTGGAGGCCAGTGTGAATGTTGCAGTTAATCACCTTAATTAGCATTGAATAGCTTCATCTCCTGGCTTCTTCCTGCCTGGGGGCATCCTTTGTTCAGAGTCATTAGCTGCCCCTGGTTGATTTATGTCTGGAACTCCTCTGTTTTTAGAGTGTTGCTTCTTATTTACTGTTCTGATTTTGGAGTTTTTTTTTAAAAATACTGGGAGCCAGATTTTGTTCATTTTCATAGTTTCCTCCTTTCTGTTGAAGTTGTCCACATGCTTGTGAATTTCAACCCAGGTTTTTATCAAAGTGTGTTTATTGTTTATTGGTATATGTGATTTTATTTGTTTACGATTTGTTTTTATTGTTGAGTTTTATATTGCTTATTGCCTGGGCTTGGCCCCATGTAAGCCGCCCCGAGTCCCCTCGGGGAGATGGGGCGGGGTATAAAAATGACATCATCATTATTATTATTATTATTATTATTATTATTATTATTATTATTATTATTATATGTGTTTTGTGCTTTGGCATATTTTTGTCCCAAACAGTTCAATGACATACCTAGGTTCATCAGTTTGACAGCTGAGAAACCCAAGTGCCTTGCACGAATGCCATCTTCCCAAAAGGTTGTGGTGTCATTTTTCAAAAGGTTATGACTTCTAACAAGGTCATGCTTTTCATAAGATCATAAAATTTCCAAAAAGTTCTGACGATTTCCCTTTTCCAAAACCCTTTGGGATTCTAAAAGGCATTCAGTGGGAGAATCCTCAAATGCTGTGGTTCTCAACCTGTGGGTCCCTCCCCAGATGTTTTGGCCTTCAGCTCCCAAAAATCCTAACAGTTGGTAAACTGGCTGGGATTTCTTTCTGGGAGTTGTAGGAAGAAACACCCACAGGTTGAGAACCGCTGGTCTAATTCTTGAGAGAGTTTCAATCTGAGGCTGGATGGCCATCTGTCCGGTGGCGTGGGTGGTGCCTTCGTGCCTGTTGCAGGACTGGACGGGTGGCCTTTAAGGGTCACTCACACCCCAACTCTGCGTTTCTCGGCTTCTTCTGGCCTGACCCAGAACTGGCCTCGATCCAAGAAGCTGCAGCGGTTCCCTTTTAGGCGCTGCTTCTGCTTCGGTGTCAGGGTCGGGTTTCGTCTTGCCGGTATTTATAGGGAGCCAAAGGGGCCCCGGGGGCACCCATCCAGCCCCCTCCCCTCCACACCGGCCGAAGGGGCTTTTCCTGGGCCGAGGATCCCATCGGAAGCCCTGGAAGCAGGTGGTGAGGAGCCTTGAGGAGCCTCTCCTCACTAAAGTGGACTTAGAGTGGATCCAAGCTCTAGTGTGATGAGGTCCATGGGCACACCGTGGTGGGAGTTTGGTCTTCTAAGTTTGAAGAACCTCAATGCAACCCCCCTCCATGCATCCCCCCCCCCCAAAGCTTACATCGGTGGCCTTCTTCTCGGCCAGCTCCAGCTTCTCCTGGGCCTCCTTGACGGCCTCCGAGTACTTCTCCACCTCGTCCTCGGTGCCCTTCAGCTTCTTCTCCAGGCCCTGCCGCTCCTCCTCCAGCTGGAAAAGGGGGAAAGAAGGGGGTTTAGCCTCCTGCCCTGCGCATTTCAGGGGGAGTCTATACGAGTTGCGTTTCCATCTCTAGCTCATGTAGAACTAGGTTTCAACATGCATTCTTATAGAACATTACTATTATTATTATTATTATTATTATTATTATTATTATTATTATTATTAGGGCAGATAAGGAAGGAATGGGGAGCGAGAGGTCCCCCATTCTACTCCCCCTCTGTCTACCTACCTGTCTGTCTGTCTATCTATCTATCTATCCTTCCTCCCCCTCTGTCTGTCTGTCTGTCTATCAATCTATTTATCTCTTTTTACTATCAATCTATCCCACCTTTATCTATCCATCCATTCCTCCCTATCTATCTATCTATCTATCTATCTATCTATCTATCCTTCCTCCCCCTCTGTCTGTCTATCAATCTATTTATCTCTTTTTACTATCAATCTATCCCACCTTCATCTATCCATCCATTCCTCCCTATCTATCTATCTATCTATCCTTCCTCCCCTTCTGTCTGTCTGTCTATCTATCTCTCCTTCCGCTATCTATCTATCTATCTCTCCTCACCCTCTATCTGTCTATTCTTCCTTTATCTATCCATTAATTCCTCCCCCTCTATCTATCTATTTATCTCTCTTTCCACACGCTCTCTTTATCCCTACTTTATCTCTCTGTCTGTCTATCTGTCTGTTCTCACCCTCTATCTGTCTATCATTCCTTTGTCTTTCTATCCATCAATTCCTCCCCCCTCTATCTATCTATCTATCTATCTATCTATCTCTCCTCACCCTCTATCTATCTGTCTATCCTTCATCTATCTTTCCATCAATTCCTCCCCCTCTATCTCTCTCTCTCCTTCCTCTATCTCTCTATCTATCTGTCCCTCCTTTATCTATCTGTCTATCTCTCCTCACCCTCTATCTATCTGTCTATCCTTCCTTTATCTATCTATCCATCAATTCCTTCCCCTCTATCTATCTAACTCTCTTTCTGCTATCTATCTATCTATCTATCTATCTATCTATCTATCTATCTATCTATCTATCTATCCCTACTTTATCTGTCTGTCTGTCTATCTATCTGTTCTCACCCTCTATCTATCTGTCTATCCTTCCTTTATCTATCTATCCATTAATTCCTCCCCCTCTATCTATCTATTTATCTCTCTTTCCACACGCTCTCTTTATCCCTACTTTATCTCTCTGTCTGTCTATCTGTCTGTTCTCACCCTCTATCTGTCTATCATTCCTTTGTCTTTCTATCCATCAATTCCTCCCCCCTCTATCTATCTATCTATCTATCTCTATCAACCCATCCATCCATTCATTCCCCGATATATTTCTCTCTTTCTCTCTCTATTCACCTCTCTCTCTCTATCCTTCCATCCCTCCCTCCATCCACCCGCCCACCTTCCTCCCTATCTGCCTATCTCTCCCCCCCCTTTAATCCACCTGCTGCCTGTCTGTCTGTCTATCTATCTACCTACCTAACTAACTATCTATTCCTCCTTCCTCCTGGTTGGTCTGTCTGTCTGTCCATCCATCCATCCATCTAACTATCTATCTATCTATCCCTCCTTCCTCCCGGTCTGTCTGTCTGTCTGTCTGTCCGTCCATCCATCCATCCATCTATCTAACTATCTATCTAATGAACTAACTATCCCTCCTTTCTCCTGGTCGGTCTGTCTGTCCATCCATCCATCCATCCATCCATCTAACTATCTATCTAACTAACTAACTATCTATCCCTCCTTCCTCCCGGTCGGTCTGTCTGTCTGTCTGTCCGTCCATCCATCCATCCATCTATCTAACTATCTATCTAACGAACTAACTATCCCTCCTTTCTCCCGGTCTGTCTGTCTGTCAGTCGGTCGGTCGAACTAACTAACTATCTATCCCTCCTATCTATCTATCTATCTATCTATCTATCTATCTATCTACCTACCTACCTACCTATCTATCTATCCCTCCTTCCTCCCGGTCTGTCTGTCTATCTGTCTGTCTATCTACCCACCCACCCACCCACCCATCTATCCATCCATCCACCTACCTACCTACCTACCTACCTACCTACCCACCCACCCACCCACCCATCTATCCATCCATCCATCCACCTACCTACCTACCTACCCCTCTCCATCTGCCTATCTCCCCCCCCCCCCGCCTTGAGCCCCCTCCCTGCTGCTGCTCGGGGCTCTTCCCCACCTGCTTGCACCGGTCCTCGGCCTGCTTCTTGTCGGCCTCGGCCTGCTCGGCCCGGTCGATGGCGTTCTCCTTGTCCAGCTTCAGCATCTGCATCTTCTTCTTGATGGCTTCCATGGCGGCGGCGGCGGTGGTCGGGCTCCGACGGAGCGGACGGGCAGATGGACGGAGGAGGAGAAGGAGACGCGGAGGACTGGGCGCGGAGGGGCCGCGGGGAGCGCCTCAAAACCCCGGGGGCGGGACCTGCCCCGCCGCGGACCCAGCCGCGCCTTATAGGGACAAGCAGGCCCAGGAGGAGGAGGAGGAGGAGGAGGAGGAGTTTCCGGCTTCTGGGCCGAATGGGGTTGGACTGGATGGCCCGTGAGGTCTCTTCCAACTCGAGGATTCTATGGAATTCTATTATTCTCTTATCCTATTGTTCTAGGAAAAGTTGGAGGAGGAAAGAAAAGGGAGGGAGGGAGGCCGAAGGAAAGGGACACGACTGGATGGCCTCTGGGGGTGCCTGCCTGCCTTCCTTCCTCCCTGCCTTCCCCGCTATCAGACCCGCCCACTCCCGTTGGGTTTGTAAGGCTGGAAGGGACCCCTAAAGGCCATCCAGTACAGCCCCCTCCTTTAATCATCATCATCACCATCATCTTCTATATACAGTAGAGTCTCACTTATCCAACATAAACGGGCCAGCAGAACGTTGGATAAGCGAATATGTTGGATAATAAGGAGAGATTAAGAAAAAGCCTATTATACATCAAAATAGGTTATGATTTTACAAATTAAGCACCAAAACATCATGTTAGACAACAAATTTGACAGAAAAAGTAGTTCATTACACATTAATGCTATGTAGTATTTACTGTATTTACGAATTTAGCACCAAAATATCACGATATATTGAAAACATTGACTACAAAAATGCGTTGGATAATCCAGAACGTTGGATAAGTGAGTGTTGGATAAGTGAGACTCTACTGTATATAAAAGAGCGATGGCATCAGGGCAGCGGACAAAACAACACAACTACAGGCCCCCCAACCTTGAAATTTGACAACACAACCCATCATTCACGGCTCTAGGTTGATACAACAAAAAGAAAAGAAAAATAAAGTCCTAATTACAGGGAGAGGAATAATAGTTTTTATCCAATTGCTGCCAGTTAGAAGGCTAAGCTCCGCCCACTTGGTCTCCTAGCAACCTACTCAGCCCAGGGGACAGGCACGGTTAGGACTCACTTAGGCCTCTTCCACAGATTATCTGATTTGAACTGGATTATATGGCAGTGTAGACTCAAGGCCCTTCCACATCTATATAACCCATTTAGAATCTTATATTATCTGCTTTGAACTGGATTATCTTGACTCCACACTGCCATATAATCCACTTCAGTGTGCATGCTAAACATAAAGACAGCCATACAACAGACATTCAATACCACCACAACCTCAACAATTTCTCACCTACACCACCAGAAAATGCCACAGCAACGCGTGGCCGGGCACAGCTATTCTTTATATAGGGGTTTTGTATGTTTTCCGGGCTGTATGTACATGTTCTAGAAGTATTCTCTCCTGACGTTTTACCCACATCTATGGCAGGCATCCTCAGAGGTTGTGAGGCACGGAGAAACTAGGCAAGGAAGGTTTATATATATATATATATATATATATATATAGTTTATTAACCTCTCTCTATATATATATTAACTATATATATACCGTGTTTCCCCGAAAATAAGACGGTGTCTTATCTTAATTTTTGCTCCCAAAGAGGTGCTAGGTCTTATTTTCAGGGGATGTCTTATTTTTCCATGAAGAAGAATTCACATTTATTGTTGAACAAAAAAATGAACATTTATTATATACTGTACAGTAGTTGTCATCACAAACCAGCATAACCAGACAAACTGTGAATCCTATCAAGAATTTCTTGTTACTACCAATATTTCCATGTACAACAATCTATGGTACGTACATGGAGTTATGTTTGGCGGTCATGCTTCCAAACAAAAACTTTGCTAGGTCTTACTTTCGGGGGAGGCCTTATATTTAGCAATTCAGCAAAAGCTCTACTAGGTCTTATTTTCTGGGGATGTCTTATTTTAGGGGAAACAGGTTGTGTATGTATATAGATAGATAGATAGATAGATAGATAGATAGATAGATAGATAGATAGATAGATAGATAGATAGTTTATGAACCTCAACAGGGACAAATGCAAGAGACTTCTCGTAGGCAGAATAAAGGGAAATGCAAAGAGACAGAATGGGAGAGGCCTGGCTCCACAGCAGGACGTGTGGAAAGGATCTTGGAGGAGTCACGTGGGGAGGAAGGGGAGCACGAGCCAGGAATGCCATGCAGCGGCAAAAAAGCCAATGGGATTTTGGTCTGCAGAAAGTGGAGTCTAGTGCCTAGCTCCAGGGATGGAAGTCATGCTTCTCGTCTGCCTTGGTCAGACCACTGTACCTGGAATCACACACTGTCCAATTCTGGGCACCACCATTGAATGATCGACATATCTGCCCCCAGTCATTCGGCCCAAAACCTCTCTTGATCTAAGGGTGGTTGGCATGTGCTGCTCCTCCAATACGAAAAACTAATAAATGGGTTCCTTGCAGCACATTCCAAAGATAGGAGGGTTGAATGAAAAGTAATGCCTCCACCTTCGTTACTTGGGTTTGGATAGGAATATGTTAATAAATCAAACACAGAAATAATCCTTAGAATGTGCTTTTTAACGACCACTATTCACTATTCACCAGACAATTGGATACATTTCTGCCAACGATGAACAAGTTTTCTGAAGCCGTCACGGAAGAAGTCGACACTCTGTTTCCACAACCAGCGTCTCACAGGACCCATCGTGCAAAGATCTTCCGATAGCCAAGCAAAGCAATAATGAGACCACACGTTCTTGTGAAAGGCCGATGATGCTTGAAATTTCTCTCCGAGTGATACGATGATCAGCCTGAATCAATTTGTTAACCTTTTGCTTGTGAAACTCAGTGGTTGCTGTCACGGGACGTCCAGCTCTGTCACGCAAGTCAGATGTTCCCACCTCAACATCTGGAGGCATTACTTTTCATTCAATCCTCGTATTATCAGGCCTTTGTTTGGAAGGCTCTAGTTTTTGCCTTCAAAAAAGGAGAGCGGCTGTAATATCCCTCTCAAGGGAACTTTGTCTCCTCTTCTAAGGCTCATCCAAGTGGAGACCAAGTGGGTTGGACGGGATGGCCTACGTGGTCTCTTCCAGCTCTGTTGTTCTGTGGATCTTCTTCTTCAGGGACCTTGGTGTGGATGTTAGGTGGGCAGTGTTGTTGTATGTTTTCCGGGCTGTCTGGCCATGTTCCAGAAGCATTCTCTCCTGACGTTTTGCCCACATCTATGGCAGGCATCCTCAGAGGTTGTGAGGTATGGAGAAACTAAGCAAGGAAGGTTAATATATACAGTAGAGTCTCACTTATCCAAGCCTCTCTTATCCAAGGTTCTGGATAATCCAAGCCATTTTTTGTAGTCAATGTTTTCAATATATCGTGATATTTTGGTGCTAAATTCGTAAATATAGTAATTACTACATAGCATTACTGTGTATTGAACTACTTTTTCTGTCAAATTTGTTGTATAACATGAAGTTTTGGTGCTTAATTTGTAAACACAAAAGTACACAGAAATCTATGAATACGTGTAAAGATACAGTAGTCCTATTGCTAATTAATATCCAGAATAGAACATAGGTAACAAACTAATTACAATCATTACAGGCGCAAGAGTAATGCACAGATGAAGACTGTTTACAACATTACATCAAACATTATTTTCATGCTTGTATGTTTTTTCAGTAACAGATAAGTATATTCAGTGACTGAGCACAACACTTTGAATTTCAGTATTGTCCCACACAGATAAAAGTCTTAGGAATGCACGGTCAATGAAATAAACAACTGATAATTTCTTCTGAAAATTGTGGTTCACACTTTAGATAAGTTCCGCTTTGTCCCATGCAAGTTAATGTCTCGTAAATGCGTATAAAGGAATGTAAAACATAAAGGAGTAAAGAACAACAAGGATTCCCAGGTATTTTGCAATCCTCGTTTCTGGATCAAGGTCCCTTTCTTCAGGTTGCTTCTGAGGGTTCTTTCATGTGTTTGTGGTAGAATCTCCTGAAGCTTTTGTAAATTCCACTAAGGAGTTTGTGGCTCTGCTGCAGCACTTCACCCGTGGATAATGATCCTTCTGCCTTCCATTTGTGAGAGAAGAACTCTTGTCAGTTGGAGGCCAGTGTGAATGTTGTACTTAATCACCTTGACTAGCATTGAATAGCTTCATCTCCTAGCTTCCTCCTGCCTGGGGGCATCCTTTGTTGAGAGTCGTTAGCTGCCCTTGGTTGATTCATGTCTAGAAATCCTCTGTTTTCAGATTGTTGCTTCTTATTTACTGTTCTGATTTTTGAGTTTTTTTTTAATACTGGGAGCCAGATTTTGTTCATTTTTGTTGGGATTCACCCTGGACTACTCAAGTCTAAATGTAGTCAGATAGATGATAGAGTTAGATTGAGGGAATCCTTTCCCCGTTTCCAAAGCATGCCTAGATAGGATTAACTATTGTTTCCTCCCTCATGTCCTGTTTAGGTCAACCCACCCCTTTGATGCTTTAGAAATGTGATCTCTCCTAGGGCTTTGACGTAACTTCCCCAATTTGGCTTTTGGAATGTTTATGGCCCTAGAGAAGAACAGACCCATGAGGCTTGGTCGCCATTCCTTCCAGCTTCCTGCTTTGTTCCAGAGAGGACGCACCTCTGTCCTCTATTAGTCAAGATGTAGCTATCTAGAGCTTTGTTGTTTTGATCCGTCTATGTGTATTAGAACAGGATAGATTAGATAGTTAGCTCCAAACCTTTTCTATCCATCAATGGATTTCTTTTTACCTCAATAAATGCTTTTAAACTTTAAAGCTAACTTTGCATCCCTTTGCCTTCCTGATGACAGAGGCCTTCCAAAACTCACACTGCGTAAGTCTCACTGCTGCAATTTTTACTCTGCTATTTTAATGGGAATTTACCTCATAAAGAGGGTGATTAGAGCTTAACGGCTCATCCATTCCCAACAATTTTCATGGTTTCCTCCTTTCTGTTGAAGTTGTCCACATGCTTGTGGGTTTCAGTGGCATTTCTCTGGAGCCCTTTATCTGTCCAGATGACCTCTGGGAGCCCTTCCAGTTGCAGGATCCTAGGATTGTGGCCTTTGGCCAGGCTCTCTTGTGCATGGTGCTCTGTCTGCACATGGGCATTCTCTGTGTGTGGGCAGGGAGGAGGGTCTGCATGGGGCTTGTGGGCCCCCAGCTGCCTTCTCCAGCCCTGGCTTCCCAAGGGCACCCTTGGCCTTCCTCCTCCTTATGTTGCCCAGGACGGCATCCACCGAGTGATACTCCCCACTCACCCCCTGCAACACACCCACCTGCTCCCAGGCATCAACGTAACTTGCAGCAAAGCCTCCTGCAGTAATCCCACCTGGATCAGAGCGCAGGTTGGAGGGACAGCTGCTGGGGACGGAGGGAGCCTGGCACTCCTCCAGGACACTTTTAACCAGCATAAACTTCACAGTATTTCCGTGGAAGACCCCTGGGGACATCCAGTCCAACCCTCTTCTTTCTGCCAGGCAAGAAAGCACTCCCTACAGATGGCCATCCAGCCTTTGCAACAACAACAACAACAACAATCCTGGAGGCGGGGGGGGTTGGACCGGATGGCCCATGAGGTCTCTTCCAACTATAATATTCTATGATTCTATTATTATTATTAATGTATTATTATTAGCAACATTTATATCCCGCCCTTCTCACCCCGAAGGGGACTCAGGGCGGTTTACAAGTATATATACATACAATATATATATATATACTACCTGTGCCCGGCCACACGTTGCTGTGGCAAAGTGGTGGTGGTATTGGTTAAAAATTGTTGTGTAATTTTTATTTGACTTTATTTGTATTTTTTAATTAATTTTATTGTAAATTATCTTTTTATTTATTATATTTTATTATTTTCTTGTATTATTTGTAATTATTTTCTGTTATTATAGTATTTTATTGTATTAATTTTTTGGTGTTTTTAATTATTTTTTAGTGTTTATTATTATTTTTATTGGGTTGCTAGGAGACCAAGCAGGAGGAACTTAGCCTTCTAACTGGCAGCAATTGGATAAAAGCAATTATTCCTCTCTCTTTAATTAGGACTTTATTTTTCTTTTCTTTTTGTTGTATCAACCTAGTGGCGTGGATGATGGGTTGTGTTGTCAAATTTCGAGGTTGGGGGGCATGTAGTTTTCTTGTTTTGTGGGTCGCCGTGATGCCATCACTCTTTTATATATATAGATTATATATATATATATATATATAGGTAAAGGTGTCCGACTCTGGCGGTTGGTGCTCATCTCCATTTCTAAGCCAAAGAGCCGGTGTTGTCCGTAGACCCCTCCAAGGTCATGTGGCCACTGGCATGACTACATGGAACATCGTTACCTTCCTGCCGGAGCAGTACCTATTGATCTACTCACATTGGCATGTTTTCGAACTGCTAGGTTGGCAGAAGCTGGAATTAACAGTGGGCACTCAAGCTGCTCCCAGGATTTGAACCTGGGACCTTTTTGTCTGCAAGTTCAGCAGCTCAGCGCTTTAACACACTTCGCCACCGGGGCTCTTTACAAGTATATTTATTTATTTATTATTTATTTACAGTATTTATATTCCGCCCATCTTTCTCACCCCGAAGGGGACTCAGGGCGGATCACATTACACATATAGGCAAACATTCAATGCCTTTTAACATAGAACAAAGACAAGACAAACATAGACTCTGAGCGGGCCTCGAACTCATGACCTCCTGGTCAGAGTGATTCATTGCAGCTGTTCTCCAGCCTGCGCCACAGCCCGAGCCCAATATATATATATATATTGTCAGGAGCAACTTGAGTCGCTTCTGGAGTGAGAGAATTGGCCGTCTGCAAGGACGTTGCCCAGGGGACATTGCCTGGATGTTTTGATGTTTTTACCATCCTTGTGGGAGGCTTCTCTCATGTCTCCGCATGGAGCTGGAGCTGATAGAGGAAGCTCATCTGCGCTCTCCCCGGGTGGGATTTGAACCTGGCAGCCTTCAGGTCAGCAACCCAACCTTCAAGTCACGAGGCTTTAGTCCACTACACCATTATATTATACGACTATATTGCAATATTATTAGTAATATTGCATGTAATATAAATATACAATCATAATGGGTGTCCATGGAACCCCTGAGCACCTCTCGCGGAGCTCTGCACCTGTGGCTGGCATCTTCAGAGGTTCTGTTGGCAGTGAGGCAAGTGGAGTGTATCTCTACCTGTGGAATAATGTCCCGGTGGGAGAAAGAAAGAACCTTTGTGTGTTTGAAGCAAGTGTCAATGTTGCCATTAGCAAGCTTGGATAGCATTGAGTAGCCTTGTATCTGCAAGTTCAATCAATGAGGGTACTTGCCTAGAGGTCGCCTGGCCTCTGTTGCTTGGCAGCTACTCAAATGATAATTCACGCTTGCTAATTGCAATATTGCTTTAAAGAGACAAGGGTTCTTTCTCCCACCCTGAACATTATTTAGAGGTATATATATATATATATATATATATATATATATATATATATACACACACACTCCACTCGCTTCACTGCCAACAGAACCTCTGAAGATGCCATTAGTCACAGATGCAGGCGAAAGGTCAGGGGAGAATGCTACTGGAACGTGGCCAGACAGCCTGGAAAAATGACAGCAGCCCATTATGATGTTATTTATACCCTCCTTTTCCTCTCCCAGGGAAACCCTCTGCCCGTCCGCGCTCTGGTGGTGTGGCCCAGGGTCAGGGTCAGGCCTGCTGACCACCCGAGCCCCCTTGGGCCACTCTCCCCGTCGGCTTCCTGGACACCCAGGCTTGGCAGGGCAGCCCTTTGGAAACAGGGGCTCCTCGAGGGGAGGGAGGAGGCGCGTGTCCGGCCTGCGGTGTGGCTCCTGGCTTGAGTGACCGCTGCCCTTCTGCTGCCTCTGGCCATCCTGCTAATTCCCTTGGAGTGACAGGCCGGGAACAGGTGTGCGAAGGGGAAGGGGTGTCTGCTTCCTCCCCCCACCCCAGCGGCCCCTGGGGGCTATTTCGGGCTCAGCGCAGGCATCTGGGGATTAGGGGGGCTCCACCTCCGCAGGACGGGGCCCAAGAGCCTGACCTCTGGCACCGCTCCGGCCCTCCAGGGACCGTGGAAGGGCTCGCTCTCTGTCCCTTGAACCATTGCATCCTAGTCTCCAGGGCAGCAGAAAACAAGCCTGCTCCCTCCTCCCTAGGACTTCTCCTCACATCTTTATACATGGCTTTATACATGTCTCTTCTCAGCCTTCTCTTCTGCAGGCTCAACATGCCCAGCTCTTTCAGCCGCTCCTCATGGGGATTCTTGTTCTCCAGACCCTTGATCCTTTGAATTGCCTTCCTCTGGACACATTACAGCTTAGAGTCAACCTCTCCCTTCAATTGTAGTGCCCAGAATGGGACACAGAGTGATTCCAGGCAGGGCCGGCCCAAGGTAATTTTCAAGTGTAGGCGAACAGAATTTTGGCACCACCAATCACTGAAAAACCAATCACTGAAAAAATAAAAGCGTTGGATAAGCGATAATGTTGGATAATAAAGAGGGATTAAGGAAAAGCCTAAATAAAGAACAACACTCTGAAAACAGGGGAAATGCGGAGAGGAAACAATAAGGGCCAGCTAACACCTCCCAACCAAGGATGCCCCCATGGAGGAAGCAGCCAGGCTTTGAATCTGCAAGGCCATTAAATGCTAATCAAGCTGGCCAATTGCAACATTCACACTAGCCTCAAACAGACAAGAGCTCTTTCTCCCACCCTCGAATTTTCACAGATATATAAACCCCACGTGCACGCGGGATCACCTCAACTGCACCACATAGGGAATGGCGCCTACGGCAACGGCCTAGTTGGCCTAACGGTTGAACTGCCAGATTCCAGGTAAAGTGGTCTGACCAAGGCAGAACAGAATAGAGGGTTAGCATGACTTCCCTGGACCTAGGTACTAGACACCTCTGTGGGCTAGACAAAACTACGGTTAGGTGGATCTGTAATTGGCTAAGCGAACGAACCCAAAGGGTGCTCACCAATGCATCGTCTTCATCATGGAAAGAAGTGACAAGTGGAGTGCCGCAGGGCTCCGTCCTGGGCCCGGTTCTGTTCAACATCTTTATTAACGACTTAGACGAAGGGTTAGAAGGCACGATCATCAAGTTTGCAGACGACACAAAACTGGGAGGGAGAGCCAACACTCCAGAAGACAGGAGCAGAATTCAAAACGATCTTGAAAGACTAGAGAGATGATTGGCCGAAACTAACAAAATGAAGTTCAACAGGGACAAATGCAAGATACTTCACTTCGGCAGAAAAAATGGAAATCAAAGATACAGAATGGGGGACGAGGCCTGGCTTGACAGCAGTGTGTGCGAAAAAGATCTTGGAGTCCTCGTGGGGAGGAAGGTGAACATGAGCCAACAATGTGATGCGGCTGCTAAAAAAGCCAATGGGATTCTGTCCTGCATCAATAGGGGAATAGCGTCTAGATCCAGGGAAGTCCTGCTCCCCTTATTCTATTCTGCCTTGGTCAGACCACACCTGGAATCACACTGTGTCCAATTTTGGGCACCACAGTTGAAGGGAGATGTTGACAAGCTGGAAAGCGTCCAGAGGAGGGCGACTAAAATGATCAAGGGTCTGGAGAACAAGAATTCCTATGAGGAGCGGCTTAAAGAGCTGGGCATGTTTAGCCTGCAGAAGAGAAGGCGGAGAGGAGACATGATAGCCATGTACAAATACGTGAAGGGAAGTCCTAGGGAGGAGGGAGGGAGCTTCCTTTCTGCTGCCCTGCAGACTAGGAGGCAAGGGAACAAGGGCTTCAAACTACAGGAAAGGAAGGAGATTCCACCTGAACATCAGGAAGAACTTCCTCACTGTGAGAAGGGCTGTTCACCAGTGGAACTCTCTCCCCCGGACTGTGGTGGAGGCTCCTTCTTTGGAGGCTTTTAAGCAGAGGCTGGATGGCCATCTGTCGGGGGTGCTTTGAATGCGATTTCCTGCTTCTTGGCAGAATGGGGTTGGACTGGATGGCCCATGAAGTCTCTTCCAACTCTACTATTCTATGATTGTATGATTCTATGATTCTTGATGCAGGCCAGAATCTCATTGGCTTTTTGAGCTGCTGCATGACACTCCTGGCTCTTGTTCCTCTTCCCTTCCACGAGGACTTCAAGATCTTTCTCACACGTCCTGCTGTGGAGCCTGTGGAGCCTGTCTCTTTGCATTTCCTTTCATCTTGTCTCTTGCCAAGTGCAGACTCCAAGAAGGAGAGGAAGGCTGCAAGACGGAGGGAGGCCATTCAAAGAGAGCAAGGCGGAGGAGGACCCAGAGCCTGAGTTAGCTGTGGGGTGGGTGGCAATCCCCCTCAATGGATTGTCACCTTGTTGTGGTGAGGGGACTTGCGTGTTCCAATGAACTTACAGGCGTAACCACCAGAGCCATGAACTCCCAGGGGAGGTTCCAGACCGAGCACAATCCGAATACCTCAACAGCAGATCAGGCGGAAAATAACACACGAGGGTTGAATGAAAAGTAATGCCTCCACCTTCTCATCAGATGGCAGTCCTGGTCTGCGGCACCTCCTCTAGAGTTAGTTCCATTTGGCAGGAAGCCTTAGCATTGAACGGTTGTGTTGATAAAGTGTGAAGTATGGAACCCTGCGCAGACGGTCAATCAATGTGACTTAAGCAACGTGCAGTCATTGAATTATTGACAGCAGAAGGTGTCACCTTAAAGGAGATTCATCAGAGAATGGAAGCTGTTTATGGGGATTGTGTTGATGTGAGTCCTGTGCATCGTTGGGCGAGTAAGTTTAAAGACATTGAGTTTCACAAGCAAAAGGTTGACAGATTGATTCAGGATGATCGTCGTATCATTCAGAGAGAAATGTCAAGCATCATCGGCATTTCACAAGAATGTGTGGGTCACATGATTGCTTTGCTTGGCTATGGGAAGATCTGTGCACAATGGGCCCTGTGAGACGCTGGTTGTGGAAACAGAGTGTCGACTTCTTCCGTGACGGCTTCAGAAAACTTGTTCATCGTTGACAGAAATGTATCCAATTGTCTGGTGATTATGTGGAAAAGTGAATAGTGCACATTCTAAGGATTATTTCTGTGTTTGATTTGTTAAAATATTCCCATCCAAACCTCATAGTACATGTTACAATGGCTGTGAAGGCAGAAGAAGGCTGCGACAGATTGAGATGCCACCGTCATCGTGTTCAGCACACCACTGGTCAGGACTATCACTCTGTGAAGACTGTGTGTTGATTGGATGTGCTCCAACCTCCACACATTAAGAAAAACTCACATACAGGAGTCTTCCAAGAACTTGGAAGGCCATCATACTCGCATAATAAGGAACCGCCTAAAGAAAGAAGGGTGGCTGAGGGCTGCATCCTCTATCCATCTCTGCAGCGGGAGGTTGACTCAGGCAGGAGGCACCACCTGGGAGAAGAACCCTGTGTCCGTTCTGGGCAAAGCCATTCAAGATCTGAATATGGACAACCCAAAAGGTGTCACCAACATGGCCAACGGCCTGGAAACCATTATGCTCTCTCTGTGAGGAGCGTCTTAGGGAGCTTGGTGTGTTTAGCTTGGAGAAGGAAGTGTTGAAAGTGGCTGCGAGAACCACGTTTAAGTATCTCAAAGGATGCTCCACTGAAGAGGAAGGACATGGAGCAAGGGATTCAAGCTGCAGGAAAAGGGATTCCGTCTAAATGAGGGGTCCCCAAACTAAGGCCTGTGGGCCAGATGTGGTCCTCCAAGGTCATTGATCTGGCCCCTTAGGGTTGATCTAAGTTTACCTGGCCTTTGGAGGTCTCTTTGCTTACCTATGGTCTTATGAGATCGTCTAGATGGTCTTTGAAGGTCTCTTTGCTTAGCTACAACCTTATGAGACCATCTAGATGGCCTTTGAGGGTCCCTTTCCTTACCTATGGTTTTATGAGATTGTCTAGATGCTCTTTGGGGGCCCCTTTCCTTACCTATGACCTTATGAAACCATGTAGATGGTCTTTGAGGGTCCCTTTCCTTATCTATGGTCTTCTGATGGCCTGATGAGATCATCTAGATGGCCTTTGAGTGTCCCTTTCCTTACCAATGGTCTTATGAGACCATCTAGATGGTCTTTGGAGGTCTCTTTGCTTACCTATGTTCTTATGAGATCGTCTAGATCAGGGGTCCCCAAACGAAGGCCCTCCAAGGTCATTGACCTGGCCTCTGTCCTAAACTTTAGCCCAGGTCTGAAATGACTTGAAGGCAAACAAAAACAACAATCCTAATGTTGGACTACTTCATCATAATCAGGCCCCCCAACAGTCTGAGGGACTGTGAAATGCCCCTCCACTTCAAAGGTTTGAGGACCCCTCGTCTAAACATTGGGAAGAAGGTTCTGATGCTGAGAGCTGTCTGGCAGTGGAATAGGATTTTGCCTGGGAGTATGCGCTGGGCTGTGGCGCAGGCTGGAAAGCAAGCCAGCTGCAACAAATCACTCTGACCAAGAGGTCATGAGTTCGAGGCCAGCCCGTGCCTGTGATGACTCATGGGCCATGTAGTCCCGTCCCTAACACTGTTGTGACAGATGAGGAGGAAAACTTAGGTTTTCCTCCGTTTCAGTCAGAATTGGAACTTTCTCAGCCAGAACTGGAACCCTTGCACCTGCAGGAGGTTTGCCTTCCAGAAGTTTGCCAAACAAGCCCTGAGCCAAAATCTCCCCCTTTTTCTCACCGTGATTATTGTCAACAACAGAGAGGAGCTCAACAGGCTAATCGCAGAAGCCTGAGAATCGCGGCCAAACAAATGGTTGATTAGCCTGCTTCCCATGAGAAACTTTAGGGAGTCATGCATCTGGACCCAGAGAATGGCTTTCGCTTCTGGTTCCCCAGAGAATCTGCTCTTGGCGGGAAACCGAGACCCTACTTAGGTGTTTTGCCCACGAAGGAGTCTTGCGGAGTCAATTCGTCAGCTACGGGAGTAGGTTGTGTGTGGACTACGCTACTCCCGCGGTCGAGTTCTTGTTCCTGTTTCCAGCCCTGCCTTGTTTCCCAGGACCTTGCCTTGCTCCACGGACCTTGCCTTGTTTTTGGACCTCGCCACGAATTTACCACGGATCCTGTCCTTGCTCCACGTTCCTTGTTGCCTTGAATCAAGCTTTGTGTACCAAGAATCAAGTTATTTCCTTGCCTTGCCTAAGTTTCATGGACTAAAGGACCTTGTCATCTCCCCTCACTTTGCTTGGCAAAGTGAGTGTTTCGGTTACTGGATTACAACTTTGGACCTTACTATTTCATATTGGACATTGTTTTCCTGGACTATATTTGACCTTTCCTGAAAGGTCTTCTTCTGAACTATATTCTACATTTACTTTTATTGACTTTACATATTTCCTTAATAAAGATATTAGATAGATTCTGGCCTCTGTGTATGGTTATTGGTGCTCTGCAGCCTGGGTCGTGACAGTGCCTGCGTATTGTCTCTCTTCTATGTTATGGCATTGAATGTTTGCCTTTATGTGTGCAATGTGATCCGCCCTGAGTCCCCCTCAAGGTGAGAAGGGCGGAATATAAATGCTGTAAATAAAAAATAAAAAATTAATATAATGGAACCTCCTTCCCTGGAGATCCGTGCACAACGGAGCCATGGGTTCTAATTGCCGGAGGAGAGATTCCGCCTAGGAAAAGCTTCCTGGTGTGCAGAGCTCCTCAGCCGTGGAATACGCTGCCTTAGGGTCCGGTGGAGTCCCCCTCTTCCTCTGGAGGTTTGTCTGTTGGGAAGGCTTGGATGGTGCCTGCCTGCCTGGCAGAAAGAAACAAGGGGGTTGGACTGGATGGCCTTTGGGGTCTCTTCCCACTCTTAAGATGCCATGGTTCTAGGAGGCACCTATCCCAGGCAGGAGGTCCCTGCAAGGCTGAAGATGAAAGAGAGACCCCCACAAAGCGGAGCCTCCCCCCCAATTGGCCCGGCCTGGGTGTCAGCTGTGCCTCCTGCCCTCTCTTGCGCTGGCTCCTCCGTGCCGGGCATTCTTTCCATGCGCGATAAGCATGCCTGCTGCCAAGGAGAGTCTCCCACAAGAGTTATAAATGAACCTCGGCCGCACGGCGGGCGTCCAAAGTGGCGCGTGTGATGAGGAGCCCGTGGCCTTCGGGTGCCGCAAGGCCTGGAGCAAAGGGACTGCGATGCCAATCAAGACCTGCTCGTAGAGATAAAGTTGTCCTATTACTAGCTAATATACACACAATAGAACTGGGGTCCTCAAACTTTTAAAGCAGGGGGCCGGTCCACAATCCTTCAGACTGTGGAGGGGCCGAATTATCATTTGAAAAAGAAATACAAACAAATCCCAATGCACCCTGCACATGTCTTATTTGTAGTGCAAAACAACAACAACAATGAAAGAATAAAATATTTAAAAATGAAAACAATTTTAACCAACATCAGGATTTCAATAGGAAGTCTGGGCCTGCTTCTAGCCAATGAGATAGTCAAGTTAATTAGGATTGTTGTTGTTGTTGTGTGCCTACAAATCATTTCAGACTTTGGGTGAGCCTAAGTCTAAAATTATTTATTTACTCGTTTACTACATTTATTTTCTACATTTATATCCTGCCCTTCTCACCCCGAAGGGGACTCAGAGCAGCTGTATGTACATACAATATATTATATCATTAGCATAGCACAATATTAGCATTATATATTACTATATTGAACTATACCACTATACTGTAATATTATATGTAATATATAACATGTAATTAATATTATATATATAATAGGCCCGGGCTGTGGCGCAGGCTGGAGAGCAGCCAGTTGCAACCAGCTGCAATGAATCACTCTGACCAGGAGGTCATGAGTTCGAGGCCGGCTCGGAGCCTATGTTTGTCTTGTCTTTGTTCTATGTTAAAGGCATTGAATGTTTGCCTGTATGTGTAATGTGATCCGCCCTGAGTCCCCTTCAGGGTGAGACGGGGTGAGACGGGCAAAATATAAATGTTGTAAATAAATAAATAAATAAATTATATTATTAAAACTGATATAAAAATATTGTATTATAAATGAGGGCGGGGGCCAGGTAAATGACCTTGACGCATTCCAGACACATGAGAAATGAACAAATGAGGACTGTTTACAACATCACATCAAACATTATATTCATGCTTGTATGTTTTTCCACAGTGACAGATAAGTATATTCAATGACCGAGTTCAATACTTTGAATTTCAGTATTGTCCCACGCAGAGAAAGGTCTTAGGAATGCAGGGTCAATAAAATAAAACAACTGATAATTTCTTCTGTAAATTGTGGCTCACACTTTAGATACATTCAGCATAGTGCCATGTAAATTAACATCTCGGAGATGCATATAAAGGAATGTAAAACATAAAGGAGTGTAAAAACAACAAGGGTTCCCGGGTATTTTGTGATCCTTGTTTCTGGATAAATATCCCTTCTTCAGGTTGCTTCTGAGGCTTCTTTCATGTGTTCGTAGTAGAATCTCCTGCAACTTTTGTAAACTATATTTTAAAAGACAACATAATAGATTTGCTGTTGCCAGCACCCAGTAATATTAAACAATTTCTAATTAGTTTGACATCCATTAATCAAAGAAAAACTTATTTCCACTAAAGAGTTTGTTGCAGTCTTCATTTGTTCATTTCTACGAATTAGTCTCCTGTTTTTAACACTGTATCCTGCTTGTTGATTTTAATGATTGTTTTTATTGATGTTGATGTTTTTTACTGGGATAATTGTTTTATTGCTTTGTTACTGTTATTTGTTTGTTTTATCGGGCCAGGCCCCATGTAAGCCGCCCCGAGTCCCTTCGGGGAGATGGGGCGGGGTATAAAAATAAAGTTATTATTATTATTATTATTATTTTTCATGCGTCTGGAATGATTATATTTAGTTTGTTACCATTGTTCTATTCTGTATATTAGCTAGTAATAGGACAACTTTATCTCTACGTGTATTCATAGATTTCTGTGTACTTTTAAGGAAGACCTACTGGCTGGGCAAAGGGCCTTCAGGTGACCCCCTCTCAGCCCCCTATTTGATCCATTTCCAATTGGGTTTCCCTTGAGATGACTTAAAGGGCGAGGGGCAGGTGTGCTGGGAAGGCCAAGGCGGTCACACCTGTCCCGGCTCTTCTGAGGCCCAAGAAGGGCTACCTGTCGCAGGAGAAGAAGGAGAGCCCAGCGAGGTCCGGATTGTGGCCTCCTTCCTAGGAACAGGGCCCCGCATTGCTCTTGCCTGAGGAAGGCCCCGAGATTGTCCGCTCCCTGGCAAAGAAATCAACACCTTGTCTTCCATGTGGGTCAGAGAGTGGTGTGCTTGCATTTCCAAGAGCGGATCCAAGGCTTGCTGCTGGCTCAGCTGAAGGCGGGGAGGGTTTGACCAGGCTGGATTCCAGGGAGGCTTTTGTCCGAGTGAGAACGAAGGAGGGGGACGAATACAAAACGACCCATTTGGGAAACATCCATGCCAACTGTAAAAAGGTAAAGGTTTCCCCTGACGTTAAGTCCAGTCATGTCTGACTCTGGGGGTTGGTGCTCATCTCCATTTCTAAGCCAAAGAGCAGGCGTTGTCCGTAGACACCTCCAAGGTCATCTTGTTTGCTGTGTCATACAATAAAATAATAATAATAATAATTATTATTATTATTATTGGGGTTTGTATGCCTATGGCTTTCTCTGAAAGTGCTGATGCAATCTGTCCCACTGAAAATGTATTAAAGACGTGTATTTGTATGAATTTTATATGTGGTACGCCACTTTGAATCCCACCCATGGGAGAAAAGTGCGATAGAAATGTAATAATAATAATAATAATGGTTCAAAAAGTATTCATGCCCGCTGCCCCCCAGTCCTGCCTGGATCCCATACCCCAGACCCTTCAGAGTCATAGCCTGGTCTCTCTCGGGACTGGTTGGGAGAGGGACTGACTGGCAGTGGCTGACCCTTGGCACCTGGACCCTTGTTGTTCCCTTCATCCAGCCAAGGAGAACCCTCTACATTTTGCTGCATCCATCACAAGCACAGAGATGTTTCTGCAGGGAAACCCGTTTATTCAGGAGAAGCCTTCCTCCGCAACCGTTACCCTCCCACACTTCCGTGCCGACCTCCCCTCCACCATCATCATCTTCATTATCACCATCATCACCATCATCCCCTCTCCTTCCTCCTCCCTGGTTCCCTGGCAAAAAAAGAGCTTTTCAGAGGCAGCTTAACTGTAGTATCAAAATTACAAAAGGTGAGAAGCCTCAGCAGGTGAGGGCCTTAGAAAGGGGCAGCGAAGAAGCAGCAGCGTGGTGAGACGAGATGGGGGGGGGGGGGCATTTGCAGCAAAGGGGTGCGTGAGGCAGGCCGGAAAGGGGCGAAGGGGGGGGGGGCACTTGGGAAAGCAGCAGAGGCACTTGGGAACAAAGAGCAGCAGCACCGGCGGTGGAAGAGGAGACACTTATGGGGGGGGGCATAGAAGAAAGGCTTGCATCCCCCTCCCCAAGGTCCCCTTGCATTAAGGCAAAACCATTGTCAAAGTGGGAAAAGTGGGAGGGGGAGAGAGACGCAGCTCGTCTCATTGCACGGTCTGGAGAAGAGAGGACCCCCGCCCCTCCCCAAGAAAGGCACATGGAAGATTCTGGAAAGGAAAGGCAAAAGAGTGGGGAGTGGGCTTGATCCCCTCCAGAAAAAGGCAGTCCGGACTCGCATGACCCCTCTGGACGGGGCATGGGGAGGGGTGTCTCTGAGGCTTGACCAACACGCAAGCCTTGGCTGTGCGGCAACAGGAGCAGTCCTTGGGGCGCTCCGTGCGCCTACTCGGGTGGGTGGCATCCTTAAATAGGGGGCGGCAGGCGGGTGGGTGGGCGGCGGTGGGAGGGAGATGGGGGGCAGGCGGTCGGGCGGCCCCCTCAGTTCTGCCCTTCGTCCCGCAGCTCCGAGGGCAGGAACTTGTACTGCTGCTGCCGGATCATGGCCAGCTTCTTGCGCGCCTCCTCCAGCTCCCGCTCCTTGCGCAGCATCTCCTCCTGCGCCGCGATGATCTGCAAACGGAAGACGGGAAAGACTCTCAATAAGAGGACGAACCCACAGCGTGAGGCTGCAGCTCAAAAGGCCAATGCCATTCTAGGCTGCATTCAGAAGACTCAAGTGCAGGCCCGGGCCAATCTCAGCCCTCCCTCCAGGTGTGAAGCATAAATCTGTTATGTACACCAAGTCTTATAACAATTATAGCCGTCTGGCAAGTGAAAGGGGCCGGGCTGTGGCGCAGGCTGGTTAGCAGCCAGCTGCAATAAATCACTCTGACTATGAGGTCATGAGTTCGAGGCCAGCCCGTGGCGGGGGGAGCACCCGTCAATTAAAAAAAATAAAAAATAGCCCCTGCTCGTTGCTGACCTAGCAACCCGAAAGATAGTTGCATCTATCAAGTAGGAAATTTAGGTACCACTTATATGTGGGGAAGGAGCCCCGGTGGCGAAGTGCGTTAAAGCACTGAGCTGGAGACCTAAAGGTCCCAGGTTCAAATCCCGGGAGTGGAGTGAGTGCCCGCTGTTAGCTCCAGCTCCTGCCAACCTAGCAGTTCGAAAACATGCAAATGTGAGTAGATCAATAGGTACCGCTCTGGTGGGAAGGTAACAGCGCTCCATGCAGTCATGCTGGCCACATGACCTTGGAGGTGCCTACGGACAACGCTGGCTCTTCGGCTTAGAAATGGAGATGAGCACCAACCCCCAGAGTCAGACATGACTGGACTTAATGTCAGGGGAAACCTTTACCTTTACTATATGTGGGGAGGCTAATTTAACTAAATTTATGACACCATAAAAATCACCCAGCCGCCGTTGGAATGAGGAAGTTGCCGTCACAGTGGATGATGAAGCAGCTGCTCCCTCTGTGGCTGGAATCAAGCATACCCTCAGGAAGCTGGGAGCGGAAGAAGGTTTAAATTGCCTCTGCGTCTGTCTCTGTCTCTGTTCTATGTTTATATGGCATTGAATGTTTGCCTTATATGTGTACAATGTGATCCGCCCTGAGTCCCCTTCGGGGTGAGAAAGAAGGGCGGAATATAAATACTGTAAATAAAATAAATAAATAATGTTTTCTAGTCACTTATGTATTTTCCCTGTAGGTCCACCACACCATTGTATTTCCATCTGAGGAATATTTACTTTTGGAGAATTTGATGTCAATTGAATTCTGTGAATTTCATATTTTTCCACTTGAGGAAGACTTTTTTTTTTTTTTTAGTAAATAAATTTTTATTGTGCTCTTATATCTTGCATGAAATACAGTGTCATGACCAGTACAAGACAAAACTGAACATAGATAGTGGACATAAAAAAACCCCTCCCATCTTGACAGACACAAACCAAAAGAAAAGAAAAAAAAAAAAAAAAAAAAAAAAAGAACCAAAACCAAGACACACATATACATTAAAATTGACTTCCATCTATTATCTAGTGTTATTATTATTTTTTCCTTGATACATTCGATATTATTCTATTTCCTCTTAAGTTCAGTCCTTCTTTTGGTCTGAGGCCTAATTCTCGCCCAATGTTACTCATCCAAAGTATATACTTATCATCTATATTATCACCTTAAAGTTTTCATTTCTTAGGTAGTCTTTCATTGGCTCCCAGTTTGTCGCTTTTCTTGGTTTGCCCTGTGTGTTTGATAGTAAGTATGTCAATTTATCCATGTTCATAATTTCCAAAATTTTATTAAACCAGGCATTTATTTCTGGTCTGATTTTCGTTCTCCATTCTTTTGCGTATACTAATCTTGCTGCCGTAGTTAGGTAGCAGAATAGGATTTCTTTGTTTCTATCCTCCAAGTCTAGCATTCCTAATAACAGTATCTTGGGATCTAGATTAATCTTGATTGACAGGATTTTTTGTATATTTTGATGTATTTCTTTCCAGAACTCCTTGGCTCTCTTACAGGTCCACCAACAATGATAGTAGGAGCCTTCCTGATCTCCACATTTCCAGCATTTATTGGAGGTTTTTTTATAAATTTTGGAGAGTTTTTGGGGGGTTAGGTGCCATCTAAAAAAAATTTTGATCCAGTTTTCTTTAAGATCTACCGAGTATGTGTATTTTAGTCTTTTATTCCAACATTTTTCCCACTCTTCTAATTTAATTGGGTACCCAATATTTCTCGCCCATTTGGTCATGCATTCTTTGATGCTGACTTGCTCTGTATTCCACTCTAATATTTTTTTATAAATTTTCGATATAATTTTGGATTCTAATTGTATAATTTTATCCCAGCATGTTTCTTTGTCTTCGAATCCTATCTTCTTGTCTATATTAAAGTACTCTTTAATTTGGGCATATTGGAACCACCCTATGTTCTTAAAATCCTGACTTAGCATTTCCTGTGTTTTGGGTTCAAAAATTCCCTTTTCTTTGGTCAATATATCCTTATATTTTGGCCAGAGTATTCCTCCCATTTCTCTTCTTTGACATGCCTCTAAGGGGGAAACCCATAGAGGTGTTTTCAGGAAAATCCTTCTCTTATACTTATCCCAGATCTTTATTAGGGATGACCGAATAAAATGATCCCCAAAGTTTCTGTCTATTTTTCTTTTTTCATACCATAAATAGGCATGCCATCCAAAGCGGAGGTCTGCTCCTTCTAGCGTCAATAATTTCGTTTTTTTTAGCGTAGTCCAATCTCGAATCCACATTAATCCGCAGGCCTCGTGATATAATTGTAAATCTGGGAGTGCCAGTCCCCCTCTTTTTTTTTCGTCAATCATGTATACTCTTTTAATTCTAGGTTTTTTGTTTGACCAAATAAATTTGTTTATATCTTTGTTCCATTTTTTGAATCTAACTGCATTTCTAATTATCGGGATGCATTGAAATAAGAAAAGCATCTTCGGTAGGATTGTCATTTTCATTGCCGCTATTCTCCCCATGAATGATAGTTTCTGATCTTTCCAGGTTGCTAAATACTTCTGAATATCCTTCCATCTCGTATCGTAATTGTTTTCTATCAGTTGTGAGTTCTTGGCTGTCAATATTATGCCTAAGTATTTTATTTTTTTACTAACTTTAATTCCGGAAACTGTTGTTAATTCGAACTGTCTTTTCACAGTCATATTCTTTGTTAGGAAGGTGGTCTTGTCTTTGTTTATTTTAAGTCCTGAAATTTTCCCGAAATTTTCTAGTTTATTTAGCCAATTGCCTACCGTTCTGACTGGCTCTTCTATGATACAAATTAGGTCATCGGCATAAGCCTTAATCTTATATTGTTCCTTTCTAATTTTTGCTCCCTTTAATTCTGTGTCCTCTCTGATTGAATTAATTAATGTTTCTAATGCAAAGATGAATAGTAAAGGGGAGAGTGGGCAGCCCTGCCTGGTTCCTTTTGAGATTTTGAATTTTTTTGATTCTATTGAATTTATTCTTATTGTGGCCTCTTGTATTTCATATATTTTGTTGATAGCATTATTGAATCTATATCCCATATCTAATTCATTAATTAATATTTTAAAAAAATCCCAATTTAAACTGTCGAAAGCCTTTTCCATGTCAATCGCTAATAGAGCTATTTCTTCCTTGTTACTTTTTTCGTAATATTCAATGATATCTACAATTTCCCTTACATTATCTTTTAGTTGTCTCCCTGGAAGGAAACCTGATTGTTCTTCTTTTATCCAGTCCTTTAGAACTTCTTTCAATCTGTCCGCTAAGATGCTTGTAAATATTTTATAATCTTGATTCAAAAGTGAAATAGGTCTATAATTCTTCACGTTTTGGGGATCTTGACCTTCTTTATGAATCATTGTAATTGTAGCGAGTTTCCACGAATCTGGAATTTCATTGTTATCTAGGATCCTATTCATAATTTTTTTTAAATAAGGGGTTAGTTCGTCAATGAAGACTTTATAATATATCCCCGTGAGTCCATCTGGGCCTGGTGCTTTGTTCCCATCTATTTTTCTAATTATTTTTTTGATTTCTTGCTCAGAAATTTCTTTATTTAATTTTTCCCTTTGTTGATCCGTTATTTTGGCTAGTTTTTGCTTGCCTATAAAACTCATAATTTCCTCCTTTTTTATTTGGTCCTTGGTATATAATTTACTGTAAAATTTGTTGAACTGTTTAACTATCTCTTGTTCTGTAGTGTAATGTTTACCTTCTGCTTTTATTTCTGTTATATGTTGGGATTGTTTTTTCCTTCTAATTCTCCAAGCCAACCATCTACCTGGTTTATTGGCGTGCTGAAAATGTTGTTGTTTAATATACCTTAGTTTTTTTTCCAATTCTTCCAATTCTAGATTTGTCTTTTGTTTCTTAAAGATTTCTAGTTCTTGTTTTATTCTTTTGTCTCCTGGGGCTTCTTTTAACCTTTTTTCCTTAATTTTAATTTCCTCTAAGACTTTGTTGAGAGCTTCTCTTCTCTGCTTATTTTTTTGAGCAGTCTGTTGTATAAAGTGACCCCGCATTACCGCCTTACTGGCTTCCCATACTATTTGCTGCGCTACTTCATCTGAGTCATTTATCTTAAAATATTCCTTAATAATTTTCTTATTCTTTATAATATCCTCCTCTGATTTTAGCAAATTGCCATTTAGTCTCCAGGTTCGTGTTTTCTGGGTTTTGTTTATTATAAATTCTATTGGGCAGTGGTCTGAGTAGTTTCTCGGCATAATTCTAATTTTTGAAATTTTGGGTATAAGTGAAGTTGACATCCATGTCATGTCTATACGGGACCATGACTTATGCCTGTTAGAGAAAAATGTGTAATCTTTTTCTAGCTGATGGTGGATTCTCCAGGCATCTTTTAGGTCCCAATCTTGTAGTAGTTTTTGGAAATTTATCGGTAATTTTCCATTTTTTAATTTCTTACCTCCATTACCGTCTCCTTTTTTATCTAAGTCCGGATCTATTATCCCATTGAAGTCTCCCATTATTATTAATTCTTCAAATTCTTGTTCAGCTATTTTATCTTTTAATGTGTTAATAAAATTTGTTTTAGGGCCGGTTGGAGTGTATACATTACATACCAGGAGTATTTTGTTATAGATTTTAATTTTTACTCCAATCATTCTCCCCTCCTCATCTTTGAAAGCCAATTCTGATATCCATTTGGGGTTTACATATGTAACTACCCCTCTTTTTTTTTCGGGAGCTGATGAGATATATTCATTTCCGATACTTTTATTGATTAAGTGCCCAGCATGTCTCTGGTGGATATGGGTCTCCTGAAGAGACACTACATCAAATTTGCATCTTTTAAGGTGATTGAATAAAATTTTCCTTTTATTTGGTGAATTTAAACCATTAATATTATTTACATAACCTTTTAATTCCATAATTTAGGGTTGATTGGCTGCCTCCTCCCCCCGTAGCTCCATTTCCTGGGTTTGTGAATTAGTCTCGGGTGTTGGTGAATTAGTTTCAGTCTTTTCTGGAGAGAACATTCTGGGTTTCTTTCTCTTCCTTTCACTGTCTTGTCCGGTTTTGATGGGATCCACTGTTTCTTCCATTAGTTTTTCATAAAAGTCTTTGGCTTTGTCCTCAGTTGTCAGCCAAAATCTCTCCTCTTTATATGTTGTCATGATACCTTCCCTCCTCTCCCATCTAAATTTGATCTGTCTTTTTTTCAGCTCCTCAGTGAGGAAGAGATATTTTCTTCTTTTTTGTATTGTACTTGTGGGAAATTCTTTAAGTATTGTCACTTTTTCTCCTTTGTATCTAATAGTATTTTTACTACTGCTTTTGAGTACTTCCTCCCTGACTTTTCTCTTTGAGAACTGTACTATTGCATCTCTAGGTACATGATTCTTTTTTGAGAAATTTGTTGTTATTCTAAAGGTTCGGTCAATGTTTTCTTCCATCTCTTCATCAGTAATTTGGATCAGGTCTGCCAGTAATTGGGTTATTACTAGCTTCAAATTTTCTCTTGGCTCTTCTGGGAGGTTTCTAATTCTTATTTGGAGGTCTAATTCTTTTTGTTCAATTTTTTCCTGTCTTGCTTCTAGTTTTGCGTTTTTCATTTCCAAAATGTCTATTTTTCTTTCAAGTTTGTCCTGTTTCTTTTCCATTTTATGTTCCTCTTGTTTGATTTCTTTAATACTCTTTTGAATATCCTTCATTTCCTTTTTCATTCCTATTAGTTCCTCCGATAAGTCCCTCTGTATGTTTAGCATTTGCTCTTGGAATGATCTTTGATTTTCTGTAATTTTCTGAAGTTCTTTCATAATGTCCTTTAGATTTGGGTCCCCCGGCAATGAGTTTCTTCTTTCAAACACTTTTCTATCCTCCATCCTTCCCTTCTGTGTCGCCATTTTTATTATTATTTTTTTTTTTTTTGATTATCTCTATTGGTTGGATTAATTGTGATGGGTAGTGGGTAAAGTCTTTAGGTCCTAATTTTAATTGGGTCCACTATTCTGTAAGATAAACCTATGGGGTATGATCTTTTAAGCTCACTCTAGAGCCTTCTGGTTGATGATCCCTTCTCCCACCTTCTTTTCTGTCCCTCCTTCCGTTCGTCTGCTTCTCCTCCTCGTCTGTCCTCTCCCCTCCGTCTGCTTCTCGTCCTCGTCAACGTCTACTTCTCGTCCTGGGTCCTGTCCTTATTCCTCGTCCGCCTCTCCTTCTCGTCCTCGTCAGCGTCTGCTTCTCGTCCTGGGTCCTGTCCTTATTCTTCGTCCTCTTCCCCTTCTGGCTCCGTTTGGGTTCCGTCTGAACTTATGTTTATTTATTATTATTATTATTATTTTTGTCCGTTGTAGATCTGCCGCTCGAGTTTCTTTGCGTTTTAACCTATCTGGAATGCCTTTACCTCGCTGTTGCTCTTAATGTGAATCGCCTTCCCTTCTCGGGCTCTCCGTCGCCCTCTGCCCGGGCTGCTTGCTATTGCTCCTTCTGGTCCGTCTCCTTTTGTCTCCCCTTCCTGTTGTGCGCTGCTGAAATCTTGCCGGATTCCTCCTCTAGCCGAGCCCAATATAACACGTGCTGACTACAGGGCTCTGTTGGAACCTTGCCAAAGTTCGCCCGGCTCTCTACTCGACTGCTCCTGAGACACAACAATCCTCTCAAGGTCAGCTGCGGCGCTCTGATCTGATCTCTTAAGGGCGAGGTATTAATCTCTCAAGGCTCTTTTTTCTTTTTTTTCCCCCCCTTCCTTGCCTGGCGTGTACAGGTATTTTTTTTCCCCAATTCCCTGGGTTGCTTATATTTCTACAGGGTTAAACCCTCTGGTTTTCTTTAAGTTAAGTTGCCTGTTTGTCTGTTTGTCTGTTTATCAACCTTCTTGGTTGGTCCCTTAATTGTTGGCTATTTGTCGCTTCGTCCCGTCCGCCACCCTAGGACCCTCGTCCGGACCCCCTGGGCTGCTCTCCTTGAGGGAAAACAGTTCTCTGGGGTCGTCGGCGGGGCTCCAGAGGTTTAGTTGGGTTTAGTATTCTTTGAAGCTGCGTCTTTTATATTTGGGCTTCGCTTAAGCTCCCCTTAAGTTCCTTCCTTTTCTTTTGTACCAACGGCCTCAGATTCTAAACCTCTGTTCTTCTATTCCTGAAAATGCCTTTTCTCATACACCAGTTATAGATTTCTGTTTCATGAACTCACGTTTCATGTGTCGTCTTTTCCTCTTTTTTTTTTTAATGAAAAGTACGGCTAGGCAGGCTGTTTGCGGGAACGGATCACCGCCCGCGCGGCTTTGTCCCCGTCCGCTGCCCCCTGTCCCTCGTCCGGACCCCTTTGGCTGCTCTCCTTGAGGGAGAACAACTCTCAGGGATCTTCTATGGGGCACCAAGGGGGTTAGCTGCCTCCTGAGCCTCGATCCGCTCAGGAGGGGGAGCTTTTAGCTCTACCTGGACGTTCTGAGAAGCCGGTGCTCAAAGAGCCCTCAGCCAGCCGCCATGTCGCCGTACCCGGAAGTTTAGTCCACTTGAGGAAGACTTTTGATAGTCGAAACCGGTCTGGGAATTGGAAATCCTTTGTGTGGAAATCCTTCTCACAGGAGGGTAAGGACTCTGCGCCCTCAAAGAGAAGCCCCTTGCAAATCATATAGGGTTGTTTCCTTGGGATTCTTATTGAATGACTATATGTTTTGCTTGCCAGACGGCTATAATTGTTATAAGACTTTGTGTACATAACAGATTTATGCTTCACTGTACATGTCTATTAATATTGGGTTAAAAAATCACTGTAATTGATATACTTCTGTTTGTAGAAATAGATTGAAACAGCAGGAAAAAGGGTCAGAGCTGTTTAATACTGGACTACATTGCTTCCTAGGAGTCCAGTGGAGTCTCCTTCTCTGGAGGTTCTAAGCAAAGGCTGGACGTCCCTCTGTCAGGAGGGATTGGATTCTTGGCGGAAGGGGGTTGGACTGGATGGTCTTTGGGGGTCTCTTTTAACTCTATGGTGACCAGAGCCAGTGAGAGCCAGGGTTGGGGGGCTGTGCTGTCCTCCCCCTTGAGGGACAACTCACCTGCGCGATGCCCCCCACCATCTTCTCCTTCACCACCACCGTCTCGTTCTCGTGGTCCTGGAAAGCGGCCGCCTTCTGAGCCGCCTTCACCAGGTTGTCGGACGCTCTCTTCACAGCGTTGCCGGCCGCCTGGTCAAGAGAGAGAGAGAGGACTCAGAGGAAGGAAGGAAGGAAGGAAGGAAGGAAGGAAGGAAGGAAGGAAGGAAGGAAAGAAGGGAGGGCGGGCCAATGCCCAGAAGAGCCAGGGCCTCCGCACAATGGACAGGTAAGGGGACCACCTATGCTGGGATCCTCCCAGAAGGCCCCTCTGCTTCTTAGGTCGATGAGGCTCAAGGTGTTTTGCTTCCTGATGGAATAGAGAGGTCTTCTCCCCTTCATCCCATGCATCTTTGTTTTAGATTTTTAAATTTTTATTTATATAAATATTGGGTTGTTGTATGTCTTTCAGGCTGTGTGGCCATGTCCCACATCTATGGCAGGCGAAACGTCAGGAGAGAATGCTTCTGGAACATGGCCACACAGCCCGAAAGACATACAACAACCCTGTGATCCCGGCCATGAAAGCCTTCGACAACATATATAAATATTGGTATAAGAATTACAACTAAAACAGTTACCAAAACAAAGAAAATAAAAATGAATGATCCCTCCTTCTCCACACCATCTAGAGCATCTGTTGTCACTCACTGTGAAGGCTTAAACACTTCCACTGACAATTGTTTATTTTATTTATTGATATATTGTTTTCCTTTGTGGTTCCAGCCCCTGATACAGGGCCAACACATATTAGTTTAGTTTCCATTGGGTCTGCCTTATCAATTGAGAATGGTTTGAAGCTTACTGAGGACTGAAAGTTCTTAACCAAAAATGAAGTGTCACCACCAGAAGGCCTGACTGAGGCCGAAAAGTTAAAAAGTTATTACAAAATGGGATCCAGTATAAATATATATGCTAACAATGGTTTTGCTAAGCTTCTGTAAACCATCACTTGCAAAAAAGGGGGGAATAATGCAGCAACTCTTGAATATTTTATTTTAAAACCCTAAAAATCCTTTACTTAGATAACCCTTACCCAAAAATCTTGTTTTTTCATGAAAGTGTTGACAGGACATGTTCTGCCTGACATTTGCTCTTTGCTCACAATGTAAGGTCATGCAAACTGCAGTAATGATTTGGCTGCTGGATGATGCATACGTGGGATGAACTATGAACACTGCACCTGAGAATAGTGTATATGTGGAGCAAACTATGGACACTTCACCTGATGTAATGGGTAATGAGTTATATATGTTACAAAGCAACTACGCATGTCCAAAAGGATTATAATAGTCAGCAAATTCCATTGTCAGTTAGCTTTCTGCGCATGCTTCTGTAAAATTATATAAATTGGAAAGCCACTACAGGCGAGGTGTGGCATTGCGTTTTCTGGGCATTAGCTAACATTGTCACCTGCTCTTGGCCAAAAGTAAACTATCTTGAAGACAACTTCTGCTGTCAGTCTGCTTTCTTCACCCGCGTCCAAACAAAATTCCGCAACAAGAGGAATGAAAGAAAGAAGGGAGGGCGGGCCAATGCCCAGAAGAGCCAGGGCCTCAGCACCATGGACAGGTGAGGGGACCACCTATGCTGGGATCCTCCCAGAAGGCCCCTCTGCTTCTTAGGTCGATGAGGCTCAGGGTGTTTTGCTTCCTGATGGAATAGAGAGGTCATCTCCCCTTCATCCCATGCATTTTTGTTTCAGATTTTTAATTTTCATTTATATAAACATTGGTATAAGAATTACAACTAAAACAGTTACTAAAACAAAGAAAATCAATATGAATGATCCCTCCTTCCCCACACTGCCTAAAGTGTCTGTTGTCACTCACTGTGATCCATATACTCTGTAATTGCTACCCTTGTAAGTTCCTTAAATTATTCCCCTTGCAGCTTCCCTAAAATCCACTTTCTTTTGCCTTCCTTTCAAAGTATACAAAGGCCAGCTTCCATTCGTCCCAAGAATCTTCCATGTGGCTTTCGTAAAAAACATTTAAAATTTGGTAGATATTTGTAATTACAAAATTGTAAGCCAATCACTAAAAGGGTTAAATGGATAAAATGGCTCAGCAAAAGCTGTAATTCAAACTAAGCAGGTATGCCTGTAGCTTGTGAGTAGGCCTCAGTGTGAGAAAAGCCTCAGTGTGAGAAAGGCCTCAATGTGAGAAGCTTTAGTGAGAGAAGCTCCAGTGTGAAGGCTTCTGTGTGTAAAGCTACTGTGTGAATCTCCTGTGTAAGTTCAATGTGAGAGGAGGCTCTGTGAGAGTGAAGCTTTTTATCTACATGAGAAAGAAGCCCAGAGTGGAAGCAAAGAAGGAAGTAGAAAGAACTTTATTTGTGTTATGGAAGCCTTGTTTTTGTAAATAGTGCATCCATATTATTTTGCTTCAAAGAAAAGCCTCCTAAGGAAGAGATAACATTGGTCTGTTCCGTCCTTTTTATCACTTTTGGCTACTGGTGCTGGGTCACACTGCTGCTAATAAGTTACTCAGCTGTGTGTTTCTGGGGAGGGTCTTTTGTTAATAAGCCCACTCACCCAACACCTTTATTACCCCTTTGTTTGTTGGATGCCCCTCTCTGCGTCAAGACACTGGACACACACAGAGATGAGGGTCGGCATTAGGGACGGTTCTACCAAAAGTAGGGACCCTTTTTCTTTTGACTGTCTATTGTTTTATCAGAGGTGAATTACCTGCAATAGTAAAGGTAAGTCTTTACCCTTTTAAAACCTTACTGGAGCATCTTCTCTCTAGTTCCCTACCACAGGCTCATATATACCCATATATACTCGAGTATAAGCCAACTCAAATATATACCCGAGTATAAGCCAACCTAATTTTACCACAAAAAAACTGGGATAATTTATTGTCCTGAGTATAAGCCGAGGGTGGGAAATGAAGCAGCTGCTGGTAAATTTCAAAATAAAAATAGATACCAATAAAATTACATTAATCGAGGCATCAATAGATTAAATAATGTATACATAGGGATACAAATATACATGTAGATGGATCTATATGTATATAGGATTTGCAAAGACCTGAAAACATATGAGGTGAAAATTCATATATAAAATTAAAGCAGATAGATAGATAGAGATATATAAGTACATAGGGATTGCAAATGCATGCAGGGGGTTAATGCCTATATATCTGTAAGAGAGATTAACAAGTATTTCAGGGGGAAATGCTTTTATAAGATTAATGGATATATATATATCTATATCTTCTTCCTGACTTGCAAGGGCGTCCTTCCCTTTTCAAAACATTCCCTTGGTTAAGAGCGAGGGAGGCTTTGAAAAAGAAAACACACTGACAAGGGAGGGTAAAAGAGTATATACGGTATATATATATATAGAGAGAGAGCACAGGCTCCACAGCCCCCTGTCCTCCTAGAGAAGCCCAATACATTCCCCCCAGACGACCCCTCCTTCTCTGGGCTCACCTGCAGGCGCCGCATGGCTTCGGAGTCCTGGTCCGCCTTGACCTTGCAGGCCACCAGCAGCTGGGCCGTGGAGGCCGCCACTTGCTTGGCCGAAGAGATGAGCTTCTCCTCGCTGGCGTGGCCTTGCACCGCCGCATTGGCCGCCTCACACAGGTTGTTCGTGGCCGCAGCCACCATCCGGGCCTGGATTGTGGGAGAGAAAGAAAGAGTGAGGAGGGGAGAGGCAAAAAGGGGGGCTGGGGACCCCAATTCCCGAGCGGTGGCTGAGAGAACGCAACCCAGGATCAGCTCCTGTTGTGCAACGTGCCTCTCTAGAGGGCAGGGTCGGAAAATGGAAACCTATTTCAAATATCACTTCAAATTGTTGAGGCCCAGTGTTGTGACTCAGCTTGGATCTAGGATTAAATCTGATGAGGAAAGAGGGATTCAGGTTCAGAATCGGCCTGAAAGGCCTGTAGTTTTGGAAGATGAGGAACAGAGGGTACAAGTTCAGTTTCCCACAGGGAGGGGTGGAGTTGATGACCCTGAAACTACTAAAGACAGCCAGGTACAAACTGACATGGGAAAGGAGGAAGGGAGGATAAAAGGCTCCCAGCTTGATAATGAGCCTCAGAGAAATAACGAGCAAGCTGACCTTGATGGGATGGGCTCCTTAGATAGAGCTGAGCTTTTGGAATTGAGGGTACGGCATAGTGTAAGGATTGCAAACAGACGGGGGGAGGTGCGAGGGCAGAGAAATGCTTTCATGTTTGGCAGAGAGTGTTCAGTTAAAAGGGGTGCTTTGGGGAAAAGCTGTTGTCAAGACAACTTTCTCCCTACCGGAGAGGCGAACTCCAGTTTCCCTGCTGTGGAGTTTGTGTGCTATACCAAGGTGATTCAAGGCTGAGGTGCGACACACAGTGTCCAAATATTTCTAGTCTCCATCCCAATCATAAACCAGAAACCAGGAGATTTAAAATACAATAGTTCAATCTGCAGTCTCCGTGGATGTAACTGAAGCAGCTGCCTCTCCCTGTTTAATGGGTTCTTTTCAACCTGTGAAGCCCGAGGACGTGGACATGATCTTGGGTGAGATGAAGGCGACTACCTGTTCCCTGGACCCTTGCCCATCCTGGCTAATGAAACTGGCCAGGGGAGGACTGGAAGAAGTGTGAAGGTGCTGGTCAATGCCTCCTTGACCCAGGGTGTAATGCCTTCTAGTTTCAAGGGGGTGTAACAAAGTGTGATTTTTTTAGTTTACAGGTGTCATGTTTAATTGCATTTTAAAAGGGTCAATATTTCAGTTACTCTGCACTCATGAGTTGGTTGCCATGGAGATGTGGGTGGAGCCAACTGCCGTTTTTGGTGGAGAAGTACAGGTTTGAAAAAGAAGCAGTTAGTCTGTGCCCTGATGAGGTACAGTGAAGACTGATCCTCAGTTGAAGGGATCAGGGAGACTCAAATGCTTATTTTTGAGTCAATTTAAAATAGGTTTGGTGACTTATTTTAAGGTAGTCTGTCTCCTGATGAGGAACAGATAATCTGTGATTGTAATTCACAGGGTGACTGCAGTTTAGAGAAGTAAAGAAAGAAGTGACATTTTAAGAAGTTTGAAACACCTAATTCTAGCCTTGCAACTGTTAACCAAAGTGCCTCTAAAGAGAAAGTTACTGTAACCATTAAGCTTTGTGCCAGAATAAACGTGTTATTGTTCTTTTAAACATCTCAGCTTCTGTCATATATATTACCATCAAAAACAAACAAGAAAAAAAGAAAAAACAAAATTTAAAAGGTCTCCTCTCTAAGTAGCTAGTGGCTATATCTTCCCATAGTGGTGGCAAGCGTGGATAATCCCCTTTACATCTGGTGGCCGCATTATAAACATCTTTACACTGGTGGCAGCGGTTATAATATAATAATATAATTAAATAAACATCCAACATCTCTTCTCCGCAGGGGGCTATAGTAAGACCACTACTAAAGAAACCAGCACTGGATCCCACTCAACTGAACAACTTCTGGCCAGTATTGAATCTTCCCTATTTTGGCAAGGTTCTGGAGAAGGTAGTATTGCAGTAAGTTGTAGCAGGACCAACTGTATGTGTGTTGAAGAAAAACCTTATGATGGTAATTACTAGGTGAAGCTGGTAATGAAGGTCACCCAGCAATCTTGGACCTCACCCAATAGGGTATAACTGTATGGGTTTTTAGAATACAGCTCTGGGGAGTTTTTTTCCTCTGAGGAGATCTATGCTCAAAAGCTCTGCTCTGAGGAGCAGGTAGGAGAGAGGCCATTATGCTGCTCTAAAGAAGGCAATGGTGGAATAGCTGTTTGCTCAAGGTTTATGTTTTGCTTTCTCATTTGACTTAAGATGAAGATGTCTTATTTTGTGTTACAGTAGAATCACATTTATCCAACATTCGCTTATCCAACGTTCTGGATTATCCAACGCATTTTTGTAGTCAATGTTTTCAATACATCATGATATTTTGGTGCTAAATTCATAAATACAGTAATTACTACATAGCATTACTGCATATTGAACTACTGTTACTGTCAAATTTGTTGTATAACATGATGTTTTGGTGCTTAATTTGTAAAATCATAACCTAATTTGATGTTTAATAAGCTTCTCCTTAATCTCTCCTTATTATCCAACATATTCACTTATCCAACGTTCTGCTGGACCGTTTATGTTGGATAAGTGAGACTCTACTGTACTTACAAAGACTATGTAAGGTTTCTTGCACTGCTTGTTTAGTATACAGCATTGCAAGTTTGTGTTTCATCTCTGCTATCAAGAGTAAAGATTTTTCTGTTCATGTCTACTCTTGTCTGTGTGTCTTGTGCATGGGACGTGGCTAAGATCCGCTTGCTGTGCAACAGGTAGTGGCCTCTCTGCTCCAAAGCTTCTTGGATGAAATCGAGTATCTGGATTCTTTTCAATCTGGTTTCAGGCCCGGTTTCAGAACTGAGATGGCATTGGTCACCTTGGTGGATGATCTACAAAGAGAGCTAGACAAGGGGAGGGTGTCCCTGATGGTTCTCCTGGACCTCTCAGTGGCGTTGGATACCATCGGCCATGGGGTTCTTCTAGACCAGGGGTCCTCAAACTTTTAAAGCAGGGGGCCGGTCCACAATCCTTCAGACTGTGGAGGGGCCGAATTATCATTTGAAAAAGAAATACAAACAAATCCCTATGCACACTTCACATGTCTTATTTGTAGTGCAAAACAACAACAACAATGAAAGAACAATAAAATATTTAAAAATGAAAACAATTTTAACCAACATAAACCTATCAGGATTTCAATAGGATGTGTGGGCCTGCTTCTGGCCAATGAGATAGTCAAGTTAATTAGGATTGTTGTTGTTGTTGTTGTTGTTGTTGTGTGCCTTCAAGTCATTTCAGACCTTGGACGAGCCTAAGTCTAAAATTATTTATTTATTCATTTACTACATTTATTTACTAAATTTATATCCCGCCCTTCTCACCCCGAAGGGGACTCAGAGCAGCTGTATGTACATACAATATATTATATTATTAACAAAGCACAATATTAGCATTATATATTACTATATTGAACTATACCACTATACTGTAATATTATATGTAATATATAACATGTAATTAATATTATTATATGGTATTATTATTAGTATTACATTGTATAACATGATAATATTATCAATATCATATGTATATCTATATATATATATAAAAGGGTAATGACATTTCTGCCTAGGACAAAACAACAAAACTACACATCCCAGAAACACTAAACTTGGCAGCACAACCCCTCATCCATGCTTCTACGTTCATACAACAAAAAGAAAAGAAAAATAAAGTCCTAATTAGAGGGAGAGGAATAATTGTTTTTATCCAATTGCTGCCAGTTAGAAGGCTAAGCTGCGCCCACTTGGGTCTCCTAGCAACCCACTCAGCCCAGGGGACAGGCAGAGTTAGGCCTCACTTAGGCCTCTTCCACACTGCCTATAAAATACAGATTATCTGATTTTAACTGGATTATATGGCAGTGTAGACTCAAGGCCCTTCCACACAGCTGTATAACCCATTTATAATGGACTTAACGTCAGGGGAAAACCTTTACCCTTTACCTTAACTACCTCCTCAATACTTTATTTCCCAAACCACCATACTTCGCCACAGCAACGCGTGGCCGGGCACAGCTAGTATAATATATTATATTATTAAAACTGATATAAAATATTGTATTATAAATGAGGGCAGGGGCCAGGTAAATGACCTTGGAGGGCCGCATCTGGCCCCC
Source organism: Anolis carolinensis (assembly GCF_035594765.1). Lineage (NCBI taxonomy): Eukaryota > Metazoa > Chordata > Lepidosauria > Squamata > Anolidae > Anolis > Anolis carolinensis. The sequence continues at coordinate 324,528,520 of NC_085842.1, forward strand.
GGGCCTTAGTTTGGGGACCCCTGTTCTAGACCATCTCTCTGGAATGGGGCTTGTTTTACAGGGGCTGCGATCCTTTCCGGATAGACGGTCCGAAATGTTCGTGTTGGGGACTCCTGTTCGACTCCCTGGCTGGTGGCCTGTGGGGTCCCTCAGGGTTCAATTCTGTCCCCCATGCTGTTTAACATTCACATGAAACCGCTGGGAGGGATCACCCGGAGTTTTGGAGTGCGGTGTCAAATTTATGCAGACGACACCCAACACGATTACTCCTTTCCACCTAATGCCAAGGATGCCAACGTCTCGGTCCTGAATCGGTGCCTGTCATCAGTAATGGACTGGACGAGGGCCAACAAGCTGAAACTAAATCTAGACAAGACAGAGGCACTCCTGGTCAGTCGTAAAGCGGGTCAGGGTGTGGGGTCACACTCCCCCTGAAGACACGAGTCCGCAATCTGGGGGTGATCCTGGACTCATCGCTGACCCTGGAACCTCAAGTATCAGCGGTGGCCAGGACTACCTTTGCACCATTGCAGCTGCACCCAGAATTTGAAACGCCAGATCTGGCCATGGTTTTCTTCACTCCTCTCCTTTAAGAAACATCTCAAAACCTATTTTTGCACACTGGCCTATGAAGAGGAAGAGGATTAGTCTATCACTGATTCCAGCCTGAGTGATGATGCTGTCAAAGATTACCTTAACCTATAGGAGAGCCACATTTGTATATTTGGATACTTTATATTATACAGTAGAGTCTCACTTATCCAACATTCACTTATACAACGTTCCGGATTATCCAACACATTTTTGTAGTCAATGTTTTCAACACATCATGATATTTGGATGCTAAATTCGTAAATACAGTAATTACTATATATCATTACTGTGTATTGAACTACTTTTTCTGTCACATTTGTTGTATAACATGATGTTTTGGTGCTTAATTTGTAAAATCATAACATAATTTGATGTTTAATAGGCTTCTCCTTAATCTCTCCTTATTATCCAACATATTCGCTTATCCAATGTTCTGCCAGCCCGTTTATGTTGGATAAGTGAGACTCTACTGCATATAGATTCTAACTGCTGAATGTGTTAGTTACAAGGTCTGATTGATTGTATGTGTGGCTAAAGTTTAATTTGGTGGTTTTAACTGTTTAACTTAATTTTTTTATTTGCTCAATTTATTATCTTATTTGCACGTGGCATTAAATGTTTGCCATTTAATAATAATAATAATATTTTATTTTTATACTCCGCCTCCATCTCCCCGAAGGGACTCGGGGCGGCTCACACAGGTCATTGAGCCCAGATAAAAATAATAACAATAACAATATAAAACACATCAAATAAAAAAGACAAGCGCAATTATAAAATCTAAACATTAACTTTTTTTTTGGAATCTACCCTGAGTCCCCTAGGGGAGACAGGGAGGGTTAAAAATAAAGATTATTATTATTATTATTATTATTATTATTATTATTATTATTATTATTACTACTACTACTACTACTACTACTACTATTACTACTACTACTAAGGGGGGTGTATTAGTTGAATGCCACACTTGACTGCTTGGTACCATAGCTTTTATAGTTGTCCAGAGTCATTGAGGTAAACATGCACTTAAGAATTATTTGAAGCTATGATTTGAGCAGAACAGGCAGTAATAGCATCGGGTTGGAAAGTTGGGAAAAAAATGGACTATGGAAAACTGGAATAACTACCTTTATGATCATATTCTAGCATGTGTAACTCAGGATGCTACATGTGAGTGTAAAACAAGAGAAATCAAAGATAAATGGATAGTTTATATGGGATGGGTAAAAAGCAAAAGTGTATAAATACTTGTTAAAACATAAAGCACTCACCGCTGAAATGAGGCCTTGGGACCACTGACCATCGTCCAGGGCGTTGGCCGGAATGGCACCCACCTGGGAAGAAATGGAGGCAGGAAATGAGGGAAGGAAGGGGCAGGTGAGTTCCCAGAAGAGGGGGAAAAAGCCCCCCCAATACAGGTGACCCCCCCCCCCCCCCGGCCATACACGCACAGACTGACCTTCCCTTGGGCCACCAGCTCCCTCTGGGCCGCCGATGCCGCCTTGACCAAGGCGCTGGTTGCCGCTGCAATGGATTTGGCTGCCTCCAGGATCTGCTCCTCAAAGTTCAGGCTCTCGTCCGCTTGCTGTTGACGGGGGGACAGAAATCCAAAATATGACAACAACAACATTTTATTTGTATTCTGCCCTATCTCCCCAAGAGGACTCAGGGCGGATCCCAGCATACACAAACACAAAGGTAAACAAACATTCAATGCCCAACCATAACACAGATAAAGGTAAGGGTTTCCTCTTACGGCTCTGAGGGGGTTCTGATCTCCATTTCTAAGCTGAAGAGCCGGCGTTGTCCATAGACACCTCCTAGGTCATGTGGCTGGCATGACTGCATGGGCCGCTGTTTACTTTCCCGCCAAGGCAGTACCTATTGATCTACTCACATTTGCATGTTGCATTGTGTTGCAACTACTTACAATATCGCTGCCTTGCAGCGTTTTAATTTTTGTATACTATTAATCATGTTTTTATCATGTTTTATCATGTTTTAATTGTTTTGTTTTATAGTATATTTGTTGCTGGCCCTCGTGGCAGAATGTAAGCCGCTCTGAGTCCCCTCGGGGAGAAGGGCGGGGTATAAATGCATGTAATAAATAAATAAATAAATAAACTGCCAGGTTGGCAGGAGCTGGGGCTAACAGTGGGAGCTCACTCTGTCCTGCAGATTCAAACCGCCAACCTTTTGGTCAGCAAGTTCAGCAGCTCAGTGGTTTAACCTGTTGTGCCACTGTGGCCCCATATAAATAACAGAATATACCGTTCTCACCAGAAATATTTTTGTTGGGGCCAGAAAATGATACCATCAATAACAAAACTATGTTCCAACGTAAGTATGTATTAACTTAGAAATCCTCACTCTGTCTAGAGTGGCGTTTTGACATCTGGATGTTTGGACTTATGAACAGTACAAAAGAGGCCTAGATGCCATCTAAACCAGTTCTTTTTAAAAATTACTCTAGATGTTATATGTTTAAAATACATTTAACTACACAAAATCTCAATGTTTTCAACACAAGAGTATTCATAGCATGTTAACTATCTCAGTTATCATAAAATCCTAGAGTTGGAATGGGCCACCCAGTCCAACCCCATTCTGCCAAGAAGCAGGAAAATCGCATTCAAAGCACCCCAGACAGATGGCCATCCTGCCTTTGCTTCAAAACCTCCAAAGAAACAACCTTTATACAGCCTGGAAACTCACAGTAATCCAACCTTTACACATATTTTTCTATCCTGGGCAATGCTATCTATCTGTAACCTGACAGTATAAAAATAGATCTCCTTCTGAATAAGTAATTCATTCTTATTCAAAAATAAGTTAAACATGGCACACTCAAGCAAAGTAAAGCACTTCTGGATTTGCTAGAAATACACAGAAAGCGTTCCCAATGGCATACACAAAAGAACAAGGCTGGGAAAGCTGCTGGATTTCTGAAATATTAAATGGGAGTTAGGATCAAACATTTGCCTCCATTGTTCAAAAATACTTATATCTTTAATTATTTCATTTATATGTCCGGGCGAAGAACAGCGCGGTCATGGTGAAAACGTAGATAAGGCTCGTCGACCCTGAGAGCAGCAAGCTCGGATGGCCGTCGTGCCGACGTGATCGCCACTAGAAAGGCCAACTTCCAGGAAAGCAGACGGAGATCGGTCGAGGCAAGCGGTTCGAAGGGAGCAGAAGTGAGTTGAGAAAGTACAAGTTCGAGATTCCAGCCCGGCGTAGGTGGTAGCGATGGCGGGCAGATGTTATTGTAGCCTCGGAGAAAGGTTTTGATCAAGTGGTGAGAAAGAGAGATGGCTGACCGTGGCGTTGAAAAGACCAGGAAAGAGCTGCGAGATAAGCTTTAATAGAAGCGAGAGAGAGTTTCTTCTCGACGAGGGTCATGAGGAAGTCGAGGACCACCGATACCGAGGTCGGGAAGGTGTCGACGTTACGGGATCGAAGGAAGGCGTGAAAGCGAGAGAGTTTATAGGAATAAGCCTTGGTAGTAGACGGCTTATGGGCTGCCCGAAGGACGTCTTGCAGGTTCTGCGGAAGGGAGGCTAGGTAAGAATCCTCCATGCAGTGAGATGAAGGGAAGGGAGGTCCGGGTGAAGAATTTTGCCGTCCTCCCTTGAGAGAAGGTGCGGCGAGGGAGGCAGAGGGCGAAACGTTGCTCTGAAGAGACGAAGAAGGGCCGGATACCACGGTTGGCGGGGCCAGGCCGGAGCTATGAGAATCGCTGTGACCGAGATCGAGAGAAGTCTTTCGAGAACTTTCGGTATGAGAGGAATCGGTGGAAAAAGATAAAGCATCTCCGCCGACCAGTCCAGTAGAAAGGCATCTCCTAGACAGCCGGGGAAGGAGTTCGGGGGAAGTCTCACCCCGTAGCGGGGTAGCTGAGCGTTGTGGGGAGACGCGAAGAGATCCAGAGTAGGGCGTCCCCAGTGGAGGAACAGACCTTCGAGGATCTCGGGATCGAGCTTCCACTCGTGAGAGGAAGATGTCATCCTGCTGAGGGCATCTGCTAGGTCGTTTTGGGCGCCCGGCAGGTGGATTGCAGAGACCTGTACGTCGTGGGCTATGCACCAAACCCAGAGACGGGAGGAGAGGAGCATCAATTTCCTCGAACCCGTACCGCCCTGTTTGTTGATGTAGAATACTGCTACGAGGTTGTCCGATTGAATGAGGATGGACTTGTGACGGATGAGGCGGGAGAATGCTTTCAGGGCTTTGAGAATGGCGAGAAGCTCGAGAAAGTTTATGTGGTTGGCCCTCTCGGATGGGGACCAAAGATCTTGAACCGTTAGACCGCTCATGTGGGCTCCCCAAGCGTAGGTGGAGGAGTCCGTGGTTATGGTTAGCGACGGCGGGGCTGGATGAAATGGGAGGCCCCTGCACACGTTTTGGTGAGACGTCCACCATGAGAGGGACTGGCGGACGAACGACGGTACCGACAGGTATCTGGAGTTGTGGTGGTAGAACGGCTTGAAAGTGTCTATAAACCACCTTTGCAGGACCCGAAGGCGCAGCCTGGCAAACGGGGTCGTGAGAACCGTGGAGGCCATGTGGCCCAGAAGGACTTGGATGGCACGGGCTCTGACCCTCCGGGCAGATCGACAAAGGGCGATGTGGTGGCGGAGAGCTAGGAATCTGTCGAACGGAAGTGAAACAGTCTCTGTGACGGAGTCGAAGAGGGCCCCGATGAACCGGATTCGGGTTGACGGGGAGAGATTTGACTTCTCGGAGTTGAGTTGGAGGCCGAGAGATTTTAGAAGACGCAGCGTGAAGGAAACGTGGTTTTCGAGAAGAACCGGATCGGGCCTGACGAGAAGCCAGTTGTCCAGATAAGGAAAGACCGTGATGCCATGTAGCCTGAGGTGGGCTGCTACGGCGGCGACGACCTTGGTAAAGACCCTCGGGGCCGTAACGAGACCGAAGGGTAAAACGGTAAATTGGTAGGTTTGGTCGAGAACTTTGAAACAGAGGAACCGTCTGTGCGCCTCCCGTATCGCCACGTGGAAGTAGGCGTCTCGTAAGTCTATGGAGGCAAAGTAGTCTCCCCGCTGCAGCATCGGGAGGATAGAGGCAATAGAGACCATCCTGAATTTGGAAGGGCGAATGAATATATTGAGGGCCCTTAGGTCCAGAATGGGGCGTAGCCCGCCTCCTCTCTTCGGGACTGTAAAGTATCTGGAGAAGAAACTTAAAGGGTCCAGTTCGGGAGGGGAGGGACGGATGGCGCCTTTGGCCAGTAATGCCTCGACTTCGGCCAGTATCTCTGGGGAAGGAGTTGAGTGGAGAATGCGACCTGTAGGTGGGAGGTCCGTGAACTCTAAGGCGTAGCCGTCTTGGACAATGCGAAGAACCCATGCATCTGAAGTAATAGACTCCCATTGATTGTAGAAGGGGGCTAGGCGGTCTGCAAAGGCGCCGGAGGGTCGAGGCAGCGTGGGCTCTGCATCGGTAGCGGGCGAGGAGCTTTGGCAGGGGTTGGCGTCAGGTACGCCGGTTAGCCTGCGGAGGAGCGGGGGTGGTTCGACCGCGTTGCTTTTGCGGATGAGGTCCCCGACGAGGTTGGTGAAGGGTTTGATTATTCGAGCCCGAAGGCCGCCTGAAAGAGTGGTGTCTGAAAGATTGCGGCGGGAAGCGGCGGGAGCGGTGCGGGAACCAGCGGGTGCGCTGAGGTTGCGGTTGGTCGCCACATTTAGACGCAAGAATTTTAAAGTCATGATTAGACTTGAGTTTGTCATCGGTACCGGAGTTAAATAGTCCGAGCGCGTCAAAGGGAAGGTCTTCAATGACCTGTCTGGAAGATGAGGAGAGACCCGAAGACCTCAGCCAGGCGTGGCGGCGGATGGATATCGCGTGGGCAATCATCTTGCCCGCAGTATCACCTGTATGTTTCGCCATTTGTATTTGGTGGTGAGCAAGCGAGTCTGCTTCCTGTTGGAGGGTAGTGAGGACGGAGCGGTCTTCGTCCGACATCTTAGCGAAGAAGGGCTGTGCCTTCTCCCAGATAATCTGCTGGTAGGCACCCATGCAGGCTCCATAGTTCGCCATGCGGCAAAGCAAAAGGGCTCCGGAGTAAAGTTTTCGACCCACGGCGTCGAAGCGCTTCCCTTCTCTGTCGGCCGGAGTGTTCGACTGACGACCTGAGGATTGAGAGGCCTTAACGACCAGGGAGTTGGGGTCGGGGTGGTGTTTGAGCCATTCCAAGGTATCATCGTCGGTACGGTACCAAGTCTCGATCCTCTTCGAGGTCGGAGGAATGGAGGAAGGGGTTTTCCAGGAGGCCTGGATAACGTCCAACAGATAAGGCAGGAAAGGGAGTAGCGTGGCCGGCGGAGCTTGGGCCTGCACCCTTTTGAAAACTGGATCAGACACTGCTTTGGAAGTCTGCTTGATCTCCAAACCCAGGGCGTCGGCCATTCTGACCATTTGATCAGAGAAAGCACGAATATTGTCAGTAGGAGAAGGCGGGTCCGCCTCATACGCATCGTGGGGAGGAGAGAGGTCGAGACCGAGAGAGACCACCGAGGCCGAGAGGACAGAGTCTGGGCGGTCAACATCAACATCTTCCTCCTCAGCCCCTTGGGGGGACTGAGGGGGAGAAGAAAGCACAGTCTCGGGAGGAGGCATGGCCTCGCGGGAAGAGAGGGTCGGGAGCCGAGGATCCTTGGAGGCTGAGGCATGAGCTGCTCGAGCCAGGCGAGCCGTTTGTCTGCCACGCTCCGGTGTCGAGGTGGGAGGGAAGAGCTGTTGGCGCGACGAGTGAGGCGGCGCAAGGGGCTCCGGCACCGGCACCCTGACCACCGTTTGGGTAGAGTGGTGGGGTGAGTCCTGCAGCTCCCCGTCAGACAGGGGGTGCAATGGAGATTGAGAAACATCTCTAGGCCTCTGTGCTGGCACAATTGGAGAGGATCTTCTCGAGGAGGTTGCCGAGGAAGATGGCTGGTCTCTCCTTGAGGAGGCCGAGGAAGAGGAGCGCTGAGTCAGCCGTTTCTTTGTCGGCGGTTGCTTGGAAGCAACCTTCAAGGACTTGCCAGGTGTGGGAGGAACCACAGCTGAGTCAGATTGCGCTCGACGAGACTCCTCGTGAGCCCTTTTAAAGGCTATTTTGATAGCAGAGGAGGACGGAGGGGAGCCGATACGAGAGCGGATCGAGGTCACCGAAGCCAAAGAGCTCGACGTCGAGGAAGGCCCCACCTTTCCGGAGCGGGTCGATACGGTAGCCGTCGTCACGGTACACGGTGGCTTGACCGGCTTAGCGGCCCTGGAGGTCCTGGACGCCCTGGACGAGACCGAGGAGGCTTTAGCTGACGGAGGCTTAGCTGGTGGCGCCGACATAGCTCTTAGGTCTGAAGACGACGACGTACCCGACGTCGACGGAGTCGGTTCTGGCGCGAGAGATTTTTCGTAAAGTGCCGCTCTAAGCCTAGCGGCTCTGTTCTTTCTGGCCTGAGCTGTGAGAGCTAGGCAGAAACGGCAGGTACTGACCACATGAGCCTCGCCAAGACAGAAGAGGCACTTGGCGTGGCCGTCCGAGTCAGGAATTTTAGCAGCACACTGTGTGCAACGCTTGAAACGAGTAGTAGACATGCGAAGAGTCCGAAGTGAACCTTGCGGCGGAAAAAAAGGAACTGGAGAGCGGGCGCCTGGGGCCGCCTTATATGCCCCTTGGGAAGGGGGGGGCGTGGTTACCGCCAAAATTTGAACTTCAGCTTGGAAGAGTTTCCGTCGGAACCTGCGCAGGCGCAGCTTCTCCATTAGTGTGCATTCACAGAGTACACGAAGAAAAAAAATTAGGGACAGCTTAATGCGGGGAAGTTAATTCAATTTAATTTATGACACTATAAAACTGCCGGCGATCAAAGAGCAAGGAGGAAATACTACGATCAAAGGACTCGGCGTCATAATGGATGAAGCGACAGCTCCCCCTGTGGCCGGAATCGAGCATAACCTCCTGAAGCCGGAAGTTGGAAAAATATTGAATCCCCTCCACTATCTGTCTGTATGTGTGTTGTAGGTCTAATAATGGAGCCCCCAGATGGCATAGTGGACTAAGTGGCTTGAAGGTTGGGTTGCTGACATGAAAGCTGCCCGGTTTGAATCCCACCCGGGGAGAGCACGGATGAGCTCCCTCTATCAGCTCCAGCTCCATGCGGGGACATGAGAGAAGCCTCCCACAAGGATGGTAAAAACATCAAAAACATCCGGGCAATGTCCCCTGGGCAACGTCCTTGCAGACAGCCAATTCTCTCACTCCAGAAGCAACTCAAGTTGCTCCTGACACGAAAGCCTAATAATGGCATTTAATGTTTGCCATGTATATGTGCATTGTGATCCGCCCTGAGTCCACTTCGGGGTGAGAAAGAAGGGCGGAATATAAATACTGCAAATAAATAAATAAATAAATAAAGTATAACAGGCATGGGCCAACTTTGGCCCTTCCTCCAGGTGTTTTGGACTCCAACTCCCTACGGCTGTTAGGAATTGTGAGAGTTGAAGTCCAAAACACCTCGAGGGAGGGCCGGAGTTGGCACATACCTGACTTATAACAATGAAAACTGCCTTGCTCAAACCTCTGGAGCTGGATGGACTTTTTTGCCCTGCCTCTGCCTGTGTGCGCATGCATAGGGTGCCTCTCCGTTCTCCTGGCACTGGGGGCTATGGAGGCCCATTGGCCATGTGGTCCCACCAGGTAATAATTGTGTATGTGTATGTGTGTCCATGATGACCCACCTTGGGCTTGGCCCTGGGCTTCAGCTGCTCCAGCTTCTTGGCCGCAGCCTCAATGGCCGCCGCCGCCCCCAGCAGCTCGTTCTCTGCAATGACCGTGGGGTCTTCGGGGTCCACCCACTCTGTTCCTGGAGGAGGACAAGGAGGAGGAAGAGGAGGAGAGAGTGTGACCCCACAAACACGCACACACCATCCCACAGAGGCCTCTTCCAATGGTTGAGAAGAAGATTAGTCCCTGTACACAGCCTACCAGGCCATTCCCATCCTTACGATCCCTTTGTCAGGTAGAAGAACGTTGTATTAGACAGGAATGTGGCGCAGCTGGCTAGTAACCAGCTGCAATAAATCACTACTGACCGCGAGGTCATGAGTTCGAAGCCCGGGTTGGGTTAAGCCCCCGACCATTAAATAGCCCAGCTTGCTGTTTACCTACGCAGCCTGAAAAACAGTTGCATCTGTCAAGTAGGAAATTTAGGTACGTTTTATGCAGGAGGCTAATTTAACTCATTTACAACACCATAAAACTGCCAGCAACATGCCAGAAAGGAATGAGGAAGTAGAGTCACTAGTGGACGGTGAAGCAACAGCTCCCCCTGTGGCCGGAATCGTGAAGCTGGAAATGTTAAATGCCTCTGTGTGTGTGGAAATGTTAAATGTCTCTGGGGGCCAGGCTGTGGCGCAGGCTGGTGAGCAGCCAGCTGCAATAAATCACTCTGACCAAGAGGTCATTAGTTCGAGGCCAGCCCATGGCGGGGAGAGCACCCGACAATTAAAAATAAAAAAAATAGTCCCTGCTCATTGCTGACCTAGCAACCCGAAAGATAGTTGCATATATCAAGTAGGAAATTAAGGTACCACTTATAAAGTGGGAAGGCTAATTTAACTAATTTACGACTCCATAAAAAACATCCAGTCGCCGTTTGACTGAGGAAGTGCCATCGCAGTGGATGATGAAGCAGCTGCTCCCCCTGTGGCCGGAATCGAACATCCCCTCAAGAGAAGGTTAAATTGCCTCTCCGTCTGTCTCTGTCTTTGTTCTATGTGTATATGGCATTGAATGTTTGCCTTATATGTATACAATGTGATCCGTCCTGAGTCCCCTTCGGGGTGAGAAAGAAGGGCAGAATATAAATGCTGTAAATAAATAAATAAATATACTGTATGTTGTTTGTCTGATGGCATTGAATGTTTGCCATATATATGTGCATTGTAATCCGCCCTGAGTCCCCTTCGGGGTGAGAAAGAAGGGCGGAATAGAAATACTGGAAATAAATAAATAAAAATACATTGCATGTACCTCCAGAGTGGGTGAAAAATACAATTCCCATGCACATGTGTTCACAGCAGAGTCTGCTGAAAGGTTAAGAAAGCAGAGATGTGGCCCTAGGGCCCTTCCACACAGCCACATAACCCAGAATATCAAGGCAGAAAATCCCACAATATCTGCTTTGAACTGGGTTATCTGAGTCCACACTGACATATATTCCAGTTCAGAGCAGATAATGTGGGATTTTATTCATCTGTGTGGAAAGGGCCCTAGATAGCTGGCCATGATTTCTCTGCATCACCATCCTCGTTGTGCAAGTGTCTTGCTATGGTCATGAGTATCTCTGTATACTGATGCCAGACTTGTAAATAATTGTACAGTAGAGTCTCATTTATCCAGCATAAACAGGCCAGCAGAATGTTGGATAAGTGAAAATGTTGGATAATAAGGAGGGATTCAGGAAAAGCCTATTGAATGTCAAATTATGTTATGATTTTACCAATTAAGCACCAAAACATCATGTTTTACAACAAATCAACAGAAAAAGCAGTTCGATACACAGTAATGTTATGTAGTAATTACTGTATTTACTAATTTAGCACCAAAATATTGCAATGTATTGAAAACATTGACTCCAAAACAATGACTACTAAGAGGCAGACTGCGTTGGATAAGCCAGAACATTGGATGAGCGAATGTTGGATAAGCGAGACTCTACTGCAGGGGTCCCCAAACTAAGGCCCGGGGGCCGGATGCGGCCCTCCAAGGTCATTTACCTGGCCCCTATCCTCAGTTTTAGACTTCGGCTCCCCAAAGTCTGAAATAACTTGAAGGCACACAACAACAGTAGTCCTAATTAACTTGTCTATCTCATTGGCCAGAAGAAGGCCCACACTTCCCATTGAATCCTGATAGGTTTATGTTGATTAATTTTTTAAAAAGTATTGTATTGTTTTTTCGTTGTTGTTTTTGCACTGCAAATAAGACATGTGCAGTGTGCATAAGAATTTGTTCTTATTTTTTTTTCAAATGATAATTCGGTCCCTCAACAGTCTGAGGACCATGAACCGGCCCTCCACTTAAAAAGTTTGAGGACCCCTGCTCTACTGTATATAGTAACGGCTGAAGAATAAACCTCCAAGGAGTTTGGATGAAGGCCAGAGCTCAAGTGGTGAGATACTAAACAAGATCAGAGGCTATGCTGTAAAATCTCTGCTAACTGGGATCAGGACTCTGCAGTGTTTTGAATCCCAATTAACAGCTTGCCTTTGAGACAGTCTGTCCCATTGCGCAGCTGGAGGAGGAGGTGAGAGGAGGAGTTCACTTGCCTACCCAGCAAGAGTGTTGTGTGTGTGTTTACTCTCCATTCAATGACCTTGCGACACTTTTGATTCCCCCAAAAGCCCAGTCTTGGTTTGGGGGACAAAGAAGGACACCCCCAAAACCACCACCAGCCCTACCCACCTTTCATGGCTTCGGCCGCCTGGATGAGTTCTGTGACGGATCCGGCCACCCGCTTGGAGTAGGCGGCCAGCTGCTGCTTCAGGTCGTGGCTCGGCTTCTGTAGGACCTGCCAGTTTGGGGAAAAGGGGGAAGAGGAAGAGGGGCTGAGTGTCCATTTGGGCAGTGAATGCAATCCAAGGGTGTTTTGGGCCAACTTCAGCCCTCCTTCCAGGTGTTTTGGACTTCAACTCCTGTCAGGATCCAGGCTGCAGAGCACCAATAACCTACACAGAGGCCAGAATCTATCTAATATCTTTATTAAAGAAATATATAAAGTCAATAAAAACAAGTGAAGAATATAGTTCAGAAGCAGACCTTTCAGATGAGGTCAAATATAGTCCAGAAATGTATTGTCCAATATAAGATATTAGAGTCCAAAGTTATAATCCACTAGACCGAAACACACACCTTGCCAAGCAATAGTGTGGAGAATGACAGGGTCTTTAAAGTCCAAAGTAGCTTGACAACAAGGCTGGAAAATAGACTTGATTCTTGGCTAGATCAAAGCTTGAAACGAGGCAAACATGAAACAAGAACTGAGTCCAGAGAAGTCCATGAAACAAGGCAAGGCTGGAAACTTGATCCGTGAAACAAGGCAAGGCTTGGAACTTGATCCGGGAAACAAGGAACTGGGGTATGAAGTCCACACACGATCTCTCTCCTCAAGCTGAACAATTGACTCTGCAAGGTTCCCCTTGCGGCAAAACCCCTATATAGGGTCTCGTTTTCCCGCCAACAGAACACTTTCCCTGGAGAACAAGAAGCGAAACCCAACTCTGTCCAGATGCATGACTCCTTAGAATTTCCCAAGGGAAGCAGACCTAATCAGCTAATTGTTTGGCAGCGATTCTGAGACTCCGGCGATTAGCCTCCCTGACTCCTCTATCTCTATTATAATTGTCCTTTCGGGAAAACGGGGGAGAATTCTGCCCAAGGCTTGTTTGGTTAACTTCCTGAGGACAAACATCCTCCAGGTGGAGAGGCTCCGATTCAAGCTGAACCATAGAATCATAGAATCATAGAATAGTAGAGTTGGAAGAGACCACATGGGCCATCTAGTCCAACCCCCTGCTAAGAAGCAGGAAATCGCATTCAAAGCACCCCCGACAGATGGCCATCCAGCCTCTGCTTAAAAGCCTCCAAGGAAGGAGCCTCCACCACGGCCCCGGGGAGAGAGTTCCACTGTCGAACAGCCTTTCTCACAGTGAGGAAGTTCTTCCTGATGTTCAGGTGGAATCTGTGGAAATCCCATGTTTTCCTCCTCGTCTGCCACAATAGCACTAGGAACGGGACTACAAGGCCCATGAGACATCACAACTCCCACAATTCCTAACAGTCCTATCTCCTCTCTCTCTCCTTTTTCCTACTATCAGCTCACACGCAGCACTTGTATTGCATTCTCCTCTGCCATAGAGACCAAATACCACAGTTACTCGAATCTAAGGCTCATCTTTTCTGGCTAAATGGCCTCATCAAAATTAGAGTGCGCATTATATTCACCTCATACATTAATCTTAGCGCTGAGCCAAAGGGGAATCTAAGTGCTGAGCCTGGAGGGACCTCATCTCTAATTAAATGCCCATAACTCCATGCTATGCAATCCTGGGATTTGTAGTTTGGTGAGGCACCTGCATCCTTTGGCAGAGAATTATTGTATGTATGTTCTGAAATGCAGCTTTCTTTCCTTGCTCTATGTTTTTCCTGAAAAGTCGTGGGAGGGGCTAAAGACCATGTCATCCGCTCTGAGATGAGCACAAACTCCATCAGACTTGTAAGACTTTGGGACAGTTCAGATTGCAGACTTTCAAACACTTGCCTGCCATTTATTCTAAGAGAAATGTTCTGACCGGATGGCACACAAAAATTATCTCAAACTTATCTGTAACTGACTGATACGTTGTGTCCCTGTGTATGCTGAACACATGAAGGTTGTGAGTAAACCAAATATGTTACTTTTACCAAAGTTATTGGACTATTGGATTATGACCTGTTGGGATCCTAACCTATTGGGTAGCAGAGTTTCAGGAGTGTTCCTTTAGTTTATTGGGTAATGGAAGATCACCAGGCGCGTAAATGCCTTGTTCCTATTCCATGCTCTCGGCCGACAAAGATTCATGTAGACTTCTTTAAAATAACATGTTTGTTTTACTCACAACTTCATGTATTTTAATATACACATTTACATTTCTTGTCAGGTTAAGCTTTAAAATGTTTCCATTTGTATCTTTAACTTATAGTGTAGTGGTTCTCAACCTGGGTTCCCCAGGTATTTTGGCCTACAACTCCCAGAAATCCCATCCAGTTTACCAGCTGTCAGGATTTCTGGGAGTTGAAGGCCAAAAACATCTGGGGACCCCAGGTTGAGAACCACTGTTATAGTCTTGCTATCAGTCTCTTCAAAACAATATTGCTCTGTATTGGTCTTTTTAATAACAGTCGACTTCCAAGGAACCCAAGCCTCATCTGACTTCTAACTCCTAACACTGGCTTCTGCACTCAAACAGACTCAAGCCTCAACTGACTTCTAACTCCTAACACTGGCTTTTGTACTCAGATTCAAGCCTCAACTGACTTCTAACTCCTAACACTGGCTTTTGCACTCAGACAGACTCAAGCCTCAACTGACTTCTAACTCCCTACACTGGCTTCTGCACTCAGATTCAAGCCTCAACTGACTTCTAACTTCTAACACTGGCTTCTGTACTCAAACAGACTCAAGCCTCAACTGACTTCTAACTCCTAACATTGGCTTCTGCACTCAGATTCAAGCCTCAACTGACTTCTGACTTCTAACACTGGCTTCTGTACTCAAACAGACTCAAGCCTCAACTGACTTCTAACTCCTAACATTGGCTTCTGCACTCAGATTCAAGCCTCAACTGACTTCTACCTTCTAACACTGGCTTCTGTACTCAAACAGACTCAAGCCTCAACTGTCATCCTTTTAAACTCTATTCTAAAACGCCACTGAACCAGTCATATGGTCTGCAGCCCCTCCCTCTGCCTCAAGTACACAGAGCTAAGAAAGCTGCAAACCAAAAAGACAAACACTTCAGGAAATAAACAACACATTATAAACAGACAATACATTAGATAGAGGAAGCTTGGGAAGGTTACTATCTCCAACAAAAGTCAACTTCATTTGTCTCTTTAGTGCATAATATAAAACAAGTTGATTTATGGAAGAGAAGGTGTATTTTTGGGCACTGAAAAACACTTCTGAAGTAGATATTCTCTATTTCCTAACAGTTCAGATACAAACAGATTATTCAGTCTAACAACTGAAGCCAATTGCCTTGTATTACATCTGGTTGTATACCTCTTGAGAAGATTCTACTCAAATGGGTTTTTGGGTCTTCTCTAAAAGGTTATGGATACCATTTTCCAAAAGGTTATAATCTCTAAAGGATCATGCTTTTCTAAAAAAAAAGGTTTTGAAAATGGAGGTGCGTATTAGATTCGATGGCGCATTAGACTTGAGTAAATATGGTTATTTACAAGTGGGATTTCTGAACCCTCTGGTTGTATACCACTTGAGAAGATTCTACTCAAATGGGTTTTTGGCTTTGCTCTAAAAGGCTAATAAGGCCATTTTCTAAAAGGTTATGATCTCTAAAGGATCGTGCTTTTCTAAAAAAAGTTTTGAAAACTGAGGTGCGCATTAGATTTGATGGCGTATTAGACTTGGGTAAATATGGGTATTTCCCACTTTTGGCTTTGCTCTAAAAGGCTATAAAGGCCAATTTCTAAAAGGTTATGATCTCTAAAGGATCGTGCTTTTCTAAAAAAGGTTTTGAAAACTGAGGTGTGCATTAGATTTGATGGTGTATTAGGCTTGGGTAAATACGGGTATTTCTCCACAAGTGGGACTTCTGAATCCAAGGCCTGCCCCTTAGAAGTTCTGCCTCATTGTGATGACTCATGGGCCTTGTAGTCCCGCTCCTAGTGTCCCTGTGGCAGATGAGGATGAAAACATGGGGTTTTCTCCGGATCAACAACAGCCGGAATCCTTTCAGATGCCTGATGTTGATGTTTTTGCCCAAGAAGCAATTAAAAAAGACCTTGAGCAATCCTCGCCTCCTTTTGCCAGGAGACAGTCCTATACTGCGGAAAGGAGAGAAAGGGAGCAGATTCGCAGGAGTCTGAGAATCGCAGCTAAACAAGACACTGATTAGCCATGCTTCCCTTGGGAAAATCTAGGGAGTCTCACATCTGGAGAAAACTGGGTTTCGTTTTTCGTTCTCTAGGGAAAGAGAACGCTGGACACCTGTTTGGCGGGAAAACGAGACCCAGATATAGGTGCCTGGCACGGTTGGATCCGTGCGGAGTCAACAGAGCAGCTTCAGGAGTGAAATCGCGTTCCAGCCTTGTGTGGACTTTGCAAAGTCCGCAAATCCAGTTTCCTTGCCTTGCTCATTCAAGTATTTCAAGAATTGCCTCGCTTTGCTTCTAGCCACGGACCTTGTTTCAAGAATCAAGTCTTGCCCTCGTACCTTGTTGTGGACTTTTACCTTGGACCCTGAAAGACCCTGGACGTTTCCCCACACTATTGCTTGACAATAATGTGTGTTTCGGTTTGGATTTAACTTTGAACTCTAATATCATTTATTGGACAAAACATTTCTGGACTATATTTGACCTCATTTGATAGGTCTGCTTCTGGACTATATTTTCTACTTGTTTTTATTACTTTTATATATTTCCTTAATAAAGATATTAGATAGTTATTGGCCTCCGTGTTTGGTTCTTGGTGCTCCGTAGCCTTGGGGTGTGACACTCATCTAGGGAACACCTAGGGCACCTGCACCCCATGGCACCCTATGTCGCAACACACAGGCCAGAAGGGAGCATCAAGGGGCTCCGGGTTCCGATCCGTGCTGAGGAGCCACACCAGGCTCGACCACCGAAATGGCCCCATCCTGTGCTAGCCCCCTGCTCCCTGTGGCCCTTTCACCCCCACACCGTGCTCACACACACGGCAGGCCACGGCACACCACGCTATGCCATGCCAGGTGGCACACACTCTCATGCATGGCACACGCCGTACTCACCGGCTGCCCAGAGGAGGAGAGAAAAGAAGGAAGAGGTAAGGAGAGAGGAAGGAAGGAAGAGAAAGGAAGCCCCCACCAAGACCTAGCCCCCACACCTCCCCACCGGACGGGAAGGGCTCTTACCACCAGCACATGCTCCAGGAGCTCCAGGTATCCGCTGGCGCACTCCTGGCCGAAGCGCAGGGCCCGGTGGCGCACCTCCCCGCTCACGTCCGGATGGTAGGCCGCCTCCTGCGGAGCGAGACCTCAGTGAGGGTGCACTCTACCCCCCAAACACACACTGAAAGTGAAGACACACTCCACCAAAGCGAGCTCGCTTTCTTTTGTCTGTCTGCTCTGATAATATGAGATGTATTATCCGCAACGATAAAAGTAGGGGTTTACCCTTTTTTTGGGAAAACTTGGCAGAATATTTATTTATTTACTACATTTATAAATATTTAAAGTTTAAATATTATTATTTAATATTTAAATATGCAAACCAAGAAGGACATACACTTCGGGAAATAAACAACACATTGTAAACATTTATTTAAAATACATCTCCAACAAAAGTCAACTTCATTTTGTCTCTTGAGTGCATAATAAAAAAAACAAGTTGATTTATGGGAGAGTAGGTGTATTTTTGGGCACTGAAAAACACTTCTGAAGTAGATATTCCCTATTTCCTAACAGTTCAGATACAACCAGATTATTCAGTCTAACAAATATTTAACTTGGCATATTCAATATTAAATATTAATATTTAATACTAAATATTTAATATTATAAATATTAAATTTATGCATATTTAATATTTAAAGTTAAATATTATTATTTATTTACAAGTTATATGTACATACAATATATCATATTATTAGCATAGCACAATATTAGCTTTATATATTACTATATTGCGTTATACCATCATATTTATTTATTATTATTATTTATTTATTAGTGACATTTATATCCCACCCTCTCTCACCCCGAAGGGGACTCAGAGTGGCTTACAAGTAATATGTACATACAATATATTATATTATTAGCATAGCACAATATTAGCTTTATATATTACTATATTGTGCTATACCATCATATTTATTTATTATTATTTATTTATTAGCAACATTTATATCCCACCCTCTCTCACCCCGAAGGGGACTCAGAGTGGCTTACAAGTTATATGTACATACAATATATTATATAATTAGTATGGAATCATTAGCAGGGTGAGAAGGGTGGAATATAAATGTCAATAATAATAATAATAATAATAATAATAATTTTTCTCCTGACATTTTGCTGGCATCTGTGGCCTCTGGCATCTCCAGAGGTTCTGATGGTAGTAAGGAATTTATTTACACTTGTTTAACAGAAAATGGTTCTTTCCTCCCACCCTGGATATTCTATATGTAATAATAATAATAACTTTATTTTTATATCCCGCTCCCATCTCCCCAGAGGGTACTCGGGGCGACTCACATGGGGACAAGCCCAGTTTCAACATACAATAAATACAGCATAATTAAACCAATGCAAAACAGGTAAAATAGTATAAACATACAAACCAGCATAAAACATCAACATCAAAACATTAGAACATTATAGTCTGAACATAATATACAAACTGTAAGAAAAAATTCAGCAGACTGTACAAGAGGGAATTAAGGATCTCATTACAGAGTTCAATCAATAAGAGTGGGGTGTGATAAAGTGCAGTAGTTGTGGCCACTAATAACTAACTGGAACTATTTATTTGAATGCACATCGAAATAACCATGTTTTAAGGTCCTTTTGAAAGATGGATAGTGAGGGTGCCAGCCTGATCTCCCTGGGGAGGGAATTACAGAGCCAAGGGGCCACCACCGAGAAGGCCCTCTCTCTCATCCCCACCAACCTGATGTATATGTACATCAGGCATTGGTCAACTTCAGCCCTCCCTCCAGGTGTTTTGGACTCCAACTCCCACAATTCCTAACAGCCGGCAGGCTGTTAGGAATTGTGGGAGTTGAAGTCCAAAACACCTGGAGGGCCCAAGTTTGCCCATGCCGGGCATATATACTCCACTTGCTTGACTACCATCAGATATTTTGAAGATGTCAGCCACATATGCAGGCGAAACGGCAGGAGAACAATGCTGCTGGGACATGGTCATACAGCCCGGAAACCACGCAACACCCCAAAACAATCTCATGTACCCCATATCTCGTTGTCCCGGGCAAGGAAGCATGCCCACTTTGTTGCATTGCGCCTCACCCGCTTTGCCCGCTTCCACCCACCTTGCAAGAGCGCAGCATGTCCGCGATGGCGCGTCGGCTGAGGTTGGCGGTGGCGATGACGTCCTCCTGGCGGCACGAGTTTCCGGCCGCCACCGCCTTGGCCGTGGCCATGGTGATGCCCTTGGTCATGCGGATGAAGTCCTCGGGCGTGGAGGTCTTGGCGGGGGGCACCTGGGAGGAGAAGACCTGGAGCAGAGGGGAGAAGGGAGAGGGCAGGGTCAGGCAGGAGCAGAGGGGCAACGTCCGAAGAGGGCAGCAGGGAGGGAGGGTCACTCACGGCCAGCTCCTGGCGGATGTGCTCGATGGTGGCCTCCAGCGCCCGCGTCCCCTTGGTGGCCTCGTCCTCCACCGCCTTCACCGTCTTCAGCAGCGAGGTCACGTTGGTGACCATCACCTGCAAGGAACCAGACAGAGAGCGGCTGAGTCTCAGGTGGAAATGGCCTCCCTCTGCTCTTGGAGCCAGGAAATGCACGGTGAAGGAAAAATAAGTTCAGAATAGGTTAAGGAGAGGGGAGGGAGGGATTTTGAAAAGACCAACAAAAATACTGCAGGTCTTTTGAGGGATTTATAGGAGTTGTAGTTCATCTATATCCAGAGTGCACTATGAACCCAAACAAGGATGGATCCAGACCAAACTTGACATGCATACTCAATATGCCCACAATTCAAGGTGCAGGTTCTTACCTATAAAGCCCTAAACGGTTTGGGACCCACCTACCTTCGTAACCATGTTTCCCCCTATGAACCTGCATGACCTCTTCGTTCATCTGGGGAGGCCCTTCTCTTGCTCCCGCCCCCATCGCAGGCTTGGTTGGCAGGGATGAGGGAGCAGGACTTCTCGGTTGTGGCCCCCCGGATCTGGAACTCTCTTCCCTAGGGAGATTAGGCAGGCTCCCACCCTTACATCTTTTAAAAAGGAGTTAAAAACTTGGTTTTCTCATTGCACATTTGAATAATTCAGTCCCCATGACTTAAATTTAAATTAATATACTTTTTTCCTAGTTTTTTTTCCTTTTCAGATTCATATGTTATTTGAGTGATTATATTCCTTCTGTTTATGTGATTGTTTTAGTCAATCGTTATGTTTTGTTTTTGTCTTTAATTCTTATAGCGTTTTATAGTGTTTTCAGTGTTTTATTGTACAATGTTTTATGCTGATTTTATATTGGAAACCGCCCTGAGTTCCTTTCGGGAGAGAGGGCGGGATACAAATAAACTTTTACTTACTTACTTACTTACTTTTCCGCACTGTTCCCTTTCCCTATAATTAATTGGAAGTCCGTCCCCACCCCAACGTTTGAGAAATGCTTGCACTTTGTCCTTTTGCCCCGAAGCACTTTATAACTATACTATTGCACTTTAGTTCAAATGACCCCTGCATGCTATCCCCCACCAACCTGGTGGTCCATCTTATTTTAAATTTTTACTTATTTTATGTTTTAAATGAGTTTTTATGGTTAATGTATTGTTTTGCATAATGTCGATTTTACTGTATTTTTATTCCTTTTAATATGTTTTATTGTGGTACTTTGTTCAGTGTTTTTGGGCCTTTGCTCTATGTTAGCCACCCAGCCGGGAGATGGAGGCGGGATAGAAAAACAGAGTTACTTACTTACTTACTTACTTACTTACATTGGAATACTGGTGGGTTTTGAGGGGAATTGGCCTGGACATTTTGGAGTTGTAGGTACTGGGATGTATAGTTCACCTGCCATCAATGAGCACTCCAAACTCCACCAAAGATGGATTTGGACCAAACTTGGCACACAGAACCCCCATGACCAGCAAAAATACTGGAGGGGTTTGAGGGGAATGACTCACCAGAGTGGGAGTTGTAGTTTACCCTATGGCCAGAGACCACACTCAAACCCACCCATGATGCATCTAGAGAGCAAACTTGCCCAACATCACAAACTTGAAGCACGGATGGAGTTTCTCAGGGTTAAACTGGCACGATGTCAGTTGTAGTTAGTCCACAATGTTATGCATTTCATACAATTAAAAAATGGACTTTTTCAAATAACCCGGGCAACGGCAGGTACCCATGCTAGGATATATGCGTGTATATGTATATGTGTGTGTGTATGTGTATGTATACTGTAACACACACACACCTGACAGAGATGGGAGGAGTGAAAAATGGCGCAGAAGATTGTTTTGTTTTGGGACAAAGAGAAGCACAAGATGTTTAGGAACAGAGAGACACAGAGATGCTGAATTGAAGGATAAAACTTCCGGCTGAGGAAATGGCCCACCGTCATCCTAAATACAGGTATGAACTAAAAGTCCTATCCTCCACAAATCCCTCCTTAAAGCCAAGAAAATCTCACTGCTGATGAGCTCCCTTTAGGCATAATTTCGTACTGTCTTTCTCTTTCATGGTTCTCTTGGCCATCTATTCTTTGCACTCCCAACAACTCCTACCTTTGCCGAACTCTTCAGCTGGTAGACAGCCGGGTCGTCGCCAGATTTCCCGGCCGCAGCCTTGGTGGCGCTGATGAGATCGCCCAGGGCTTTGGCCACGTCCTTCACGGCATTGATCAAGACCACCTGAAAGGGTGAAGGACCCACATTCAGGATTGGGGGAGGGGGCAAGGGGACACCACCCTGTTCGCCAGCCACGGACCAACCTTGGCCCTCCCTCCAGGTCTTTTGGACTTCAACTCCCACCATTCCTCTCAGCTTAAGTGACTGAGGGGGAAAAGGAAAGGGCCTGAGGCTGTTAAGAATTGCATATGTCCCCGCAAGAAAATAGCAAAACATTTGAAAAAATACAAATTATAAATGCTGGAAATGTGAGAAAAACGAAGGAACCTTTTACCATCTATGGTGGAATTGTGAGAAAGCCAAAATATTTTGGGGAAAAATATATGAACCAATCCAAAAAAATTTAAAACATAAAATACCCCTGAGCCCAGAACATTTCTTACTCAGAATGACTAAATACAGATAAAGATAATGATAAATACACACAAATGTCTATACAATGTTGAAGAGATAAGCAAACACTATAAAGGTTCAAAACATAAAAAGAGATGTGACATGTAAAGGCCACAGAAATAGTCAGGGCTCTCTGAGTATACAGCTATCTTCTTTCTATGTGAAAAAGATAAGCAAATACTATAAAGGTTCAAAACATAAAATGCACTATGTAATTTAGAGCATCATAATATAAAATGCACTATGTATTTGCTTATGTTTTTCACATAGAAAGAAGATAGCTCTATACTCAGAGAGGCCTGACTATTTCTGTGGCCTTTACATGTCACATCTCTTTTTATGTTTGGGACCTTTATAGTGTTTGCTTATCTAAATACAGATAAACTCTTTATATATCTTACTACTGCGGCAAGAATTGTATATGCCAGATCATGAGTACCATCCCAGAGACAGAAGAATGGATAGGAAAAGTAATAGATGTCATGAACATGGATACATTGACTGTAATACTCTCAAGATCACAATGGAAGAACACGAAAGAGACACACTGGACCCCCTTTACAGAATGGTTAAAAATCAATAAAGTCAAATGGACAATCTAAAAATAGAAGAGCACTGAACCATCAAAATGGACAATGCAAACAAATCACTACCGCTAGATGTTATAGAAAAACAAGATACTATTAAACTCCGATTCTTCAGGATACTATTAAACAGATAGAAGAAGAAAGAAATACTTTTTTTCGCCACGAAGAATGGAAGGACACCCTTTTCATGTTTTTTCTTTTCTTTCTTTTTCCTACTTTCCTTTTCTTGGATTGTTCCCCCACTTCTATGTAAAAGAAACTGATTTTACTTAGAATAATTTTTTTTTAAAAAAAGGAATGGTAGAAGTTGAAGTCCAAAGTCCAAATATAATAGCTCGACCTAAGCCCGACCAAGAAGCCATGAGATCATGCCTCACACACCTGGCCTTCCTTTTCCCTCTCAGCTTAAGCGGCTGAGGGGAAAAAGGAAAGGGCCTGAGGCTGTGAGGAATGGTGGGAGTTGGAGTCCAAAACACCTGCAGGGAGGGCCCAAGTTGGTCCATGCCTGCTATACATCCTATTCATTCCCATGTTCCCCTTCCTGTTGCTCACCTGAGTCTCTGGGTCTTCGGAGCCCAGGCTGGCAGCGCCCAGCTTGACCACCTCGGCCAGGCGTGTGATGGTGGCCACGGAGGACTGCGCCGCTTGCGCCAGCTTCTCCTGGCTGGCGGTGGCATTCTGCACCAGCACCTTGGTGTCCTCCACCAGCGCCTTCGCCGTCTTCAGGATGCCCTCCCTGCCGAGGAAGGACCAGACAGGTGTTATTACGTTTTTGTTGGGGTAAAATGTAAAATGTTTACTACCAATATTGACTTGAGTCCCGTGCGCCATCAAATCTAATGCGCACCTACCAATACTGACTCCAGTCCCATGCACTATCAAATCTAATGCGCACCTCCATTTTCAAAACCCTGAAACCAAAAAAAGTATTTGCTGCCGACTACTAATGCATTGCAGCTGCAGTGGGAGGGATAAAGCAGAGTATAGATAATAATAATATCAGTAATAATAATAGTTCTACAAGGACTAGAATCTTCTCTGCCTAAGAATGCTGATGCCTCACCAAACTAGAAATCCAAGGAACCCATAGCATTGAGTTATGGCCATGAAATGAGAGATGATGTTTTTACGATAGAAGTAATTAGGAAATAATAAGAATAATAACAACAACAACAATAATTGCAAAGGCTCTGGCATAAACTAGGACAGGTGGTCCCAGTGGTAATTGATACACTGGGTGCCGTGCCAAAAGATCTCAGCATTTGAAAACAATAAACATTGACAAAATTACAATCTGTCAACTGCAAAAGGCCACTTTACTGGGACTTCAAGTGTTTGACTTGTGATTCTGTGATATGAAATCCAGCATATATATCTCGTTTGCTGTGTCATACTAAGTGAAAAAGTATTGGTATGGTTTTGTTTTTGTGGGTAGAGGTGTTTTATATGTTTTATATACTGGATTTTTTGTAAGTCTGTGTTTAGTGACCAAATATATATATATACACACACACACACACACACACACACACACACACACACACACACACACACACACATATATACATACACACACACACACACACACACACACACACATATATATATATAAAAACTTGGTTGTTTGTTGGTCTCTGTTTTGCGACCGAATATATATATTTAACTGGGTTGTTTGTACATTTGTTGGTCTGTGATTTGTGACCGAAAATCTAAATCTAATCTAATCTATCTAAATCTAATCTAATCTAATCTAATCTAAATCTAAATCTAATCTAATCTAATCTATCTAAATCTAATCTAATCTAATCTAATCTAAATCTAAATCTAAATCCATAATAAAAGTGAAAACCCATGTGTGTGTATGTGGCACGGGTATCCGCTCACACAGACAGCCTCCAGCCTCCACAAACAGGCTATAGCTTCCACTTCTGAAAAGCCAGCAAGTCACTCCTTTTCACTGACATTACAGTTACAGCGAGTTCCATGAACATGTAACCCAACCCCTGCCAATATCCTTACCAAACACTACAGCCCACCACCCAAGGGATGCTTTCATTTGGGGACCATTTCATCCTAGATTTTGCTTTTTCTTCCACTAAGGCAGGCATCCCAGGGTTCTCCATTGCTGTGGAATTTGCATGACCCCACCTACTGCCATTCCCTTTCAAATCTTTCTGCATAACAAACAGAGCAGAACTGACCTGCAACTAAACTTACTGGGCAAAACTCAGTTGCAACTAAACTTACTACAGGAGTTTGGGGATTCACTGCACAAGGTGGAAGTTGTACTTCACCCTGCATCAAGTCAGACCACTCCAACTCCTACTGGGGAATGTACAGGACTTGTAGTTCATATATACCCAGAACGCTATCAACCCAAACAATAATGGGTCTGGACTAAACTTGCCATGCATACCTGATATGCCCAAATTTCAATACTGGTGAGTTTTGAGGGGAATTGGCCTGGACATTTGGGAGTTGGAGGTACTGGGATTTATAGTTCATCTGTAATGAAGGACCACTTCGAACCCTACTGATGATGGACCAGGACCACACTTTACACACAGAACCCCCATAACCAATACAACATATTGGATAAATTTGGGGAAAAGGGAGTTATAGTTCACCTGCATCCAGAGAAACAGTGACACCCCCCCCCCCAACAATGGATCAGGACCACACTTCGCACAGAGAACCCTCACGACCAACTGAACATGCTGCACATGTTTGTGGGAAGGGGCCTTTATTTTGGGAGTTGTAGTTCACCTGCATCCAAAAACCACTGAACCCAGCCAATGACAGATCTGGACCAAACTTGGCAAACAGACTGAACATTGCCTGCTGTGGATACTGACAGATGTTTCGGGACAACTGACCCTGGAATCTGGGAGTTGTAGTATTTCACCCCCAATCCAGAGAGTACTGCAGCCACCCGATGACCAGCCAACGACAGATCTGGACCACACTTGATACACAGCCCCAAAATGGCCAACTTTGGGAAGGATTGAGCCACGATTCTGGGAATTTCAGTTCACCCACTCCAAACAGAATACTTAACATTGAAAGACAAATAATACCATTCTCAAATGACCCGGGCAACGCCGGGTTCCCAAGCTAGTATATATATATTTTAAAGTGTTGCCTTGCTGTGGGGCCCCAGAGACCCTCCTCCCTCCTCCCCTCTCCTCGCCGTCCTTACCTGTGGTCAGCAAACGTCTCTGCGTTCTCCCGGTTGAGGGTGCCGGCCGTGGCAAACATGATGGTGGTGTCCAGGTCAGCGATGATGCCGGACACAGCGCTGGCCGCGGTGATGCAGGCCTGGGTGCCCCGGTTGCCGGCCTGCAGGGCTGCCAGGACGTGGGAGACCTGCGGGGAAGAGCGGAGGCATTTGCATCCATGCAGACCCCGGAACACAGCAGGAGGGGCATCTCCGGACCCCCAGGCCTGACTCCTTCCCACTGCAGGCCTTTGTGGCCTTCAAAATGTGCCCACTTGAGGTAGAAAGGCATCTCATAAAACAGCCAAGGGAAATCTTCAACCTTTCCTCCAGGTGTTTTGGATTTCAATTCCCACCGGATGTTTGGAATTGCAGGGGTTGAAGTCCAGAACACCTGGAGGGCGGGCTGAATCCTGACAAGAGTGCGGTGCTCCTGGTCAGTTGGAAGGCAGATCAGGGTATAGGGATGCAGCCTGTGCTGGATGGAAGGGGTTGCATTCCCCCTGAAGACACAAGTGTGCAGTCTGGCACTATTAAAAATTGTTTGCCAGCTGCACCCGTACCTTGAGACATCAGATCTGGCCATGGTAGTCCACACCTAGTCACATTCCATTTGGACTACTGCAACACTCTCTACGTGGGGCTGACGTTGATGTTTAATGTATTATTAATTTATGATAGTCTTTATTTATTTGTTGGCTGCACTTTATGGCATTTATGCCACTGTATGTTGTTAACTGCCCTGAGTCCCCACTGGGGAGACAGGGCAGGATACAAATAAAGTTTATTATATTATTAGGTAAAGGTAAAGGTTTTTCACTGACGTTAAGTCCAGTCATGTCTGACTCTGGGGGTTGGTGGTCATCTCCATTTCTAAGCCGAAGAGCTAGCGTTGTTCATAGACACCTCCAAGGTCATGTGGCCGGCATGACTACATGGAGCGCCATTATTATTATTATTATTATTATTATTATTATTATTATTATTATTATTATTATTATTATTATAGCAAACCACACATCAAACATGAAGTGGCAATAGGATATCAGAGCACGAATAAATAAAACACAGCAGACCCTAAGCATAGGATCCAGGCGCGCACGCCCCCCTCCCCAGCCCTTTCTGGGTACCTTCTCGGAGACCCTCCGGGCGCACTCGATGAGCTCCTTCTTGGTGTAAGCGTCGCTGGGGCTGCACTGGAGGGCACCGGCCTTGGTCACAAGAGCGGCACAGCCGTGGCCCAGCTCCTGCACCCGGTTCTTGATGTGGGAGCCAATCTGGGGGGGGGGGGGGGAGAACAAAACCCGGGTTGCAAGAGAAGCCTGAACTCATCCCTTCTGCACATCCATGGTCAGAAGTTGCCTTTGGTTCCACTCAGGAAGAAAGACGGCACATATAAATATATATATTAACTAGCTGTGCCCGGCCACGCGTTGCTGTGGCGAAGTCTGGTGGTATGGGAAATAAAGTATCTTATATTATCTGCTTAGAACTGGATTATATGAGGCCCCTTCTACACAGCTGGATAAAATGCACACTGAAGTGGCTTATATGGCAGTGTGGAGTCAAGATAATCCAGTGCAAAGCAGATAATATAAGACTATAAATGGGTTATATAGCTGTGTGGAAGGGCCTTGAGTCTGCACTGGCATATAATCCAGTTAAAATCAGATAATTTGTATTTTATAGGCAATGGGGAAGAGGCCTAAGTGAGACCTACCTCTGCCTGTCCCCTGGGCTGAGTGGGTTGGTAGGAGACCAAGTGGGTGGAGCTTAGCCTTCTAACTGGCAGCAATTGGCTAAAACAATTATTGCTCTCCCTCTAATTAGGACTTTATTTTTCTTTTCTTTTTGTTGTATGAACACAGAGGCATGGATGAGGGGTTGTGCTGCCAAGTTTAGTGTTTCTGGGATGTGTAGTTTTGTTGTTTTGTCCTAGGCCGAAATTTCATTACCCTTTTATATATAAAGATAAGAATTGAGAAAACCCTGGGGGTGTCTTTTGCCTCAAGGTTTATGCCTTGAAGGCATCTCCAGAAGGAAGATTGGACTCTATAGCTGCCCCTTGGAACATCTTTATTTCCTCCCCCAGCTCGAAAGGCATCCCTCACCTCCTCGTTCTCGGCTGTAATGGCTGCTGGCTTGGCCTGGTGGGCCAGCTGTCCGTAGTCGCTGGTGAGCTGGTTGGCCAACGTGCCCAGTTCATCTGGGTTGGTGGTCGATTTGGTGACCTGCGGGTGGGGAAGGCGCCACGGTGAGGAGGAGCGCCCTTCAGAAGGCCCTTCTGCCCCACCTCTGGACACGGAGGAGCCGGCTGCCCCTCCCCACCCTCCCAGCTGCCCACAGCCCCCTCCTCACCATCTCTTGGACAGTCACAGCGATGGCCTTGGCGGTCTTCACCATGGTCGTCTGGTAGTCCACAAAGGCCCCATCCGGTTCCCCTACGGGTCCCTCATCCAGCTGCAGAGAAAAGGACAAGACACGTTTCTTCCATGGGATGCTGTGACATGCTGCTCCTGTTCAGGTCACTCATGGGTCACAGTGGCTAGTCTCGGCCTTTTGTATTGGTCGCACTTCTCCTGATTACTTGACATTAATTCGGGGCTCCTCCCAACCCAATGTGACCTTAAATGAATCTGTTGCACCTTATCTATTTCTGAATTTGCAACTCATAATGTGCACTTTGCTTATCCACTACTGCAACCTCATTGTTTTTAATTCGATGTCTTATTACTGCGTTTCTGTTTTTTTCGGTTATTGTGTTTATATTATTATTGGTTTTTGTTATTGTATTTTGATGTTTCGTATTTTGTTATTGTTTTGTACCTGATTTTGCTGTAAGCCGCCCCGAGTCCCCTTTGGGGAGATGGAGGCGGGATATAAATAAACTTATTAGTAGTATTATTATTATGCTCTCAGTCCCACCCGCCTCACATGCACGGCAGGTGGGGACGAGAGACAGGGCCTTCTCGGTGGTGGCTCCCCGGCTGTGGAACTCCCTCCCCAGTGACATCCGGCAGGCCCCATCCCTTTTGGGGTTCAGAAAAAAACTGAAGACCTGGCTATGTACGCAGGCATTTGAAGAATAAGCATGTGTTGGCTTCGACGCGGTCTGAATTACGGCTCTTGTATAAAGTCTGGTGGATGAATGGCATAAGCACTTTGCATTGTTTTAAACTTTGTATATTGTATTTTATGACTATTTTATGACTATTTTATGACTGTTTTAACTGTTTTAATCATTTTAGTTTATTGTATATCAGTGTAACGGCATCAATTGCCACTTGTAAGCCGCCCTGAGTCCCCTCGGGTGAGAAGGGCGGGGTATAAATAATTGAAATAAATAAATAATAATAATAATAAGAAATATTATTATTATTATTATTATTATTATTATTATTATTATTATTTTATGACACAGCAAACAAGATAGACATGCTGGATTTCGTATCAAAAAATCACAAGTCGAACACTTCCCAAGTGTATAGGACTATGTGATGTATTTTCGGATGATGCGTGCAGATCCCAGCAGGGTGGCCTTTTGCAGTTGGCAGATTGTGATTTTGTCAATGTCTATTGTTTAGTGTGCCCATCACCACCGGGACCACCTGTACTGGTTTCTGTCAGAGTCTTTGAAGTTCAATCCTGAGGTCCTGTTAGCGGCTGAGTTTTATTATTATTATTATTATTATTATTATTATTATTATTATTATTATTATTATTATTAGTCTCCTGGTCAGGTGCCCACAGCCAGTTCTTTGCCACAATGGGGCATGGGCCAGGCAGGTTAGCTCCCAACTCTATCACAGTCTATGCAAGGAATCTGCAGTGCTGCCCACCCGTTTGAGCCCTGGGACTACTTCTGCAACAGCGGTCCAGTAAGAAGCGCCCTTTGCTTCCCGGAAGCCTTTTCTGAACACGGTGGTGTGCTTTTCTAGACCAATGTGGCGTGAAGTCACCCAAAAGACAGCCAAGAAGGAGGTCTCTTGCAGGAGAGAAGAGGGAACCAAGCAAGAAACAAGACTAGGAGGTCTGAAGAGGGATAAAGTTCAGGTTATGTGCTGCATGGCTCCATATCTCTGATGGGCTACGGAAGCTCCATGACAACTGACCACAAGGCCTCCCTCACACCCTGCAGACCAGTGCTCAAATTTCCCTGCTCCATGGCCACAGCGCAAGTGGGGTTCCACTCTAGATCCAGTTCTGAATCAGCCCAACCTTTTAAAGAGATGGGACCTCTTTGCAGATACAGTAGAGTCTCACTTATCCAACATAAACGGGTCGGCAGAACGTTGGATAAGCGAAAATGTTGGATAATAAGGAGGTATTAAGGAGAAGCCTATTAAACATCAAAATAGGTTATGATTTTACAAATTAAGCACCAAAACATCATGTTATGCAACAAATTTGACAGAAAAAGTAGTTCAATATGCAGTAATGCTATGTTGTAATTACTGTATTTACGAATTTAGCACCAAAATATCACGATGAATTGAAAACATTGACTACAAAAATGCTTTGGATAATCCAGAACGTTGGATAAGCGAGTGTTGGATAAGTGAGACTCTACTGTATAAAGAAATAAGCAATTGCTTAGTCAAGCTGACTGGAAAGCGAAATCAAGTGGACAAGAACATTGTGAAATTGGAATACAGGACTGAGAAACTAGAGAATTTATCAGACAAATCAGAGCATGACAACAAGTAGAAGATTCTGTATGTGCTGACTGTCTTAGATCTCAAGGAACGAGAGAAAGCGAGAGCTACCAGAACAACAGAGGGAGGATCTCTAGGCTAAAATGATTGGGGCTTTTTGCTGATTTTGGGGGGAATTTCACTCCAGATCCAGTGGCCACAGGCAGACAAACAGCCACAGGGCCACTGCAGTCCGGCAGAGAAGCCATGCCCCGGCCAGTGGGCCTTCTGAGAACCCCATAAGCCCACATTTCAAAAGTGAGGACATGTGCCATGGCTTTCTGCTACAACATCAACAGGTCCTCCCAAAGTTCAGAGGAGACCTTCCCTTCCGCAGCAAACTTCCCTTTCTCCCACAATTAGAGGAGGAAGGGGCTCACAGTCTGTGGGCAGGACCGTGCCTGAGCACCCTGGCCCTTGTGGCCTCGCAGCCATACTGCCCGGTCATGCCACTGTCTCCCTGGCGCACCTGGTTGATGGCTTGTGTGATGGAGTCCACCATGCCGCCCACCACGCCTGCTGCGCTGGCAGCCTCGTTCAGGGTGGCCGTGAGGTCCTCCACAGCTTCCTTCATCATCTGCACAGCCTCGTCCAGGGCTTCCTGCGTGTGAGGCGCTTGCTGTGGAGAGAAAGAGAGAGAGAGCACAGGTCAGATTGCAGGGAGTGGGGCACAAAGAGGATACTTTGGTGATGCCAATAGGTGGAAAAGGAAGATGATTCTGGCCACTCAATCCACACATCCATGTCGACCACCCAGGCTCCCCTACCCCACGCTCAACTTGCCCCACCTTGGGGTTTCCACCAGCTTCCTTGGCGGTGTAGAGCATCTGCAGGGCCGACTCGGCCAGCGTCTTGGTCTGGTCCAGGAGGTTCATCTGCTGCTGGTGGTTGAGCATCTTGGAGGCGGCGCCCACGGCCGCCAGCACCAGGGGCTCAAAGTACTGGGCCAGCTGAGACACCTGCGGAGAAGGAAGACACAGAATGGAAGTCCTGCTGGGGAACAAGGAGGGAAGGACTTGGAGGCTAGCTCTTCACGACCATCATAGTTGCAATCAGCCTCTTGCAATGCTTTGTCTGCCCTGGTTTCTTCACAAAGAGTTTCAACACAAAAAGTGAGACCAAGAATTCTCGCTGTGCAAAGAGCTGGAGTTGGGAGACCCTGCGAGAGACTATAGTAGACATGGGCAAAGTTCGGCCCTCCCTCCAGGTGTTTTGGACTTCCATAATTCCTAACAGCCTACTGTGGGAGTTGAAATCCAAAACACCTGGAGGAGGGCCGAAGTTGGCCCATGCCTGGGCTATAGGGAGAGCAGGGATGAACCAGAGGGGAAAGGGCCAGGCAGTGGATAGAGAAGCCACAGACGAATATGGCAGGCCATTCCTTTCAACTGGCTGGGGAAAGGGACTCCCACTTCACAGGTCCTCCTTTCAGTCTCTCCTGGGAGTCCACTTCCAGAGACGTTGGAGAGTGTCATTGGTGGATCTTCATGTGACAAAAGAAGAGTGTCAAGTTTGGCAAGGGCTGGAAGAGGAGGCCACAAACTCTTCCTCCTACCTAGGACTGAGTAGGAAAGAACATGGGCGAATGGGCACAGTCCTGCCTTGGCAGCCATTGGCTACGGGGCAAGAGTTCCTGCAGGAATAACCTTCCTCTATATGTGGTTGTAGCTCCCCACTGGG
Source organism: Anolis carolinensis (assembly GCF_035594765.1). Lineage (NCBI taxonomy): Eukaryota > Metazoa > Chordata > Lepidosauria > Squamata > Anolidae > Anolis > Anolis carolinensis. The sequence continues at coordinate 324,561,056 of NC_085842.1, forward strand.
TTCCATATGCAGCCCACCCCGATGGCCACCTGAAAGCAGTCCAAAGCATCTGACACCCCACAAAAACAGTCCTACAAGGTCAACCCATACATTGATATCCAGGCGGCATTTGTCTGATGGTGGGCATCTGCTGAGGACCTTCAGAGGGAGGACCTTTGCACTCACGGAAGGACTGAACTAGAAGGTCAGCCATCCCTTTCTCTTGGGCCATGCCACTCCACTGCTTCCCCTCCTGGATCTGGCCCAACGTCTGGGTCCAGGACATGGAGCAGGGCAGACCCCAAAAGGGCTCCCCACAATACCCTGTGCCCAAGCTGGGAGGCTTCGGCTCGGGCGGCTCCAGCCACCGGCTCAATGAGGTTGCTGATCTCCTGGACTGCGGTCATCATCTGGTTGTGCAAGGCCTGTGGGGAGAGAAAGGGGCCGGGGAAGGGGGATGAATCCCTAGAAAGGCTGCCCCAGGAAGCACTGGGTCAGAACCGCTTCCTCCGGCTGACGAACCACAGTAGCAAGATACTTGGATTTTCAGTCCTGACAAAACAAGCTCCATCTCAAATCTTGCTTTTCTGCAATTTGGCAAACTTTGGCAAGTGGGCGTGCTTAAACCGTACAAAGGAAAAGCCCCATTGCTAGAAATTGGGATGGGCCATGGTGGAGGCTTTTTCAGTTTGGAAACCCCCTTCCTCTTTCTGACAGCAACATGGGACAATACAATGAACAGGAGCAGGCACTGTGAGCAGGAACAGCACACTGCTACTGATGGAAAGAGCAACCTTCTACAAGCCTCCAATACTAGTTATTTATTCTGTATATAATATAGGTTGTTTACTATATTGTATGTATATATTGGTATGCAGTTTTTCCCTTAACTCTATGTTGTTTGAAGTTGTGGGAGGGACTGCCGACCATGTGACCCAGATCTGAGAATGTTCAGAGTGAGATTCCATTTTAGAATCCATTTGAATCACAAGTCAGTTGGAAGTCAGCTCAGTTGGTTGATGTCAGAGTATGAGTCTGTTTACATCAGAAGTACAATGCAGTATAGCTGATGTATGAAGTTAGGTGAGTATAGTTGAGTATAGTACAGTATGCTGCAGTGAGTAGTCCGTTAATATTAAGTCAACAAGAGAGTGAAGAGAGTGTTCAGTAAACATGAAACCAATAAGCAATGTACCTGTCTGCTGAATGCATGAAGATTGTAAGTAAATCAACTACGGTATGCTACTTTTAACCAAGACTACTTACTTTTGGTCTCTTGAGAGCATGATTTGAAAGCAATATATTTTATGAGAGTGGATGTCTTTTGGGCAACTGAAACAACACTCCTGAAGATCTGCTATATATTTTATGCATTGGTATATCTTTATCCCTAACAGTTCAGAGAGATAACCAGGTATACCGTTCTAACAACTGAGAAGCCTAACTTGCCTTACATGATTAACTAAAAAGTTTTTAACTCTTCTCAGGAAGGTCATGCTTTCCAGAAAGTTACAGTCTCTAACAAGATGACATTCCAAAAGGTTAGGATTATCCCCAATAATGTGAAAACCAATTAATCTCCAAAAGGGTCACACTTCCAAAAGGCTTTGGAGGTTCCTGGTTTTCTAAAAGCTAAATGGCGAGTCTCCAGGCAGGAGCAACGAAGTGCTGGGCAGACCCTTGGGGTCAAGGAGCCCTCTAGAACCACAAAAGGCTGATTGTTTTCCCCTTCTATTTAACTCCTCTGACTGAGAAGCTGTCATTGGGCCAACAATGATCGGGGCCGCTTCCATATCCCAGTGACAGACACATCAGAATAGGAGACCTCTTCCCCATCCACCTGAGTACTTAGTCCTAATCTTTTTTTATACTGGTTTTAAACCACTTCATTAGATGTGTTGCAATAGCAGATTCCCAAATTAGCTTAGTGTTTAGACCTTATTTTATTTTTTTGGTTGTTTAATGTTTGGTGTTTATTTTGCTTGGGTGATGTTTGTGTTTGCTGTTCTAGTGTTGCACAGATCCTATGTAAGGTCATACTACCTATTTTTGACATTAATGTTGAAATCTAAAATATATACAGAAAGTCTTTACTTTCTTCCCATGGCTCACCTCGTGGGAGATGCCCTCGCGGGGGGCCAACTGCTGGCTAATGGCGGCCAAGGAGGCCTGGTCCACGTCCCGGATGCACTTGGTCAGCTGCTCAATGGCCTCGTCGCACTCACGCTGCCCAGGGGCCTTGTCCCTGCGGGAATGGCCACAGACGGTCAGTGAGGCACCCCAGCCAGGCCACTCAATCCCCCTCCCTGGGGCCCACAGCTACATTGCCCAACATGCCAGGTTGTGGCTCACACCGGACCAACAGAAAGCCCAGAGCCATCATCAGATGCTCCCCGGCCACTGCTCCTGACTGGGCCAAACCCACCTCATGTTGGTGATGAGCTTCTTGATGGAGTCGGAGACGGTCCGGGAGTGTCCGGCCAGGACAGACCACTTGGGCGGGTCCTTCGGATTGACAGCCAGCGAGCGCGCCGTCTGGATGAGGCCGGCAGAGCTTTCCAGCATCGTCTTGGCCGAGGCCACAATGGGCTCCATGGCTCTGCGGCCCTGCCAGGTAAGGGGGGAGAGAGGTGGTCATCACTCAAGGGTTCCTGGCCATGGCTCTGCAAGGACCCCCTCCCCTACAGAAAGCCATTCTTTCCCACCAAAGGTGGGGGGCGGGGGTCTGGAGGCTGCTCTTCCGCTCCTTCCGCCCAGTTCCAGGGACGTACCTCTGGGCTGATCTGAGCTGGGACAGTGGCAAACTCGGGGTTGGCGGCAAAGGCGGTCAGGTTATCCACAGCCTCGATCAGGGGAGCAGTGGCTTCGCGGCAGCGCTCCCGGTTCTCTGGGGTAAACGCCCCGTCCAGGGCCTGAGGGGAACACAACCAGGTGGGCAGACGTTCAGCTCCCCCTCCTTGGGGGAGAGAAGCCCACCCCCATGACTGCCCAGTGAGAAAAAGGAAAGGACCCCCACTTGCCTCATCTGGCTTCATGAGGCAGAACAGCCCCCCTCCAAAGGGGAGAATACAGAACTTTATGGCAAGAAAGAGGTACTGGAAGTAAGTGGGCAACCTATGGCTGGCTAGATGTTGTGGGACTCCAATTCCCATCAGCCTCAACCACTGGCTATACTTCTGGAGCTGATAGGGAACCACAGCGGGACAAGTGTCTTTGATTGATTATCTGATCCCCCTCCAGTCTTAGCAGGTTGACCATCCACAGCCTTCCACATATTCCTGGACTACAATTCCCATCAGCCCTAGACAATCATGTTAAAGAGCACTGGAGGCAAAAGACTGGGAGCAACAACTGGAGGAGCTGTGCTTCGCTCTCCGGCAGCCTACAACCAATGGCTTCTCCTTTCTTTTCCGTGCCTCCACCTATATCCCTTTTCTTGGCCAAAGTCTATCCATTAGCCAGAGAAGCCTTCACCAATGTCATATGGCCACATTGAGGGATGGGGACGGAGACATGGACTTTCAGTGCCTTCTGTCAAGTGACATATATACTGGGCTAACACAGAGTTTTGTATTGCTAAAACCCCCTTCTCAATTCTCCTGTTTGTAGGCTGTGCTTGCTCACAGCCTGGAGGGAGGATACACCAATGAGAGGAACAACTGGAGCCCTCCTGCTCCTTCCCTGCCAGCAAGAAGGAACTACAGTAGAGTCTCACTAATCCAAGCCTCGCTTATCCAAGCCTCTGGATAATCCAAGCCATTTTTGTAGTCAATGTTTCCAATATATCGTGATATTTTGGTGCTAAATTCATAAATACAGTAATTACAACATAACATTCCTGCGTATTGAACTACTTTTTCTGTCAAATTTGTTGCATAACATGAAGTTTTGGTGCTTAATTTGTAAAATCATAACCTGATTTGATGTTTAATAGGCTTTTCCTTGATCAGTCCTTATAATCCAAGATATTCGCTTATCCAAGCTTCTGCCGGCCCGTTTAGCTTGGATTAGTGAGACTCTACTGTAGTTCCAAATCCCCTGATCTGAAGCAAGCGCCAGGCATCAGAGGCCCCGTGTCTAAGGGCCATTGGGCAACGGGTTCAAGTCTCAGCATTGTAGACTGGCAAGCTCCCTTGATAAGGGCAGCCCACCTTCCACTACTGTCTCACTGAATGTGCGGGGAGAGAGGTACCTTGATGGTCTTGACAAGGTTGGCAGTGCTGTTGGCCACTTCCTTGGCCGACTGGACAAATTGGCGCTTGGCCACCGGGTTGGCCGTGCGAGAGGAGGCCAGGCGGCAGGTGTTGCAGAGGGCGGACGTGTGCTTGGCCACGATGGTGGCTGCTGACAGGACCTGCAGGGCCAATGAGAGCTTGCTCATCTCAGCCATTTGTACCCACAGACACCCTCCCTTGCCCCATCCAGACAGAAGAATGAAAGGACACCCTTCCTTCTTCTCCCTTCCCTTCTAGGAGCCATTTTCCTGCTTCTGCTCCCAAAGCAGAGCCACCAGACCGTGTGGCATCTCTTGTCGCACTGCCCACAATATCCCTTGCAGGACTTTCATTCCCTTTGAGTAGAGGAGAGACTTTGTTTAGCCTGCCCTGGAAGTCCCACCTGCTCACCAACTGGTCACCTGCCCTTCTGCTCAGTGGCTCACCACAGTGGTCCTTACCTGGGACTGGGTGCAGGCTGGGTCGATGAGGTTCTGGCAGGCCATCTGGATGGCGTGGTTGGCACGAGCAAACTGGGTGGGGTCCACTAGGCCTTGCTGCCCTGCCTGGCTGTTGGGATCGGAGACACCGACCAGGTAGGCTGCCTAGGAGGGGTGAGAGCAGAGTACAAAAGGTAACGAAGATGGGACGGACTCTGTGACTCTGCCCCTTGGTCATGTTCCTCCTACAGAAGGCACAAGAAGGCAGTAGAAGGAATCATGCCCTTTCCGCACTTCCTTACCTGGGCAGCGGCTTCAGTGAATCCGCAGAGGGCCTTGGAGGCAGTGCTGATGGACTCGCCAAACTCGGGCAGCTTGCTATTCTTGGCATTCTGGGAAATGCCCGCCATGGCCTCTCCAAGGACCTGCAGGAGGAAGAAGGAGCATCAGCCGGCCTGCCGAAGGGTTTGGCTAAGGGCCACTGATGGAAATGCATTCTGTGGTGATGAATTACACGCAAAAGCCAGGGCAGGACATCCCCTGCAAGGCCCAGCTGCTTTGTGTGTGACAATCTGGCAGCAAGAGGTCTGTCTTCACAAAGGGACCCTCCTCCTGCACAATGAGTTCTCTCATGGTTTGTTCTCAGCAAGTAAGCAATACCAAAGGGAAAGTCTGGCTCTCTGGTTACAGTCAAATCCTGATTTTGGTTCATCCCAGGTATCCAATCTCTCCATAACACCTGGTACTACAAAAAGTGTTCTAGCAGCCAGGGACATTTGGCCTGATAGAGCCCAACTTCTATTTCTCTCCCCAAGGCCACCTTCTGCCACACCTGTGATCCTCTTGTGACATGGGAGAGATGCCTTTAGAGTCCTGAGGAGGGGAGTTTCGATCCAGCAGGACCCCAGGCAAAGCAAGAGCCACAACCCTGTTCCAGCCAGGCCAGCCTTAAGGGCCACCCAAGAGGCAGGGAGATTCCCCCCCCCCACACCTCACCTTGGAGTTCTCCATGACGCTGTCCAGGCAGTTGAAGTAGGACATGTCATTGACCGCCTGAGTGGGGTTCTCCAGCAGCTCCCGAACAGTCTGGAGGGCAGCAGGGAAGGAAAGGAAGCGGACAGCGGACCACCATTACACCCTGCTGCTTAAGCCCTCTTAGCCCCACCTCACCCCCATGACCAGCCCAGGCCACCTGGCCCAATGTAGCCCATCCCATCCACACAGCCTTGTGTCTCCTCACCTCCAGCTCCCTCAGGGCGTTGTCACACTCCTTCTGTCCTGGCGCTTGCTGGGTGCACATGGTGATCAGTTGGTTGATGCTGTCTGTCACCGCTCTGCAACAGCAGTAAATACCCTGTAAGTCCCCTCTGGGAAGAACAGCTGGATGGGCCTCTCAGGCCAGCCCCTTGGTTTGCCCAGCCCCTCCTCCAAACAAGGGCTTAGGAGAGACCCCACAATTCTGTCCAACCCCACATTCCAGCACAGAACTCTACCGGGCAGCAGCCGCCAGTTGGTTCTTGAGGTTGGGAGCAGCAGGGTCAGCCGAGAGGGCCTTGGCGGCTAGCAGCAGCTTGCTGGATGACATGGAGATGCTCTTCAGGTTGGAGACCACCTGGGCCTGGGCCTCCTTGGACTGTGGAAGGGGAGAAGAGGGAGGATCAAGTGGTCATGCACTGAGACTGGTTGGGGCACTTGCCCTCTGGCACTCCCACCCCCCTTGCTTAAACCAAACATTTCCATCCCCCCCATTGACCACCGGTAAATCCTACCCAAGGGGACCACCCAAGGACCCCCCCCCCCCCCCAGCCACACCAAGGAGCAGCTCTCACCGGAGACTGGCCGGCCATCTCCACGCCAGCCTGAAGGAACTCGTTGAAGTCCTGGCCAAACTTGCCCGAAGCCTTGCCCAGGTCCTGGGCCGTGCCTCTTGAGGCCTGCACCAACTCATTGGCAGACTGGTTGAGACCGGCTGCGGCCTGGTTCAAGTGGCTCTGGGCCTCCTGGAAGTTCTTGGCACTTGGTGGAAACTGGGGCAGGGAGAGAAAATGACGGAAAAAGAGGGTAAGAGACTCTGCAACGGTCTGGGGGTGAAGCAGCTGGCCCTGCCTTCAAGTTGATGAGGACAAAAAACGGTAAGAAGCAGTGGCATCCTGGGCTGCCAACTGTCAGAACTTGCACTGCAGGAACCAGGGTAAAGATGGCAGAAGCAGGCACTTGCATCACCACCTAAAACACATCCCACCTCAACCAGAACCTGCAATAAAACTATGACCAACACCCTGACAGTCTGAGGCTAAAGCTAAACCCAACTGGACTTTCTAGGGGAGCAGGACAGAGAGGAAATTGGTGGCTCTAATGGGGTGGATAAACAGCCTGACCCACTAACACAGCTGTTATCCAGTTATCTAGAAGCTAAACACGGTCCAGCCTAGTAAATTGTCCGATCGAAAACCCACTGTTTGATACCAGGGAAGGCTGAAAGACATTGGCAGAAATGCTTGTGGGGACCCCTGCCAATTAGAGTACTGCACAAGACAGCCCCCGAGAAGCTAACCCAGCCAAGCAGCAGCCTCCTGTATTCTAAGGGGCAGCCACTCAAAGTCTGTTCTAAGTAAAACCAAGCACAGCTGACTTGATATCCATCCTATACTTGCTGGGCACAGGTGGTCTAGGGATGTCGGGTGGTTGTCCCTTCCTATCCCTTCCCCTGTGTCATGACTGTCCAAAGCCCATAACATAAGGAAAGTAGTGCTGGGCAGTGGACACTCCCTGCCATCTAGAGGTAGTCATGTTTGGACCACAAAGCGGACTCAATGCAGCACCTGAGATACTAGAACACACCTGCATTATTGGTCATGTTGAAGGGCTCCACCCGACCAACCTTACTCCCTCCCATCCTGTTCCAGCGTCCCTTCATCTGTCTATAAGGAGAGGGCTACTCACCGATTCAGCCAGGAGCCTCTTGCTGGCCTCACCGATGGTGCGGATGGCTGCGTCCACATCCCGTTGCCCCGGTAGGCAGTTCACGCAGCGGTTGAGGGCCTGCGAGACGGCCTTGGCCACCTGCGGGAGGGAGACGTGACAGGGTTCAGCCTCCATTCTGGATGCGAAGGAGCACCCCACTCTCTAGCCCCCACTGTGCCCCAGAAAAGACGGTCCTGCATCTGGTGGGGGTCACGGTCAATCAAGGCAAGCCAGGCACAGCACCTGCCCCAAGGGCTCACCTGTGCTAAGCGCTGTTGGCTCTCCGGGTCTCCCGGTTTGGCCACCGCCTTGCGGACCTCCTCGATCAGGTTGCCGGCCTTGTCCATGACATCTCCAGCACAGTCCAGGACGGCCGCCTGCACCTGGGGGTCTTCCGTGTTGGCCGCTACGCCTCGTGCCGCCTGGCTGAGGGAGCGCAGTGCATGGGCCACATCCCGGGCCGCAATCCCTGCAACAGAGTGAGGATGAACGAACAGCAGTTCAGGTCTAAGGGGAAGCCTGACCGAATACTTAAGGCAGGCATGGGCAAACTTTGGCCAACCCTCCAGGTTACCCATGCCTGACTTGAGGCTATAGCCAAAGTGCTGGTTACAAACGTGACACGAGGAGGCTGTACGTACCTGTGTAGTTCTCATTGCCCTGGGTCACCTCTCCCAGTAGCTGGGCAATGGCAGAGCTGACGGCTTTGGTGCTGTTCCCAAGGTCCTGGGCAGATTTCTCCATCTGGGGCAGAAGGGTCAGAAAAGGGCTTGCTAAGTCCCAGAGGACCCTCTGGACTTTTTCCCATGTCTCAGCAAGCCCCCCACAATCCCCTCTTCTTCCTGCCAATGGCTCACCGTTTCCCCCGGAAGGGGCTTCAGTTTGCCGTCCCGGGCGGCCGCCTTGGCTTCCTGCAGGTCCCTCTCCAGGCTCTGCACAAGGCTGAGGGCCGAATCGATCTCCAAAGGACCACAGGCTTCTTGAGCCTGAAACAAAGAGTGGGGCATTACATTGGGAAGACACCATTGTCATGACTGGCCTGACTATGGGGACTCCTCTCTCCCCATTCATGCAACCATCCCCTTCCAAGGCAATAACATTCCCATCCGCTCTGGGATCTGCCCCATTGATCAGACCAGATGAGCAGACATGTGGACACCCTTTGTCCTTGGGCAGCACCCAGAAGGCCTCTAAGAGGTATTTATTCAAAGGGAGAGAAGGAAAAGAAGGCTTATCTCTGCCCCTTTCACAGCAGGGAAGGACCACCAGGAGGGGTTGCCTTGCATGGCCAGTGGAGATGCCACGGGGGTGCAGGATGCAGCCGACTCCTGCTTCTTAGCAGGGGGTTGGACTAGATGGCCCATGTGGTCTCTTCCAACTCTACTATTCTATGATTCTATGATTCTATGACTCTCCTTCGTGGCGCCTCTTACCTTCTGAGCCGCAGTTCGCAATTCAGCCAGGGCTCCTGCTAGGTTCTTGGCGCATTGGCTGAGCTGCATGGCAGAGGCCTGGTCTGCAATGGTGGGCACCGTGGCCTTGGCAGCCGCCACCATCTTTCCTCCAGGCTGCAGGGAAGCAGAAGAGGAAAACATAAGGAGGACTGTTCTGGTAGCACAGAGGAAGCTCTGGACTCAAGCCTTGGGGGCACAATTCTGGAGAGCCCATGTCTTTCGACTTGCTCACCTGCAGGAAGTTCTGGCTGGCAGAGATGAGGGACAGCTGGGCGCTGGGGCTGTCCGGCTGGGACTGGCTGCCACGCACCCCCTGCACCAGCATCGGGATCTGCTCGGCCACCACCTGCGGAGAAAGTGGGATGAGGAGAGGGCTGTGGGCAGCCCCAGCAACAGGAGGAGGTCACTCCAAGGAAGCAAGATGGGGAGGTAACACCAAGAATGTAATATGGGGAGGTAACTCCAAGGGTGCAATATGGAAAAAGTGCTCCAAGGAAGCAATATGGGGAGGACAAAAATGCAATATAGGAAGTTCACTCCACAGAAACAATATGGGCAGGTCAGTCCAAGAAATCAATATGGAGAGGTCAGTCTAAGTTTTTAAACTTTGCTTGTGTTTTTAAATACATTACAATTGTATCCTTGGTTCGCGCTTCTGGTATGATAGATAAAATATGCTCAAGGAAGAAATATGGGGAGGTCAAAATGCAATATATGCAAGGTCACTCAAATAGAGCCTATTTGGAGAAAAGGGAGGGACACCACCAGACATCATACTTCGCAACAACAGGCATCGCTGAGCAAGGCACGCAGTCCGCCTCTAAAGGTCCACTGACTGATTTCCCCCCACAAGCTTGAGTCAGGCCCAGGGAATCTTTGCTAATGAGAAACAAAGTGACCCTGGCAATGTCCCGTGGCCAAAACTCCTCTGATTTATGGACTGGGAAGCGGAGAGTATAACGTGACACTGAGCCAGCCCTCCCAATGCAGTCTGCTTTGCAGGGCTGCCCTGCTTCAGTGAAACCACCACATTGCGGGCCTCTGACAAAACTGGGGTGAGGAGGCACCACGTCCCTTCCCTTTCTCCCGCTCACCTTGCAGCTCTGGGCCAACTGCTGATGAGCAGCCGGGTTCTTGTTGGTCGTGGCAGCGTGCTGGGCAGCGGCAATGGTCTGGGTGGCAGCAGCAGCCGCCAGTTTGGCTGCATGCTGAAAATGGGGATGGGGAGAAAAAAAGAAGGGAAAATTAAGCCAGTTGAGGGGAGGCACCCAGGCCGAGAAGAGTGGTCTCAGGTGAGTTTAAGAAGCTCAACTGCCACTGAGTCTCCCCCTCCCCACCCCCATCCTAACCCCCGACACAGACCTCCAGCCTGTGGACCAGCTTCTTCTTGATGGCGTTCTGGGCCGCTGCGTTGGTGGCCATCCGGAGCCCCTCGGCCGCCTCCCGCAGGCGCTGCTGCTGCTCCTCGCTGTCTGGGTGGGCCGCAGCCCCCTGGTTGGTTTGGAAGATGACCCGTCACAACGACCTCTCTCTCACGCTCACCTTTGCACCCATCCCCACTTCCACCTCTCTATCCCAAACAATGGGAAACAAACCAAGTCACACTTTGGCCCTCCTCCAGGTGTTCTGGACTTCAACTCCCATAATTCCTAACAGCCGGTTTGCCCATGCGATAGAGTAACCAATTGCCTATAGACTGTGATACCGCTCTCAAGATGAGGGAGAATTCAACCTACCCATCCCATCCCGAATCTCAGATTCCCCAATTATCTGGCAGTGTGGACTTATATAATCTGGTTTAAAGCAGAAAACCTGGGATCAGATGCTGGGATATGTTGGAAATAGCAACCTCCAAGCCTTTCCCTATTTATTTGTTAATGTGTATATTTGTTACCCTATATTCTATGTGTATGTTCATTTGCCAATTTGACTGTACCTCTTTGGTGTGTGTGGGCGGGGTTATAAACATGTGATTGCACCCAGCATGTTCAGACTCATGACTCCATTTTGTATTCAGTCTGCTTTACACCTCAGTGGAGGTGGATGCATGTTTTTCCATCACACCTCAGTGGAGGTGGATGCATATTTGCTTATGGACTTCAGTGAGTACAACTATACTTAAAAACTATGGACTACTGATTAAGAATGATAGCCTGTGTACTCAACACAGAGAGAACTACCAGGGTTATCCAGAAAGTAGATTACGTTTTGGAATGAAAAATGAACAAAGTATAGGAGAAAACATTTACTATATGCATTTGAAAGCCACAGCCAAATACCACTTCTCAACATAGTCGCCTTTCAAATCTAGGCACTTATCATAGCGATGAATGAGCTTGGCAACTCCTTCCCCACAAAACTCTGCAGCTTGTGTCCTCAACCAGCCGGTCACCCCTTCCTGAAACTGCGCATTGTCGTCAAAACGCTGCGTTGATGACACAAGTGGCAGAGTTTTGTGGGGAAGGAGTTGCCAAGCTCATTCAGCGCTATGGTAAGTGCCTAGATTTGAATGGCGACTACGTTGAGAAGTGGTATTTGGGTGTGGCTTTCAACTGCATATGGTAAATGTTTTCTCCTATACTTTGTTCATTTTTCATTCCAAAACGTAATCTACTTTCTGGATAACCCTCGTACATCCTACCTATAACTGAACTTTAATAAGAAGTGTGCCTGTATGGTGAATTAATACAAGATGTTTGTGAGTAAACAAAATACGTTATTTTTCAAAGAAGATTTTGTTATTTTGACTCTGAGTGCATATTTTAAACTAAAAGGTTTCAAGGGAGTGTATATATATATTTTTGGGCAATTACAATTACAACTACAACTGCAAAGAAACAACTGTCCTCTGTTAACCAAATATGCTTTTGTGGTGGCATGTCTTTGTCCTTGACAGTTCAAACACATGGTTCTTCAGTTAAATAGCTGAGATACCTGTGTGCCACTCCATGAATGCTTATGAATATCACTTGTTCAAAGGGCTGACTTCTAACAAGGTCATGCTTTTCTTGACTAGTGTTTTTCAAAAGGTGGTCTCCACATATTCATGGAGATTCACATTTGCCAAACGGATATGACATCATTTTTCCTTTACAAAAAGGACATGATTGCCACTTATTTCCAAAAGGATATGTGCCCAGAGACTGGGTGCAGTTATTTCCAATAGGATATAGGGCCTGTCTGGAAGAGCCCTCAGATATCTCAACTATCTCATGAAACAGCTGAGATTGAAACTTCACAAACTATCCTAGACTGTCTGGCATCAATAGATCGCAAAGAGGCATATCTTCATGAACCCACCAGACAGGCAGTTTCTGTGGGTTTCAGATTCCGGACTCTCCCATTTGGTCTTGCATTGGTACCGTGAGTTTCTACAAAGGTGCTAACACCCCTGATTGCCTATCTCAGAGAAAGGGAAGTGTGTTTGCACCCCTATCTGGATGAGGAATGTGGGCAGCCTCATGGCCACACAGCCACTTCCCCCAGGCCTTGATCCGGCCCCTCGGGCACCTGGGACCCTTCCTCCTTGCCCTCCCTCTCCCTCCAATGTCCTCCAGTCCAGACCTTGGCGGCCTCCACCATCTTGGCTGTGGCATCTGCTAGAATCTTGGCCGCGCTGAGCAGCTTGCGCGAGTTCTCCAGGTCCGTCTCCCCCTCGGCATCGGCCTTGATGGCATTCACCAGGTCAGAGGTGGCTTGGGCCAGGATCCGGGCCTGACGCACCATTTCCCCTAAGAGAGCAGAGTAAGGAAAACTCAGAAACAGTGTAGATAGAAGAGACACTCCTGAGACCATCTAATCCAATTCCCAACCATGTAGAACAGCCAAGATTCCCTGCTGCTTGTTGTTTCTTCTTCTTCCTCTTCTTCTTCTTCTTATGTCACAGCAAACAAGATAGATATGCTGGGTTTCGTATCACAAAATCACAAGTCAAACACTACCCAAGTGTCTAGGACTGTGTGATGTATTTTCGGATGATGCGTGCAGATCCCAGTAGGGTGGCCTTTTGCAGTTGGCAGATCGTAATTTTGTCAATGTCTATTGTTTCCAAATGCCGGCTGAGATCTTTTGGCACGGCACCCAATGTGCCGATCACCAACGGGACCACCTGTACTGGTTTCTGCCAGAGTCTTTGAAGTTCAATCTTATTATTATTATTATTATTATTATTATTATTATTATTATTATTATTATTTTATTATGACACAGCAAACAAGATAGATATGCTGGATTTCACATCACAAAATCACAAGTCGAACACTTCCCAAGTGTCTAGGACTGTGTGATGTATTTTCGGATGATGCGTGCAGATCCCAGCAGGGTGGCCTTTTGCAGTTGGCAGATCGTAATTTTGTCAATGTCTATTGTTTCCAAATGCCGGCTGAGATCTTTTGGCACGGCACCCAGTGTGCCCATCACCACCGGGACCACCTGCACTGGTTTCTGCCAGAGTCTTTGAAGTTTAATCTTGAGGTCCTGATAGCGGCTGAGTTTTTCCTGTTGTTTTTCGTCAATGCGACTGTCACCTGGGATGGCAACATCAATTATCCAAACCTTGTTCTTTTCCACAACTGTGATGTCTGGTGTGTTGTGTTCCAGAACTTTGTCAGTCTGGATTCGGCTATTATTATTATTATTATTATTATTATTATTATTATTATTATTATTATTATTAATAGCCTACTTTTCTCCCTGTGGGAGCTCAAGGCAACTAACAATCTCACACTTTGGTCAAGTTTAAAAAGCTCTTGGTCGAAAAGATATTGTAGACGGAATTTAGTTATATGCTAGAGAATATGTATAACAGCATCCTGCCCTTCCATATCATCAGCAATACAATACACTTCTATGGTAGCCAGGTTTAGCACAGTGGGCTAAACCACGAAGCTGCAGAAAATCCTGCCCTCAAAAGGTCGGTAGTTTAAACCCAGGTCGGGGTGAGCACCCGCCATCAGCCACAGCTCCCTGCCCACCTAGCAGATCAAAACAGAAATGTCTTGATCATGCCGCAAAGTACCTCACCTGCATCCCCCATGGAGCTGAAGATGTTCTCTGTGACGTTGAGGATGGTGTCCGTGGCCTGGTCGTAGCGCCCGATGGGCTGCCCGCCCATGGCATGCTGCTTGATGTGCTCCAGCAGGTCGTTGAGGGCCTGGGTGACCGCCGTGGCTGCCACCCCCACTTGCTTCAGGAGCTGCTCGTCGCCCGTGGCCGCCTGGGAGGCATCCACACAACCCTCCACCGACTTGGCCACCAGCTTCCCAGCCTCCACCAGCTGCTCCTGGCAAACGGGGGAGCTGATCGTGGGAGCCACCACCTGACGTGGGAAGAAGAAAACAGCACAGGAAAGTTAGCAAAAGGCAATGCTACAACCTGGAGCACAACCTGGCCACTGCAACACCCAGCGGAAGGGGACAGAGGCTCCAGATGCATCCATGCACACACATGTGCCTTGGCAAAACGATGCACTCAGGCAACACTCAGGGCTAGGGAACCGTACTCTGGGAAAGGGTTTTGCTCCGGTAAAGCTGCCGAGGACCCCCTGGTCCCAAAAGGGTGATCCAGATCATAGCCTGAACTGTCCTCTAAGCAAAACTACCATTCAACATAGTCACTATCAATTTGTACACATTTGTGCCATTGTTTAATCCAGGCATCAAAACCATTTTAGTGTTGTGGTTCAGTCTGATGATGAAGGGGGATTTGGGTTTATGCAGGCTGACCAAAGCAATGCTGAAGAGAGAAATCTCAAAGGCTCTGATGCTGGGCACATTGAAGGCTCTGGCTCTGAATTGTCAGAGAGGCCGCAGGCTAGCGAGGAAACAGAAACTAATGATAAGGGTGACCTTTCACAGGTTTTAGAACATCAACAAGTTCCAGGTGTTTCTGGCAGGGAGTCAGAGGAATCCTTAGCTAGAGATAAAAGGTTAAGGTTAAAAGTTCATTGCCTCAGACGTTCCCTTAGAATAGCTGGCAAATGCATGGGAATTCAAGGGCAGAGAAATGCTTTTTTGGCTTGTAAACACGGGTAAATATAGGAGAAACAGAGATTTCAGATGAAGCAACATTGATTTTTGGAAGCACATCTCCTGCCTTGTCTTAGCTCATGGAAAAGGATTCTCGTTCATGCCTAGAAACTGTGTTTTGGATTTTACTCTGAAGTTCATTGTGCCTTGTTTTTCAGGACTAATTTCCTATATCAGAGACTTGGAATTATATTCTGCAAATTATTTTTATCTCTGGTTTATCGCCTTTTTTGACTGACTGCCATCACCTGGGTTGTCCCAAAAAATTCAAGTCTACCAGATCAGCACAGGTTATGACAACAGTGTTTTGGGACACACAGCATGTTATTCTTGTTGATTTTCTGCAACAGGGTGCCACAATCAACAGCAAAACCTATGTCATCACACTTAAGAAACTTAAGGAGGCAAGAAGAAAGAAGAGACCACTTAAAGACATTGGTTCCATCAAGCTTGACCATGCCTGGACTAGATGGTCCATGTGATCTCCTCCATGAAGCCAGCAGCCAGAAGGGCGGCCATGAAGCCAGATGGGTGTCACTCACCTTGGTGCAGGCCACCAACTGGGAGGTGGAGAGGGCGCACTGGGTGGCCGCCGCGATCACCTGCGTCTGCAGCACCGAGTCGTCCGTCTTCTGGGCCACGTTCTTCGCCTGCAGGACCAAGGCAGCGGCCGCGCTGGCCACGGCTTTGGCCAGTTGCATCAGCATGTCCTAGGGAGGGAGGAAGAGATCAAGGGAAGAAGAGACCCAAGGAGGGCGGTCACAACGCCGCTCATGAAAATTTCAGCAGGGAAACCCAATCCTGCTCAGCGAAAGGTAACCCTGTGCCATCGGGGAAACCCGATGCTGCCTTTCTCTCACACACACAAGCACACTCAACACACACCTGACCGGTTGACCGCTTGGCCTGACAGCCACCATCCATACCAGGTTCCCTTTTGATTTGGGAATTACCTGGCATTTTCTAAGTAATACCTCTGGCCTAACTACCTGTAAAAGAGTTAAGCCATTGCAATTAGGGTGTAGTGGTCAATGCAACTAGAGTAATATGTAGGCTATAGTTATACTAAGTAAGTTTGATGAGAGTTGATGAGGGATGGATGATGGTTTGGAGAGTGTGTTTTCAAAGGCTTTCATGGTCGGAATCACTGAGTTCCTGTGAGTTTTTTGGGCTATATGGCTATGTTCCAGCAGCATTATCTCCTGACGTTTCTCCCACCCTGGACATTATTCCACAGATATATATATCTACACTCCACTTGCCTCACTTCAAACAGGCCTCTCAAGATGCCAGCCACAGATGTAGGCGAAACATCAGGAGAGAATGGCCAGAATCACTGAGTTGCTATGACCATGTTCCAGCAGCATTCTCTCCCGACGTGTGTCCCACCCTGGACATTATTCCACAGATATATATCTACACTCCACTTGCCTCACTTCCGTTAGAGGAGGGATGGATGATGGTTTGGAGAGTGTGTTGTCAAGGGTTTTCATGGCCGGAATCACTAAGTTGCTGTGAGTTGTTCAGGCTGTACGGCCATGTTCCAGCAGCATTCTCTCCTGATGTTTCCCCCACCCTGGACCTTATTCCACAGATATCTATCTGCACTCCACTTGCCTCACTTCAAACAGGCCTCTGAAGATGCCATTAGCCACAGATGCAGGCAAAACATCAGGATACAATGCTACTGGAGCATGGTCAGACAGCCTGAAAAACTCACAGCAATCCTGTTGGAGAATTGCTGCTGTGAGGAGTGAGGAAAAAGAAGATTTAAAGTGTGTACATTTTGGGTTCTTGTGTGTTTTCCAGGCTGTGTGGCCATGTTCCAGAAGCATTATCTCCTGATGTTTCGCCCACATCTATGGCAGCCATCATCAGAGGTTGTGAGGTATATGTGTACATTTTGTATATACTTTGTATGCTGCTGCAACAAAGGAGGAAGAAAAGCCTTTCTGCTTATTTGGGAAAGAATAAATGTCTCTGCGTTTTTTGTTGTTTGAGTAGAAAAGCACTCACGGCAAGTGTGGTTTTGGAGACCTGGTTCTGCAAAAACAGGAGTGTTATGATTGCATAGAACCCCTGATAACATTCACAAACACACACACACACACACACACACACACGTGTTACACAGCTGGTGCTGCTGCGTTCCATCATCCTCCAGCTGAACCTCCACCGAAGCTTAAGACCACCACCATCACCAAACCTCTGGCCTTAATCAAAGGCTGGAGAGGGCCATGCGCCGCACTTGTCACCAAGAGCAAGGGCCAGAGCCTGACACAAGGAGCTTTCTTCAAGGAAGAGAGAGAGAGAGAGGAAGAAAGGAAGAAAGGAAGAAAGGAAGAAAGGAAGAAAGAAAGAAAGAAAGAAAGAAAGAAAGAGGGGCCTGAATCTGCCAAAACAATGGCAAGCAGTACATGAGTGGAGGAGAAGAGCCACAAGTTTGCATGCTAGTCTCCCAGGTGTGAGCAAATGTCAATTTTGTGGCTAACCAATGACTCCATCCAACTGCTGGAAACCAGGCCTATGGCCAAAGGTAACCCCAGCCTTTTGGGAAAAAATATGGAAGAAAACGGAAAAACTATTTAAAATATCACTTCAAGTGAGCATGGATTTGATGCTCATGGGAGTTTTAGGTAATAACACGTTCCAAGTAAAAGACCAAAAATTAAGCTATGATTTTAGCAGGACAGGCGGTGACAGCATGGGGTTGGGAAGATGAAACAAAATGGACTATGGAAAACTGGAATCACTACCTTTACGATCAAGTAGAATCATGGCACATCTATCTCGGGAATGTAAAAGAAGAGAAATCAAAGATAAATGGGGTGGGGGGGAAAGCGGCAAAGCCAATTTGAATATTGCACAGAAATGAAGAACATCGTGCTCATATAGGGCCAGGCTTTATGAGCACAATTTTCTTAACCATCAAGGTGAATCACCAAGCTGCAATAAATCTTGCCAACCGGAAGGTTGAGAGTTTGAAGCCCAGGTCAAGGTGAGCTCCTGACTTTTAGCTCAGCTTCTGCCTACCTAACAGTTGAAAAACAAATGTGAGTAGATAAATAGGAACCGCATTTAAGTAGGAGGTACTTAGGCTCAGCGTTTCGATCAGAAAAATGAGGAATTTTAAAAACAAAGAAAGCTCTTTGGCAGCGAGATGGAGAAACAGCACCTCTCTCTGGCCAGAACCAAGCATAACCTCCAAAGATGCCAGAAGATGGGAAAAGCCTATATATATACCTCTATCTGTTGTTTGTCTTGTCATTGTTATAACTGGCATTGAATGTTTGCCATATATGTGTTCTGTGATCCACCCTGAGTCACCTTCATGGTGAGAAGGGAAGAATATAAATACTGCAAATAAATAAAGAAATATAGCAGAAGTATGAACATTTGAAAAATGAAAAATGAAAATTTATTATGTACTGTGGAGTGGTTGTCATCACAAACCAGCATAACCAGACAATTGATTAAGATTATTTTTATATTTTATGTTTTTTAATTTAAACTCCAGTTTGATTACTCTGTTTTTAACTGTGATGTATATGTTTTTTAAACTGTTTATTTTATGATACTTATTATGTTGATTGGGCTTGTCCCTATGTAAGCCGCTCCGAGTCCCCTCGGGGAGATGGAGGCGGCATACAAAAATAAAGTAGTAGTTGTTGTTGTTGTTGTTGTTGTTGTTGTTGTTGTTGTTGTTATTATTATTATTATTATTATTATTATTATTATTATTATTATTATTATTATTTGGCCTGGGTGATAGGTGGAGGGGATGGGATGTTTGTAATAATTAAAAAATAATTCAAATGATTTTTAAAATAACAGAAAGAGATGTGGGGAAGGCCCCCCCAAGGCATCAGAAAGAGTCCAAAGAGCCCTAGAGAGAGAGAGAGAGGAAGAGGAAAGCAGAGCCCCAGGCCCCATGATTGGCGCTGCCACGGCCAGGAGCCACCGGGCCCTTTACCGTCTTCGGCTTGGGAGCGGACAGGCTCTGCAGGCGCCGGCTCTCCACCATCTGCACGTGAATCCACAACACAAGGTTGGTGATTGATTGAAGCCCCCTCCTCCCGCCTGCAGCCCCCCAACTGCCCCGTGATGGGGCCAAGGAGACCCACGGAGGGGCCCGTCCTCTGCAGCATCCGCCCCACACCTGGAAAGCGTGGCTCACCTGGAAGTGGGGGTCCGTGTCGCTCTCCCCAATCTGCTGCAGCAGCTCCCCGCTCGTCTGCCCCACGGCCCCCGCCGCCTGAAGCAGGTTCTGACGAGGCTGAAAGAAAGAAAGGGAGGGAAGAAAGATGGGTCAGGGAAGGAAGAATGGACTCTCTGCCTGGAGGAACACATAGCCCATCCCAACACACACATGCTGTATTTAAATCTAATGCTCACGTGTTTTGGCTCAATAAACTGCCAAAATTAGGGTGTGCATTATATCCGCGTAATATGGTAATCTTAGTGCTCAGCCAAAGCAAAAGCTGCTTTAGGAGCTGCACCCGGAGCTACTATTTGAGGGACTTCATCTCTCATTTGACGGCCACAGCTCCATGCTGTGAAATCCTGGGATTTGTAGTTTGGTGAGTCACCATCATTTTTCGACAGAGATAGTCCAAGACCTTGCAAAACTATATGAATTCATTTGATTGAGCCAGGGCAGTTAAAGTGGATTCATTCTGCAGCATGGATGCACCCCAAGGATTCTTTTCCATTTCTAGAAGCTTTGGTGTTCTAACCCTTTGGCTTCAAAAGAAGGAATTCTAAGCAGGAAGCCTCTGTAATAGGCAGCTGTTCTGCTCATTACACTTGGCAGCAAATACTTTGGTTTCAGGGTTCTGAAAATTGAGGTGCGCATTAGATTCGATGGCGCATTAGACTCGGGTCAATACAGGTATGTGAGGGCTCCAAGTCTCAACCTCTTTTTAATCTATTTTTTCCAGCAATATATATTGTAAGTAGCAATATTTACAATTTGTACAATATTTATATTGCTGAAAAATGTTGTTGTTATTGCTGTTATTATTTTTATTTTTATTATTACTATTATTATTACTATTATTCTCTCCACCAAGAGACTCAAAACAGTTAAGTATCATTGCTTATTTTTTTTTTCAGCAATAGGAAAATACAAGGTATTTTCCAATATATCCCTTTTCCCCCTCAGCTGCTTAAGTGGAAGGAAAAGGAAAGAAAGGAAACTGAGACTGTTAGGAATGATGGGAGTAGAACTACAAAATACCTGGAAAGGGGGGGGGGGGCGCGAAGTCTGCTCTAAAACAATATAGTAACAAAAGTCTAAAAATTAAAATGGACTTCCCACCTCCCACCTTAAAGACATACAGTGCAAAAATTCTGCCAGCTTCTCATCTTCATTCTATCTTGCCAGCTTAATATTTGACTACATCTTTAAACTCTGAAAGCAATTTCTCATTGTTTTTTTAATAAATGAGACAAATGGCTCCCATTTCTTTTAAAAACGTAATTGGTTTACGTCCCTTTTACCAAACAAGACCGCATGTCTGTTTCAGCCAGTTCTAGAACTTTCAGAATCCTGATTTCTTTAGGTCATAGTTCCATATTTTTTCCCATTTTTGTGCATAAGATAATATTGTGAATGGGGTGGAGCTGTACACTGCCAAAGGGTCTTCAGCTTGCGAGGGAAAAATGAGACTGGTGCGCTAAAAGGGACCCCAGCTCATAATTCCTAAGCAACCTCCCACCCAGGAGAGACATCAGGAGGCTGTGCTACTCCTTGCCTCTGCCCTCTTCACCTCCCAAAACAAAGCAGCTTTGTTTTCACGATGCAAAACATTCCAGAAACAGAGCTTAACACCGATTTAGTTTCGGCAAGGCAGGAATAAGAGAAACACAAAGAATTTCTCCAGGAATGCACTGTTGAACAGAAGCTGCTCAGGAAAGCCACTGAGGAAAGCCCCCAAGGGCCTCCCTTGGGCCACTCTACCCCTGCGGCTGCCTCTCACCTCAGCGCTGGAGGGCTGTGCTGTTTTGAGGAGGTCCGAGACGGCTCCGGCCAGGTTCTTGGCGGCCTGCAGGAGCTGCCGCCCGTTGCCGCCCTCGTCCTCCATCAGGGCGGCCAGGAGCTTGACCCCCTTGGACATCTCCGTCAGGTTGGAGGAGATGGTGGTGACGGCGCAGCCCACGGCCGTGTAGTCGGTCTCGGCGGGGTCCCCGGCCGTCAGGTTGACCACGGAGGCCGTGCCGGCCGTGATGGCGTCCACCTGGGAGTGGATCTCGTGCTTGGACTCGTCCATCTTGTTCTTGCGCCACGCCTTGGAGGCCTTGGAGGAGGAAGAGAACCTTGTTCAGGAAGGGAAAAGGCTTTTTGGGGCCCCATGGCGCACCCCACGCTCCTTGCGGCACTCACCGCGTCCTGACCCAGAGGAGGAAGTGTCTCGAAGTCGTCCAGGTTGGACTGGGCAGCGTGTACGGCCTGCATGCTGGAGTTGATGGTCCCCGTCAGGGCCTGCTGTGCTGACGTCTGCGGGGCAAGAAGGATGGAAGGAAGGGAAGAAGCATTTGCACTTGTGTACAGAGAGCACAGGGGACAGAGGGAACCCTGCGGGACAGGCCTGCTCTTATTATTCACCACTCGTAACTCAAGGTGTTTAGTTTCCTGCCTGGACTGTGCAGATCACTTCCCCTCCTTCTTCCCAAAAGCCTTTAGTGCTTTATTACTAGCCTTTGTTTATGAAGTTTCACGAGGTTGCTCTGTGCCTCAAGAGGCCTCTCATACACAGGCATAAGAGTCAATCTTAAGGACTCTTCCACCAAGTTAGGCAACTTTTACTTTCTCTATCTACTCTTATATCTGACATGCACGATCTGCGACAATGAAAGCACCCTGCAAATTTTGCTCTTGTTTTCCTCTGCAAGCTCATATAGATACTGCTATAGATACCAAATATCCCTACAAGGGCCGGGCTGTGGCGCAGGCTGGTGAGCAGCCTGCTGCATTAAATCACTCTGACCAAGAGGTCATGAGTTCGAGGCCAGCCCGTGGCGGGGTGAGCACCCGTCAATTAAAAATAAAAAACAGCCCCTGCTCGTTGCTGACCTAGCAACCCGAAAGATAGTTGCATCTATCAAGTAGGAGATAAGGTACCACTTATAAAGTGGGGAGGCAAGTTTAACTAATTTACGACGTTGGAATGAGGAAGTGCGGTCAGAGTGGATGATGAAGCAGCTGCTCCCTCCTGTGGCCAGAATCGAACATCCCCTCAGGAGGTGGTTAAATTTCCTCTGCATCTGTCTGTCTCTGTTCTATGTGTATATGGGCATTGAATGTTTGCCCTATGTGTGTATAGTGTGATCCGCCCTGAGTTCCCTTCGGGGTGAGAAAGAAGGGCGGAATATAAATACTGTAAATAAAATAAATAAATAAATAAATAAGGAGGAGGCAAATGCTGGACTGGGCAGAGTGGGGAGCAGTGAAAGGGGATGGACAGGAGGGGGATTGGCAGCAGCAGGGGAAGGGAATATGCCTGTGGTTGAGTAGGCACCGGGGGGGGCGGGGGGGGCGGATAGGAAGCATGGCCTTATTTATTTATTTATTTATTTATTTATTTATTTATTTATAGCATTTATATTCCGCCCTTCTTTCTCACCCCGAAGGGGACTCAGGGAGGATCACATTACACATATAGGCAAACATTCAATGCCTTTTAACATAGAACAAAGACAAGACAAACATAGGCTCCGAGCAGGCTTCGAACTCATGACCTCCTGGTCAGTGATTCATTGCAGCTGGTTGCAGCTGGCTTGCTCTCCAGCCTGCGCCACAACCCTTACCCTGCACATGCAGCAGAGACTGCAAACCCTTGGCAATAGATGCATTGGGAGGAGAAGGGGCTCTGTGCTTCTGTACTGGAGGCACCCCGAGAGGAGAGGGAGGACAGACTGCTGGCCTCAAGATAACCTTCCCAGGCCACTTTATGGTGCCCACAGGTCTTCCTTCCAAAGAGACCTGGCGGCCTGGGCTCCTTACCAGAGGGGGCATGTGCCCACGGTGCATCTGGCCACTGGTGACCTGTTGCTGAGCCTGCGGCATGGAGCCCATCTGGAAGTTCTCAGGGCCCCCGGCTCCCGGGCGGATGAGGGCGCGAAGGGCCACTGAGCCATGCTCCGCCTTGTGCGTCTGGTTGAACTGCTGCTGCAGGACGGTCGACCTGAGGAGAAGAGGGAAGGAGGCGGGTGAGGCAGAAATTGCATAACCTATTGGAAAATAGGGTTGTTGTGTGTCTTTCGGGCTGTGTGGCCATGTTCCAGAAGCATTCTCTCCTGACGTTTCGCCCACATCTATGGCAGGCATCCTCAGAGGTTGTGAGGTATGGAGAAAACTAAGCAAAGAGGTAAATATATATCTGTGGAAAGTCTAGGGTGAGAGAGGTCAGTGTGAATGTGTGTAGTTAATCACTTTAATTAGCATTGAAAAGCTTATCTGCTGTCTTCTTCCTGCCTCTGGGGCATCCTTTGTTTAGAGTCGTTAACTGCCCTAGGTTGATTCATGTCTGGAAATCCTCTGTTTTCAGAGTATTGCTTTTTATTTACTGTTCTGATTCTTGAGTTTTTTAATACTGGTAGCCAGATTTTGTTCATTTTCATGGTTTCTTCCTTTCTGTTGAAGTTGTCCACATGCTTGTGGATTTCAATGGCTTCTCTGTGTAGTCTGACATGATAGTTGTTAGAATGGTCCAGCATTTTTGTGTTCTCAAAAATTGGAAAATAACTATATCTAGTCTCTGGGTACATATCCATTTGGCAAATGTGAATCTCCATGAATATGTGGAGACCACCTTTGGAAAACCACTAGTCAAGAAAAGCATGACCTTGTTAGAAGTCAACTCTTTGAACAAGAGATATTCACAAGCATTCATGTAATGGCACACATGCAACTCAGCTGTTAAACTGAAGAATCATATATAATACAGTAGAGTCTCACTTATCCAACATAAACGGGCCGGCAGAACGTTGGGCAAGCGAATATGTTGGATAATAAGGAGGGATTAAGGAAAAGCCTATTAAAATCAAATTAGATTATGATTTTACAAATTAAGCACCAAAACATCATGTTATACAACATATTTGTCAGAAAAAGTAGTTCAATATGCAGTAATGCTATGTAGTAATTACTGTATTTACAAATTTAGCACCAAAATATCACAATGTATTGAAAACATTGACTACAAAAATGTGTTGGATAATCCAGAATGTTGGATAAGCGAGTGTTGGATAAGTGAGATTCTACTGTATAATATATTATAATATATTATAAAACTTTATTTCTATTCCACCCTCTCTGTCTCCCCAAAGGGACTCAGGGCAGATTCCAACAAACAATGGCATACATTCAATTCCTTCAAAAATAGATGAATATTGGCATAAAATCCCAACAAGACCCCACAGATGAATACATCAACCTAACCTGACTTCAAATTAAACCTAATATCAGTGAATTGAGCATAACCATGTCTTTGCACTGCAAAAATATGTATTTGGCTAGCAGAGAATGGTTGGTTCTTTAAAGCTATAATTGCCCAAAATATATAAACTCCCTTTAAAAACTTATTTTAAAATATGCACTCATAGATAAAAAGAAAAGTCTTCTATGAAAAATGACGTATCTTGTTTACTCACAAACCTCTTGTATTAATTCACTATACAGGCACATTTCTTATTGAAATTTAGTTACAGATAGGATGTAGCTTCTCTGTACTAAGTACACAGGGTATGATTCTTAATCACTAGGTGTAGTTGTATGTACATACATGTATCAATTGAAGACTCTAAATAGCAACATGCTTCCACCTCCACCGAGGTGTAAAGCAAGCTTAATAACAAAATGGAGTCTTGACTCTGAACATGCTCAGTACAATCACATGTCTATAGCTCCTCTCACAACAAAGAGGTACAGTCAAACTGGCAAATCAACATACACATAGAATACAGATTAGCAAATATACACATTAACAAATAAATAGCGAGAGTCCTGGGACGTTGCTATTTCCAACAGACCCAGCCCCCTCCCTTGTGCACCCCCCCCCTTTCGTGGCACCCATGAGGTCTTACTTTTTGGGGGAAACTGAGTCTTCAAGCATAGTGGACTCCTCGTCGCCTTCTAGGCCAAAATGGTCTTTGCTCTTTTTCTGTATGTCAGAGAGGAAGACAGGGAATCAAAAGTACATGATACAAACAGGAACATGAAAGCAAGATTACTTTCCCAAAATACACAGGCAAAACTGGAACTAGGACTTGAGGCTTGAAACAGGAACAAAGCGGGAGATCTTGCTCTAAAAGCAAAGTTGCTTGATCTGGAATGCTGCCCTCACATCTCTTCTATTTACCCATCTTTGCAAGACATGAACGCATTTCTTTGGCCTTGGGTTCCCAGCCTTTTGGCCGCAATCCTTGGAGAACGCCTGAGAAGTCTGGTTCTCAGAAGCACCCTCGCATTTCCGTCTAATTGCACTCCCTCATAGTCACTATCTGAAAGTGAAACACCTGCCTGTTGTTGCTCTCCTGACTGCCCTCCTCCCGCTCTGAAAGCGGTGAAGGGTCATGCTGATCTGAAGCCTCTGCTCTCTCTTCTTGGCCTGCGAGCTCATCTTGGCTCCCTACCTGAGTCTCCTGATGCTCAGACTGTACAACATTTTCAGACTGTGAAACCCCAAATCTTCCTTCATCATCAGACTGAGCCACAACACTGCTACCCTAATTTCCCCCCCCCCCCCTCCCTTCTTTAAGCAGGCTGCTCAGAAACCCCAATCCATTTGCCCTGTACCTTCTTCAGGATGATGTCAATGTAGCCGGCAATCAGCTGGGCAATTTGCTCCCCTTCGGTGGTCTGCACAGAGTAGTAGCCGTCCTGGTAGTCCCCAAAATCCTGCCACAGCAAAGCAAGAACAATTGGCAAAATGGGAAAAGGCAAGATTGTGCCATCCTGTCGTCGTCCCCCCCCCCCCCCCCGCGGGCCCTTCTCCCTCTTGAGCCCCCAAGGGAAGGAGGGCTGAGGTCACCCTACGCTAAGGGTCAGAAAAGACTGGACCAGGACAAGAGGAAAGGAGGAGGAGGGGCAGCACTGGAGCCAGGAAGAGGAATGGCTGTCCGGCCAAAGGGAGCGACTGACCAGGGTGAAGCTCTTGGGGGAGGCGGCCCAGCGCTTGATGTTGGTGAGGCTCCACTCCTGAATGACCTCCTTGGTCTTCTCGTCCACCCGCATCACGCACTCCTTGGTGATGCCCAGAAGGCGCGGGACCAGCTTGTTCTTGCCTTTCATCTTCTCCTGCAGGAAGGAAGAGCAGGACAAGGTCATGGGTCCTGAGCCTTACCTGTGGTCCTACCTGTCCATAGATCCCATGAGAGAAGCTCCCCCTCCAACACATGCACACAAGTCTCCCCAGGACTCACCTTGACCAAGAAGAAGGAGACGCCATAGGTCTTGAGGGAGCGGGCCAGCTTCACGTAGCGCACCTTGGCCTCGATCTCGCTCATGTTGCCACAGTTCTTGTGGGCCTGAGAGGAGAAGAGAGAACAACGCAGAAAGCCCATGAGCCCCAAAGAGGCCCCCCGCTTCACCCCCTGGCCTGGCAATGCTCAGGGAATGCCTGACATACATGTAAAACCAAATCATATATCTAAAACAGCAAACGTATAATTATGCATGAAAATCAAGAAGACCATTAAACATGGGAAATAAACAACATTTAGACATTAAGACAAGAAATAAAACACCAAATATAAACATTAAAATCACATGATCCAAAATCGTAGACAGAGGAGCCGTTCTGTCAATTACACACACACACACACACACACACACACACACACACACACACACATATATGTACACACACTCTCTCTATATATATGTATACACATACATACATATACACATATTCACACACACACACACATATAGTAAGACTCTATCCTGGTGTAGGGTTGGGAATAATAATAATAATAATAATAATAATAATAATAATAATATTTTTGTACCCTGCCTCCATCTCCCCAAAGGGACTCAGGGCGGCTTACATGGGGAAGATTACTTCCAAATAAGATACACATAGGTAAAGGTAAAGGTTTCCCCTGACGTTAAGTCCAGTCGTGTCTGACTCTAGGGGTTGGTGCTCATCTCAATTTCTAAGCTGAAGAGCTGGCGTTGTCCATAGACATCTCCAAGGTCATGTGGCGGGCATGACTGCATGGAGCGCCGTTACCTTCCCGCCAGAGTGGTACCTATTGATCTACTCACATTGGTATGTTTTCGAACTGCTAGGTTGGCAGAAGCTGGAGCTAACAGCGGGCACTCACGCCACTCCCGGGGTTTGAACCTGGGACCTTTCGGTCTCCAGCTCAGTGCTTTAACGCACTTCGCCACCGGTGGAAAAATTACTACTGTTAATTGGCAGCTTTATTTACCAGTAGTTGTATTATAACTTGCACATGTTGGAAATAATACAAAAAAGGCCCTTTTAAAAACAAACTACAGGGCATGTGTAGGGTGAAGACATGTGCAGGGCCAGGGCCAGGCATCTCAAGAGACGCTGCAAGAGAAGGGACTGGCACCAGGCACCTCCGGCCTCCCACTCACTCACCATGAAAATCTTGCGCTCCCCCTTCTGCTTGATGTACTCCTTGGGCAGGAAATCTCTCAGGCTGGAAAAAGGAGAGAAGAGGGCAGATGGAGACGCCGGATTGGAACCACGTGAAGCAGCCAAATAGCCCATCCCACGGAAGTGAAACCAGGGAAGGGCCATGACACTCACTCAAGGAATCCCGGCTTGTGCTTCTGTTCGTTGTGGGACCCAAACTGGACCTGGCACTGGTAGCCGGCAAACTCACAGGCCTTGTCGAAGGAGACCGGGTGGGAGCCATTCAGGATGTCGTCACGGGCCTGGATTTTGGGAAGGGGCAAAGCAGAGAGGGGGCCATTAGCCAGAGACTCTCTCTCCCATCATTACAACCAGGGACAAGCCCCTGACCTGTCAGAATGTATCAATTACACAGCACTTGTTTAAGTACTAACAGAATCAATGTCTCAGGATTGACCACTGCAATGTCACTGTAACTGAGGGGTGAGACTGTTGTCTATATGTTTGTAGTAACCCAGTGAGGGTTAGAGGCTGGTGGATAAAGATAGGCGAGAGAGAGTTTGTACATACTGCAAATACTGTGTTCGTATTTCTATGATTATTACTGCAACTTAAGAAAGTTGGAACAACTTGTTCCTGTTGGAACAAACAGCGTTGTGTCTGCATGTGTCTGAAGAGAGGGATCACTTCTCTGCAATGTGTTATTTGGCTCCCTAACAGGAGTGAAGAATCATTTCCACTATATAACAGGGCATTTCATGCTGATTTGAACCCCTGACATGACCCACCACTATCTCTGGCACCCAGGTTTCAATGTATTGGGATAATGGATTATGACCTGTTAGGATCACAACCTATTGGGTAGCAGAGTTTCAGGAGTGTCCCTTGAGTTTATTGGGTAATGGATGATCACTGGGCACGTAGATATTTTGTTTCCATTCGATGATTTCAGCAGACAAAGATTCAAGTACAGTAGAGTCTCACTTATCCATCACTCGCTTATCCAACGTTCTGGATTATCCAACGCATTTTTGTAGTCAATGTTTTCAATACATTGTGATATTTTGGTACTAAATTCGTAAATACAGTAATTACTACATAGAATTACTGCATATTGAACTACCTTTTCTGTCAAATTTGTTGTATAACATGATGTTTTGGTGCTTAATTTTTAAAATCATAACCTAATTTGATGTTTAATAGGCTTTTCCTTAAACCCTTCTTATTATCCAACATATTTGCTTATCCAACGTTCTGCCGGCCTGTTTATGTTGGATAAGTGAGACTCTACTGTAGACTTCTTTAAAATAGCAAGTTTGTTTACTCATAGCTTAATATATTTAAAGGTACAGGCACATTTCTTGTCAGGTTAAACTTTAAAAATGTTTCAGTTTGTATCTTTAACTTATTGTCTTTAACAGTTTCTTCAAAACTATATTGCTTTGTACAGCTCTATTTTATAACAGTCTACTTCCAAAGAAACACAAGCCTCAACAGTTTTCTAACTTCCCACACTGGCATCTGTACTCAAACAGACTCAAGCCTCAACTGTCTTCTAACTCCTAAAACTGGTTTCTGTGCTCAAACAGACTCAAGCCTCAACTGTCTTCTAACTCTTAACACTGGCTTCTGCACTCTAATAGACTCAAGCCTCAAACTGTCATTTCTAACTGTCATCCTTTTAAAACTGAAAATTCTAAACAGTCACTGAACTAGTCACATGGTCTGCAGCCCCTCCCACTGCTTTAAGTATATAGAGCTAAGGAAACTTCAAACCAACTGACATACACTTCAGGAAATAAACCGACACATCATAAAACAGACAAAAACATCAAATAGAGGAGGCTTGAGAAGGTTGTTATCTCTAACACCAAGAGAGGCCACAACCTGGCCTGAAGAACACACATGGGGGGGGGGGTCAAAGGGGAGGAAGCCCACCTGGACGTAGAGAAGGTTGAGCTGCACCGGGTCCCGCGAGTCCACGTTCTGGTCGGAGTAGAAGAACTTGCGCCGGAGGAGGAGCGTCTCGCTGTCGTCGATGCCCTGCTCCCTCAGCGTGCGGCCATGATCCAGCCAGTTGACTGGACAAAGAGGAGGAAGAAGGCAGTGAGGGGTGGGGGTTGGGTGTCAGGTTTATTGATGAGGATGTAGGGCCTCTTTGCCCAGCATCTGAGTCAGGGGCAAGCAGAGGCCTGACACTGAGGAATCTCCCCCTGCAGAGCAGGACCAGGAGCCTCAGGGAAGCAGACCAGGAGTTGAGCCTTCCAGCTATTAAGGGTGCAATGAAGAATTGATGCCATCCAACCAAGGAGATCTAATCGGTTGGATCAGAGGAGGGACAACAGGTGAGAGCACTTGGGAAAGTGGCATAAAGAGCTGGAGGCTGGAGATGGTTGTTTACTGGGAGCAACGTTGTGGAACTGCTACAGCACGAATCTCTGTTGGAGAACGTTTGAATGGAACTTTGGATTTGGTGACAGCACTACGTTTTTGAACTACAACTGGGTGAGATTGCTTGGCTTTGACCCTTGGAAAGACCTCTGGACTCTTCATATGCTTTGCCCTTGTTGGACTGTGTTTGACTACGGACTGCCTTCTGCCTGACCGAGATTCTGTGCCAGGCCCTTGACATCGGAATGTCAAAAGAGTACTGAGGGATACTCAGGTCTCAGAACCTGATTCTCCTACTCTAGTTTTCATTGGGGAGGGGGGGGGGGGATATCAGGACACAAAAGCTGTTCCAAATAGAACTACTGAGTGTTGGCAGTAGAGATGCAGCCAGGCAGCCCGCCTGCCCTTCAACCACCACCCCACTCTCTGCCTTCAACTCACGCTCATCATCCGTGTGCAGCTTCTGCTTGAGCTTCTCCATCTTCTTCTCATCGCGGAGGAGGGTCTTGTCCTTCTTGAGGGTC
Organism: Anolis carolinensis; assembly: GCF_035594765.1. Taxonomy (NCBI): domain Eukaryota; kingdom Metazoa; phylum Chordata; class Lepidosauria; order Squamata; family Anolidae; genus Anolis; species Anolis carolinensis. Next base: position 324,591,659 of record NC_085842.1, read on the forward strand.
CCCGTCTGCTCCTCCTTCTTCTCCTCTGCCAGTTCCCGCACCAGAGAGTACTCATCATAGTTGGTGATGCCTGTGGGTGAAGGGGAATGATGTTCGCCATGAGAAGAGGGGAAGGGGCAGCAGTGGACACTCCACCTGCCACAATGGTCACCCAACCCAGACGTTCAGCAGACCCTTGTTCTACACCAGACATGGGCCAACTTTGGTGGTCCCTCCAGGTGTTTTAGAATGCAACTTCCACTAGCCAAACACCTGGAGGGAGGACCAAAGTTTTCCCATGGCTGTTCCATACACAGGATTGTTTAATTAAGGGCTTTGGCGCCTCTTACCAATCCTGGCGCAAATGGTCATGAGTATATCGGTGACCGTCTTGGAGTCGTCCACCATGACTGTCTTGACCGTCCCGTCCAGCATGCGGATCTTCAGTGGGCGCTGCTTCTTCTTGTATTCCATGGTGTCCTGAGAAATGGGTGGAGATTTAGGGACGGGATAGGCAGAACATGCTGGTCTCAGAGTGACCACAATTTGAGAGGTGGTTACACTGCCTGGATATGAGGAGCAAATGGGAATTATGGGCCATGTTTAAGGAAGGGGCCAGCACCCAGAATGGCCATTTATCATAGTCAGCCCCAGAAGCAGCACATGTTTGAACACTATCACTTGAGCACACATGCCCATCCGGCTGCTGCAAAGGGACCAGATCTCTTGGTTCAATCCAGACTCAGCACTGCCCTCCTGGGACCCTTGAGGCTGCTGGCACAACGTTCTGCTTCTACTCACCCCATTGCGGAGCATGTAGTAGTCCAGAGCCTTTCCAGCCTCCAGCCAGATGCCTTTCTTTGGGTCTTCGTCAGACAGAAAGAGGCCAAAATCATTGGCTGGAAAACAGAAGTAGAGCATCACAAAAGTCCAGTCGGAAATACCGGGCTTTATGGGCCTATGTCTTGCTGTGGTGTGTTAACTACCCCATGAGCTTGAGGACTGCTCCCTGCAAAGGGCCACTCTTCCCCTGAACACCAAGCAGATGCACTGCAGATGGATCTTCCTGCATGTGAGCAGACCAGGGGTCTTCTGATGGATGAAGGAGAGGGCGTCTCTTGGGACACATGCACCTGGCAATGTCTCCTGGCTGCAAAATCCGAAACCTTTCCTTAATGGCTGAAACCTTGTCTTAGTAGCTCTCCCCTGAGCCGAAGAATAGCTGCTGGCTGTGGCCAAAGCGCTGCCAGTGAAGAAGAAATTCCAAAACAGGGGTACAGAGCTGTCTCTATTATTATTATATTTATTCATACCCTGCTTTTTCTCTGCACAAGGAGACTCAAAATGGTTGAGAGCTGCTTTTTTTAGTAATGTGGAAGTAATATGGAGATGTCTTCAGGGGAGGGAGACCCAGAGTCAAACCGCGGGACTGCCCACCAATGATGTCCACCCAGGGTGAGACATTATGAATCAGAAGAGAGTTACTAAAAGAAGTGTGACTCTATAATACCATTTAAAGGTAGTAGACCAATAAGACAGTAGGAGGATTTATAAATCAACCTTTGGGTTAGTTTTGCATTTGTGTTTGTATGTGCGTTTATTTGTGTCTTCACAAACCGTGGATATTTACTGTATTTACTCAAATCTAAATTCGGGCTCTGGGTCTGGAGGGAAGGCCTAGAAGCTCCCACCCCACCCCTTGAGCCTGTGCCAGTCTTGTTGTTCCAGGAACCGTTGTTGTTATTGTTGTTGTTGAATCCCCGTGCCATTTGCACTCACGTTGCCCCATCTGTGCCTCGGGCACCCGCTCCCGGATGATGCGGCAGGCGTCGTAGACCATGGTGGAGGGCTCGAACTGCATGGTCTTCACCACGTTGCCGATGCTGATCTTGAGCGACAGGGCGACCATGATGGCGGCTGGCGAGTCCCCTCTCCTGCTTCACCTGCGATTGGGGGGAAAAAAGAAGAAAGGAAAGGGAGTAAAAACATCACAATCCAAGAGAGAAAATGGACACGCTAAAAGGGGTCCAAGGAAGGTCACCGAAATGACCTTCCTCTTCCTTAGCATGACGCCACGACAGAGAGATCGGGCAAGGGGAAAGCAGCAGCAAAAAGGGGCATCAAAGATGGATGGGCCGGGCTGTGGAGCAGCTGGTTAGTAGCCAGCAGCAATAAATCATTACTGACTGATTGGTTCAAAGCCAGCGTCGGATTAAGCCTCAACTGTTTAATAGCCTTGTTTGCTGTTGACCTAAGCAGCTCAAAAGACAGTTGCATCCGTCGAGTAGAAAATTTAGGTACCACTTTATGAGGGGAGGCTAATTTAACTACCGTATATACTTGAATATAAGCCGAGGCATCTAATTTTACCACAAAAAAAACTGGGAAATCATTGACTCAAGTACAAGCCGAGAGTGGGAAATTTCAGAAATGAACATAGATACCAAAAAATTACATTAATTGAGGCATCAGCAGGTTAAATGTTTTTGAATATTTACATCAAGCTCTAATTTAAGATAAGACTGTCTAACTCTGATTACATCATTATTCTCGTCTTCTTCAATGTAAATGTGCTTATGTATCCTTTTAATAATAATAGAGTAAAATAATACATGTAATAATAATAAAAAATACAGGAAAATAATACATGTAATAATAAATAGAGTAGAATAATAAACGTAATAATATTAATACAGTAAAGTCTCACTTATCCAACACTCGCTTATCCAATGTTCTGGATTATCCAACGCATTTTTGTAGTCAATGTTTTCAATATATCATGATATTTTGGTGCTAAATTCATAAATACAGTAATTACTACATAGCATTACTGCGTATTGAACTACTTTTTCTGCCAAATTTGTTGTCTAACATGATGTTTTGGTGCTTCATTTGTAAAATCATAACCTAATTTGATGTTTAATAGGTTTTTCCTTAATGCCTCCTTATTATCCAACATATTCACTTATCCAACATTCTGCCGGCCCATTTATGTTGGATAAGTGAGACTCTATTGTAAGATCAGATTGAAATAATAAATAATAATAATAATAGAGTAATAATAATAGAGTAAAATAAATGTAATAGTAGCAACAATAACAGAGTACAATAATAAATGTAATAATAATAGAGTAAAATAATAAATGTAATAATACCAATAGTAATAGAGAAAAATAATAAATGTACCACATATTCTCGAGTATAAGCTGACCCAAATATAAACCAGCCAGGATCCTCACCCAAGTATAAGCTGAGGGGGGCTTTTTTAGTCCTTAAAAAAGGGCTGAAAAACTAGGCTTATACTTGAGTATATACAGTAATTTACGACACCATAAACACTTCCAGAAACAAGAAGGGACTTATTACCATGGTTGGTGGACCTGCCTGGAAACAAAAAAAAAGGAAGAAAATACACGAAGAAACACAAAAAATATTGGGGGAAAACGTTCCTAATGAAGCCAGAATTTTATCGTCTTGGATTAACAGAGTATAACAAATTTTAATCAGAATTAAGACATCATTTTTATATATATAGCTACTACCGCAAGGATAACCTTTGCTAGATATTGGAAATTGGAAGAAATTCCAACAATTGATCTCTGGTTAGATAAACTGAACGAAATCTATTATATGGATAGATTAATGTATTTAATGAAAGTAAACAGAGGCAAACCAATAAGAAGGACAGACTAGAAGACATATGAAGACTAGAAAAAGAAAGCAAAGGATTTAACAAACAAAAGGAGTACTCGAGACTAGAAAATACGAAGGAGACCAAGAAACAAGGAAAATCAAACAACAAACAAAGATATAACCCCTAAGAGTAGAAAACAGAAGACCAAAAAGACTTTTATCCCAATACCCTATCGCCTTTACCACTTATCCCTCTCCTCCCCCTCTGGCCCACCCCTTTATTACCCATCCCTTACTATCTAATCCCATTCCTAAAACTTGTCCCTTATTTTCCTTCCCTATTTATTTTAAATTTATTTTTTTTTTAACAAAAACAACTTCTAGCTGAGTGTGGAAAGGAATGAGGAAGTACTCCATCAAGGACTCAGTGTCACAAGTGGACGATGAAGCAGCAGCGCCCTCTGTGGCTGGAATCGAGCATACCCTCATGAAGCTGGAAAATGTTAAAATTGCCTCTACTGTCTGTATATGTCGTATGTCTAATAATGGCATTGAATGTTTGCCATGTATATGCGCACTATAATCTTCCCTGAGTCCCCTTCGAGGTGAGAAGGGTGGTATATAAATATTATAAATGAATGAATAAATAAATAATGCCATTCAATGCCAAAGGAAGGCAGGAAGAGGAGTATTGGAAAAACCTGTCAGAAATATTAAAAGTTAACTACGTATTTTTAATTACAAAAATGTGAGTCAAGCACTGAAAGGGTTAAATGGATGCAATGGCTCAGCAAAAGCTTAATTAACACAACTTAATTTGTGTTATGGAAATCTTATTTTTGGTAATAGTGCAATCATATTATTTTGCTTCAAAGAAAAGCCTCCAAGGGGAGAGATAACATTGGTCTGTGTGTTTTTATTCTTTTTATCATTTTTGGCTACTGGTGCTGGGTCACGCTACTGCTAATAAGTTTTATACATTTATGACGAAGGTCTTTCATTAAGAAACATACTCAACAGAACCATTGGCTCAATGCAGTTGGTCACTTGCAACTGAAGTTGTGCCATTATTAAGTCATGCGGTGGTCAGGCCTCACTTGGAACAACAAACCCCAGTCTAGTTCTGGGCAACACAGTTTAAGATATAGATATGGACCAGATGCACAAGATGGAAGGGGGCAAGAGAAGGGCCACCAAAATGCCCCAAAAGTCTGGAATTCATGGATCCCTTTGAGGAATAGGTAAGGGAGCTGCAGATGTTCAGCTTGGTGGAAAAAAGGTTGAGAAGGGAACCAGAAGGTCGTGTTTACATATTTGAAAGGATGTCCCACTGAGGAGGAAGCAAGCTTGGTTTCTGCTGCTCCAGAGACCATGGAGCCATGATTTCAAATAGCAAGAAAAGAGATCCCACCTAAACATTAGGAAGAACTTCCTGGTGGTAAGAAGAGCTTCTGCCTGGGAGTCCAGTGAAGTCTCTTCCTCTGGAGCAGGGGTCCCCAAACTAAGGCCCGGGGGCCGGATGCGGCCCTCCAAGGTCATTTACCTGGCCCCCGCCCTCAGTTTTATAATATAATATTTTAATATCATTTTAAATAATATAATACATTGTATATACATATAATATTGATAATAATATTATAATGTTATACAATATAATACTAATAATACCATATAATAATATTAATTATATGATATATATTACATATAATATTATAGTATAGTGGTATAGTTCAATATAGTAATATATAATGCTAATATTGTGCTATGGTAATAATAAAATATATTGTATGTACATACAGCTGCTCTGAGTCCCCTTCGGGGCGAGAAGGGCGGGATATAAATGTAATAAATAAATGTAGTAAATGAAAAAATAAATAATTAGACTTAGGCTTGCCCAAAGTCTGAAATGACTTGAAGGCACACAACAATAACAATCCTAATTAACTTGACTATCTCATTGGCCAGAAGCAGGCCCACACTTCCCATTGAAATCCTGATAGGTTTATGTTGGTTACAATTGTTCTCCTTTTTAAATATTGTATTGTTCTTTCATTGTTGTTGTTTTGCACTACAAATAAGACATGTGCAGTGTGCATAGGAATTTATTCGTTTTTTTTTTGTTTTTTGTTTTTTTTTTACAAATGATAATTCGGCCCTTCCACAGTCTGAAGGATTGTGGACCGGCCCTCTGCTTTAAAAGTTTGAGGACCCCTGCTCTGGAGGTTTCTAAACAGAGGCTGGATGGACATCTGTTGGGATGGACTGAATGGTGCCTTCCTGCCTGGTAGAAGTGTGGGCTAGATGGCCTCTGGGGGTTTATTCCAACGCTATGGTTCTAAATTGTATTAAAAGGGATTCCACCTAAACCTTAGCAAGAACTTCCAGACAATTAGAGCCATTCAGCGGAGGAACATACTTCTGCCTGGGATACTGTTGGAGTTTCCTTCTCTGGAGGTTTCTAAGCAGAATCTGGATGGACATCTGTTGGGAGGGCTTTCATTGTGTTTTATGGCGGAAGGGGGCTGGGGGTCTTTTCCGACTCTACGATTCGAAGGCCACTATACTTCTAAGGAAGGTTCACCAAGAGGAACCGAGTCATCCTGGCTGAGTGTCCTGCTGCCCGCAAGAGGAAGGGAGCAGGCACGGAGGCCCAGCCGATAAGCCCAGCCCCAGACCGCTGGGGACGATGGGGAGGAGAAGGAAAACCATTGTGTTTCACAGCCCAAGGACCCCCATTTTGCTGTGAAGCCCCCTCCCCTGCCCACCACACCCCACATCACACCCTGTGGTCCCACTGTATCGTCTACAGAAGGAGGGCCTTCATGCGCTGCCAGCGAACCAAGGACAGAATAGAATAGAAGAATAGAATCACTTTTATTGCAAGCATGGGCCAACTTCGTCCCTCCTCCAGGTGTTTTGGACCCCAACTCTTGCTATTCTTAACCGTGTTAGGAATTGTGAGAGTTGAAGTCCAAAACACCTGGAAGAAAGACCGAAGTTGGCCCATGCCTATTTGATTATCATTGTACACTGAACAAAAAAATTAGATGCCACCCCCAATACACATTATATATGTACCATTACAAAACAAAGCACCAACACTTCCGCATTCTAATCATGATTGCAAAACCCCTTATGCCACATCAATGTGAAACCACAGAATTCAATATAACAACAACAACAACAACAACAACAACAACAAAAGGACTTAAAGATCGAATTGCAAAGACTCTGGCACAAGCCAGTCAAGGTGGTGATGGGCACATTGGGTGCAGTGCCTAAAGGCCTTGGTCTGCACTTAAACACAATTGGCATTGACAAAATCCCCACCTGCCAGCTGCAGAAGGCCACTTGACTGAGATCTGCACATATTATTTGCTGATACATCACACAGTCCTGGACACTTGGGAAGTGTCTGGCGTATGATCCAATACAACAGCCAGCAGAGTGTCTGCTATGGACTCATCTTGTTATGTTTCTACTACTACTAATAATAATAACAACAATAATAAAGTGAAGAACCTGCTTTGATTGAAGTCAAAAATCAGAAACTCCTCAAAGCACAGCAGACAAAAAACCAGTACAAGAAAAACGCACTACAAACTAGAGCTGACAGCTGGCACAACAAAACATTGCATGGAAAGTTCCTTGACAAAATTGAAGGAAAAGCTGACAAGGAGAAGACCTGGCTCTGGCTCATGAATGGGACCCTGAAGAAGGAAGGAGACAGAAGGCCTGATCCTTGCAGCCCAGGAGCAAGCCATCCGAAGAAATGCAGTTAAGGTCAAGATTGAAAAATCAGCTGATGACCCAAAATGCATGGATCATATCCTCAGCTGCTGTAAGAAAATCGCACAGACAGACTACAAACAGAGGCACAACTATGTGGCCCAAATGATTCATTGGAACTTATGCCTCAAGTACCACCTCCCAGCAGCAAAGAACTGGTGGGATCACAAACCTGCAAAAGTATTGGGAAATGAGCACGCAAAGATACTGTGGGACTTCCGAATCCAGAGATTCTGAACACAACAAAGTTCTGGAACACAAAACACCAGACATCACAGTAGTGGAAAAGAAAAAGGTTTGGATCATTGATGTCGCCATCCCAGGTGACAGTCGCATTGATGAAAAACAACAGGAAAAACTCAGCCGCTATCAGGACCTCAAGATTGAACTTCAAAGACTCTGGCAGAAACCAGTGCAGGTGGTCCCGGTGGTGATGGGCACATTGGGTGCCGTGCCAAAAGGTCTCAGCCGGCATTTGGAAACAATAGACATTGACAAAATTACGATCTGCCAACTGCAAAAGGCCACCCTACTGGGATCTGCGCGCATTATCCGAAAATACATCACACAGTCCTAGACACTTGGGAAGTGTTTGACTTGTGATTTTGTGATACGAAATCCAACATGTCTATCTTGTTTGCTGTGTCATAATAATAATAATAATAATAATAATAATAATAATAATAATAATAAATAATAATAATATACATCACAAAGTCCTAGACACTTGGGAAGTGTTTGACTTGTGATTTTGTGATACGAAATCCAGCATATCTATCTTGTTTGCTGTGTCATACAATAGTAATATAATAATAATAATAATAATAATAATAATAATATCATCAATTCCAAAGGCAACGGGGGATCCCCTATTAAATCCCCCCAAGCAACACCACTGGGATCATGAGACCCCCCTACAGGCCTCTCCCACTGTTTGAAGCCACCTCACCTGGACGGGCACACGGCCCCACCTGCCCATATCCCAGCCCCACCTCTGACATCCCATCTGCGCACTATGACCTCCTACCTGGACAGCCTGCTCTGTGGAGCCACAAACACCTATGGAGACGCACAGAAGATGGCTCTCTCAGCAAAGGCAGAGGGGCAGGGGGCTTCTGTTCCAAGGAAGCCCCCTCCCAAACCCTCAGGCCTCTCTTGGGTGCCTTTCCAAAGCAGTAGAGAGAGCAGCAGGACTGCAGGCACCCTCTTCTTCTCTTTCTCTTTCTCTCCCTCCTTCTATCTCCTTCCCAGCAGCTGGAGCCCACTTCCTGCCTCTGACCCCAGCGCTAGCCATAGAGGCTTCCTTCCACCACCCAGCAGCCGCCAGCCTCCTTTCCCTTTCCCTTTCTCCTTGCCCCCCTACCCCACCTCCCCTTCTTTGGTGCCAAAGCACCCACTCCCGACAGAAGGGAGGCTGAATGGGTCCCTGTTGCAACAGCACCAGCAGGACCTCTGCAGACGGGCCATCCAAGGCTGGCCACCAAAGGCCATGGTTCTCAACCTTCCTAATGCCGCGACCCCGGAATACAGTTCCTCGTGTTCTGGTGAAACCCCAAACATAATATTATTTTGTTGCTACTTCATTACTGTCATTTTGCTACTGCTATGAATCATAATGTAAATATCTGATATGCACGATATACCGTATATACTCGAGTATAAGCCCACCCGAATATAAGCCGAGACCATAAAAAAACTGGGAAAACATTGACTCCAGTATAAGCCAAGGATGGTAAATTTCAAAAATAAAAGTAGATACCAACAAAATTACACTAACTGAGGCATCAGTAGGTTAAATGTTTTTGAATATTTACATAAAGCTCAAATTCAAGATAAGACTGTCCAACTCTGTTTAAATCATTATTCTCATCTTCTTCAATGTAAATATGCTTATGTATCCTTTTAATAATAATAGAGTAAAATACACATGTAATAATAATAATACAGGAAAATAATACAAGTACAGTAGAGTCTCACTTATCCAACGTTCTGGATTATCCAACGCATTTTTGTAGTCAATGTTTTCAATACATCGTGATATTTTGGTGCTAAATTTGTAGATACAGTAATTGCTACATAGCATTACTGTGTATTGAACTACTTTTTCTGTCAAACTTGTTGTATAACATGATGTTTTGGTGCTTAATTTGTAAAATCATACGCTAATTGGATGTTTAATAGGTTTTTCCTTAATCCCTCCTTATTATCCAACGTATTTGCTTATCCAACGTTCTGCCAGCCCATTAATGTTGAGACTCTACTGAAATAATAAATAGAGTAAAATAATAAATGCAATAATAATAATAATACCCTGTTTCCCCTAAAATAAGACATCCCCAGAAAATAAGACCTAGTAGAGGTTTTGCTGAATTGCTAAATATAAGGCCTCCCCAAAAGTAAGACCTAGTGAAGTTTATGTTTGGAAGCATGCCCATCGAACAGAACACCAGACCATGCAGGATCAATAAATGTATGTACCATATACATGGAAATAATGGTAGTAATAAGAAATTCTTGATAGGATTCACAGTTTGTCTGGTTATGCTGGTTTGTGATGACAACTACTGTACAGTATATAATAAATGTTCATTTTTTTGTTCAATAAATGTGAATTCTTCTTCATGGAAAAATAAAACATCCCCTGAAAATAAGACCTAGCGCATCTTTGAGCGCAAAAATTAATATAAGACACTGTCTTATTTTTGGGGAAACACGGTAATAAGATCAGAGTGAAATAATAAATGTATTAATAATAATAAAATAGAGTAAAATAAATGTAATAGTAGCAACAATAATAGAGAAAAATAATAAATGTAATAATACCAATAATAATAGAGAAAAATAATAAATGTACCATATATTCTCAAGTATAAGCTAACCCAAATATAAGCCAACCAGGACCCTCACCCGAGTATAAGCCGAGGGGGGCTTTTTCAGTCTTAAAAAAAGGGCTGAAAAACTAGGCTTATACTCGAGTATATACAGTATTTTCATTCACTGGACAACAGATCACTGCCGCAGATCAAAAAGCCAATGGGAATTCCAGCTGTATCAGAAGGAATATAGTGTCTAGATTGAGGGAAATCAGGGTGCTTCTCTATTCTGCTTTGGTTAGACCTCACCTGGATTACACCACAGTTTAAAAGAGATTGAGTCTAAGCTGGAAGGTATCCAGAGGAAGAGGGCAACTAATATTATCCAATGCCTGGAGACCACGAATAAGGAGGAGCATCTTAAAGAGCCTGCAGAAGAGAAGTTTGAGAGGAGACATGTTGAGGACCATGGATCAAGATGTGAAAAGGTGTCATAAGGAAGAGGGAGCAGGCTTGTTTTCAGCTGTTTTCGAGACTAGGACTCAATGGAGCCATGGGTTCAAATGGCAGGAGAGGAGATTCCACCTGAACATTAGGAAGAACTTCCTGACCGTGAGGAGAGCTCTGCAAGGCCTCTCTTCTGCCAGCATCTCCTTAACCTTCCAGACAGATAGGGACATTGGGCCAATACTTCCTTGGCTTTTCTCCAAAATCAGAGGCAAAGGCTCCCGTATTTTGCCCGCAGATCAACTGATTCTGTCATCAACAATCCCACGGTGGGAGAGTCCAGAGAAAGAAAGCACCTTTTATAGAACTACATTTTAATAGGTGCATTATGACTTAATAGGAACTGAATTTTCATATGGGAGTTTTTTAAAACTAAATTATGCTTTTAATGTCATTTGTCTTATGGGGGCCGGGGAAGTACTATTTTTGCAATGTGACAAACTGTTAATTTTCACATACGTTAGGGGTTTATGATTGGATATTATGTTATGTAATCTGTCTTTGTTATGTTGTATGCCGCTTTGAGCCCCGCTTGGGAGAAAAGTGAAATAAAAATAAAAAAATAATAATTTACAGTATTTTTGCAATGTTTGTGTGTTTTGACTGTGCTGTGACCCACATCGAGCCACGAGGAGAGGACGGTAAGAAATAATAATAATAATAATAACAACAACAACAACAACAACAACAACAACAGACTAGAGTGGATTAGAGCTGACAGCTGGCACAACAAAACATTGCATGGAAAGTTCCTTGACAAAATTGAAGGAAAAGCTGAGAAGGAGAAGACCTGGCTCTGGCTCACAAATGGGACCCTGAAGAAGGAGACAGAAGGCCTGATCCTTGCAGCCCAGGAGCAAGACATCAGAACAAATGCAGTTAAGGCCAAGATCGAAAAATCAGCTGATGACCCAAAATGCAGACTGTGCAAGGAAGCTGACGAAACCATGGATCATATCCTCAGCTGCTGTAAGAAAATTGCACAGACAGACTACAAACAGAGGCACAACTATGTGGCCCAAATGATCCATTGGAACTTATGCCTCAAGGACCACCTGCCAGCAGCAAAGAACTGGTGGGATCACAAACCTGCAAAAGTATTGGAAAATGAGCACGCAAAGATACTGTGGGACTTCCGAATCCAGACTGACAAAGTTCTGGAACACAACACGCCAGGCATCACATGTGGAAAAGAAAAAGGTTTGGATCATGGATGTCGCCATCCCAGGTAACAGTCGGATTGATGAAAAACAACAGGAAAAACTCAGCCGCTATCAGGACCTCAAGATTGAACTGCAAAGACTCTGGCAGAAACCAGTGCAGGTGGTCCTAGTGGTGATGGGCACACTGAGTGCCGTGCCAAAAGATCTCAGCTGGCATTTGGAAACAATAGACATTGCCAAAATCACGAGCTGCCAACTACAAAAGGCCACCCTACTGGGATCTTTGTGCATAATCCGAAAATACATCACACAGTCCTAAACGCTTGGGAAGTGTTCGACTTGTGATTTTGTGATACGAAATCTACCATATCTATCTTGTTTGCTGTGTCATACTATATCGTTGTGTGAATCTATATATATAAAGGAGTGATGGCATCACGGCGACACACAAAACAAGAAAACTACAGACCCCCCAACCTTGAAATTTGACAACACAACCCATCATCCACGCCTCTAGGTTGATACAACAAAAAGAAAAGAAAAATAAAGTCCTAATTAGAGGGAGATCAATAATTGTTTTTATCCAATTGCTGCCAGTTTAGAGGGCAGCAATAGACCCACTTGGTCTCCTAGCAACCAACTCAGCCCAGGGGACAGGCAGACTTAGGCCTCACTTAGGCTTCTTCCACATATTATCTAATTTGCACTGGATTATATGGCAGTGTAGACTCAAGGCCCTTCCACACAGCTATATAACCCAGTTATAATCTTATATTATCTGCTTTGCACTGGATTATCTTGACTCCACACTACCATATAATCCACTTCAGTGTGCATTTTATACAGCTGTGAAGAAGGGCCTCATATAATCCAGTTCTAAGCAGATAATATAACATTATCAATATACAATATACAATTCCTCAATACTTTATTTCCCATACCACCATACTTCGCCACAGCAACGCGTGGCCGGGCACAGCTAGTAATAATAATAATAATAAATGCTCACAAGCGCCTTTAAGGACCCCGACAGTGTGCCATGGACCCATACGGAGTCACAGAACGAGGGAGCTGGAACCATCCACTGTGCTCGGACATTGCCTGTTGGTCAAGGAAAAACAACAAGCCCAAGGCCCTCATGCATGCCTGAGATACCAAGAGGACAGGATGTCAGCAGTACATAAGAAAGACAGAAAGAGAGAGAGAGAATCTAAGGTTACTTCCTTGCTGATGAAAGAAGGACCCACGCCTTGGCCTTCTTAGGAAAAAGGAAGGAAGGAAGGACGGAGCCTTCTGCAGAACTCTGTGTCTCCAAAGGACAAGTGCCAGGACCCTGCCAATGTCCATTCTGACATTGGTCTTTGATGCATTTGTTTGCTTGGTTAGGCTTCCTGTTTCCTCCACTGTCATCTGGATTATCGTCCCAATTGTTAGCTACTCTGAAATGCAGAATGATATCTTGTTGAAAGAAGTGTGTTGATCCTTCTCTATACAATCCAAAGATTATATAAACAGTAGAGTCTCGCTTATCCATCATTCGCTTAGTCAACGTTCTGGATTATCCAACACATTCTGCCTTTTAGTAGTCAATGTTTTCAATACATTATGATATTTTGGTGCTAAATTAAGGGGCTGGGCTGTGGCACAGGCTGGTTAGCAGCCAGCTGCAATAAATCACTCTGACCAAGAGGTCATGAGTTCGAGGCCAGCCCATGTCGGGGTGAGCACCCGACAATTATCGTTGCTGACCTAAGCAACCCGAAAGATAGTTGCATCTATCAAGTGGGAAATTTAGGTACCACTTATATGTGGGGAGGCTAATTTACGACACCATAAAAATCATCCAGCCGTCGTTGGAATGAGGAAGTTGCAGTCGAAGTGGATGATGAAGCAGCTGCTGCCCATGTGGAAGAGACCACATGGGCTATCTAGTCCAACCCCCGGCCATGCAAGAATAGCACAATCAAAGCCCCCACGACAGATGGCCACCCAGTCTCTGTTTGAAAGTTTCCAAGAAAAGAGCTTCCATCGGACTCCGAGGTAGAGAGTTCCACTGCTGAACAACCCATACGGTCACGAAGTTCTTCCTCATGTTCAGGTGGAATCTCCTTTCCTGTCATTTGAACCAATGGCACCGAGTCATCGTTTCTGGGCAGCAGAAAACAAGCCTGCTCCCTCTTCCTCCTGACACCCTTTCCCATATTTCTATGTGGCTCCTCTCAGCCTTCTCTTCTGCAGGCTAAACATGCCCAGCTCTTTAAGATGCTCCTCCGGGGGATTATTCATGGTCCCCAGACCTTTGATCATTTTAGTCTCCCTCTTCCTCTGGACATCTTCCAGCTTGTCAATATCCATTTTGAACTGTGGGGCCCAGAACTGGACACAGTGTGATTCCAGGTCAAGAGATCTAACCAAAGCATGACTTCCCTTGATCTGGACACTCGACTCCTTTAGATGCAGTCCAAAATCCCATTGGCCTTTTTAGCTGCTGCATCACACTCTTGGCTCATGTTCAACTTGTTCTCCACCAAGACTCCAATATCTTTTTCATATGTTGTGGAGCAAGGTGTCCCCCATCCTGTATCTTTGCATTTCCTTTTTTTCTGCCTAAGTATTGCATCTTCCATTTCCCCTTGTTGAGATCCATTTTGTGGGTTTTGGCCAATCAGCTCTCTAACCTGTTGAGGTCATTCTGAATTCTGATCCTGTCCTCTGGGGTATTAGCTCTCCCTCCTCATTTGGGCTCATCTGCAAACTGAATAAGCATGCCCTTATAATAATCTATATATATAAAAGAGTGATGGCATCAGGGCAGCGGACAAAAAAACAAAACTACAGGCCCCCCAATCTCGAAATTTGACAACACAACCCATCATCCACGGCTCTAGGTTGATACAACAAAAAGAAAAGAAAAATAAAGTCCTAATTACAGGGAGAGGAATAATAGTTTTTATCCAATTGCTTCCAGTTAGAAGGCTAAGCTCCGCCCACTTGGTCTCCTAGCAACCTACTCAGCCCAGGGGACAGGCACAGTTAGGCATCTTCCACAGATTATCAGATTTTAACTGGATTATATGGCAGTGTAGACTTAAGGCCCTTCCACACAGCTATATAACCCATTTAAAATCTTATATTATCTGCTTTGAACTGGATTATCTTGACTCCGCACTGCCATATAATCCACTTCAGTGTGCATACTAAACATAAAGACTACCATACAACAGACATTCAATACCACCACTACCTCAACAATTTCTCACCTACACCACCAGAAAATGCCACAGCAACGCGTGGAAGGCACAGCTAGTAAGATATAATATACTAATAATATAATAATAAGATTCCTCTCGCTTCCTGTTGACTCAGCTCTGTTCTTAACTAGGAGTTGCTTGCAAGTCGGATGTCTGCAACTCAGAGACTGCCTGTCTGCATAATAAAAGGCTGCCTTTCTGTATTATTTTTAGTCCTTTCTATGGTTTCTTTATTTTCAGAATGAAAAAACAGCGAAAAGGGGAAGAGAAGGAGGCCGTCCATGGCCGGGGCCCAAGAGGCTGGAGAAAGAGGAGGAGGAGGAGGAGGCCTCCGTCCCGCGCCTGGAGACGGTCCTGAGCCGCATTCCTCTGACCCTGCACATGCAAGGCAAAGGAATGAAGGAAGGCAAGCAGAGAGAGAGAGAGAGAGAGAGAGAGAGCCTCTGCGTTCCTTCCTGGCTGGCCCTGCATCCAGAAGCCCTGCACAGGAATGCGGCAAGGCCCCCCGAAAAGCCTGGGGAGGGGGACAAGGAGGCACCACTGCAACTGCAGATCTGGGGCATACACATGCATGCACGCATGTATGCATACACACGCAGGCCTCAAAAGGGAGAGAGGGAAGTTATGGGAGGGAATGCTATGGGGCCACTTTTGCATTTGATTCATGCTTTCTACTTCAGTGTGTGGGAAGTTATGGGAGGGAATGCAATTGGGCCACTTTTGCATTTGATTCTTCTGTTTTCTATTTTAGTGTGTGTTATTTTAAAAATTTTGGATTGAAGTTACATTTTTAACCAAAGAAAAGATAGAGGCGTTGTACTTGGTTCATCAATACGTGTGTGTGCATCCCTACCCAGGTATATAAATATTATTATTATTGTATGGCACAGCAAACAAGATAGTTATGCTGGATTTCGTATCAAAAAAATCACAAGTCAAACACTTCCCAAGTGTCTAGGACACATTATTATTATTATTATTATTATTATTATTATTATTATTATTATTATTATTTTATGACACAGCAAACAAGATAGATATGCTGGATTTCGTATCAAAAAAATCACAAGTCAAACACTTCCCAAGTGTCTAGGACACATTATTATTATTATTATTATTATTATTATTATTATTATTATTATTATTATTTTATTATGACACAGCAAATAAGACAGATATGCTGGATTTCGTATCAAAAAATTCACAAGTCAAACACTTCCCAAGTGTCTAGGACACATTATTATTATTATTATTATTATTATTTTATTATGACACAGCAAACAAGAAAGATATGATGGATTTCGTTTCATAAAATCACAAGCTGAACACTTCCCAAGTGTCTAGGACTGTGTGATGTATTTTTGGATGATGCACGCAGATCCCAGTCAGGTGGCCTTTTGCAGTTGGCAGATTGTGATTTTGTCTATTGTTTCCAAATGCTGGCTGAGATCTTTTGACACAGCACCCAGTGTGCCCATCACCACCGGGACCACCTGCACTGGTTTCTGCCAGAGTCTTTGAAGTTCAATCTTGAGGTCCTGATAGCAGCTGAGTTTTTCCTGTTGTTTTTCGTCAATGCGACTGTCACCTGGGATGGCGACATCAATGGTCCAAACCTTTTTCTTTTCCACAACTGTGATGTCTGGTGTGTTGTGTTCCAGAACTTTGTCAGTCTGGATTCGGAAGTCCCACAGTATCTTTGCATGCTCATTTTCCAATACTTTTGCAGGTTTGTGATCCCACCAGTTCTTACTGCTGGGAGGTGGTACTTGAGGTATAAGTTCCAATGAATCATTTGGGCCACACAGTTGTGCCTGTTTATAATTATTATTATCACCCCACTTTTTTTCTCCACAAGGAGACTCAAAGTATCTTACATTAAAAGCTTTTCAATACAATTTAAGATATACAAATATACAAACATTAACCAGAATTAAATATCATTGGCATTTCTAAAGAATTCACTTAAAATCCATAAAAAAACATATTCAAAATTAAAAACCGCAGCACCCTTTGACTTGATCTTAAAAACCTTCTTTAAAAATATTTGGTAATGTGTGCACGTGTATGTTTGTGTACATGTAGATATGTCTGAACATATGTGTGTGTGTATATGTGTGTCTGTATATCTGTATCTATATCTATATAGATTGTGTGTATATACAGTGTGTATATATATATATATATATATATATATATATATATATATAATATATATGGATTTATTTATCTTGGAACCAGCCCAAAGAATGTTCCCATGCACATACATACATGTCTGAATGTATTCATCTTGGAACCAGCCAAAACAATGCTCTCATGTATATGCATATATGTCCGAACATATGTGTGTATATGTGTGTATGTATATATATGTATATGTATTTATATTAGAACCTGCCAAACAAACGCTCTCATGTACTGACTAATAATCTTCCGAGCCAGGTATTAAGCCAAAGAAGGGAGTGAGGCAGACATATGACGGCAGGGCAGCATTTCTGGGGACTTATGCATGAGGTCCGCAGCCATTAGGTAACGCTGCCTCATTAGGCATCCACTGTTTGCATACCATCTAAAATTAGCTTCCCATTTGACAAAATCAGACAGGGATTTCCCTTTCCGAGGAGCCTGTTTGCCTTCTATGAGATGCATGGCTTCCCATCAGGGAAGGAGGGACCTTGGGCAGGGGCTAGGTTTTGTTGCTATCAAAAATGCTCCTTGATCTCAGATTATGGTCCTTCATTAGTTATTTTGTAATATTTCCAAAGACTGGAGTGCAAACGGGGGGGAAGAGACAGGTCATTTTCTTGTCTACATGGCCTGGGCCAACTTCGGCCCTCCTCCAGGTGTTTTGGACTCCAACTGCCACAATTCCTAACAGCGTACCGGAGGAGGGCTGAAGTTGGCTCAGGCCTGCTTGAAAGTTTCACATTCCTGGTCTGCGATTGTACGAGGGTTGAATGAAAAGTAATGCCTCCACCTTCGTAACTCCCCAACAGATGGCAGTCCTGGTCTGCGGCAGGTCCTGGCTTGTTCAGTAGACTCTCCTCTACAGTTCCATTTGGCGGGAAGCCTTAGCATTGAACGGTTGTGTTGTTAATGTGCGAAGTATGGAACACTACGCAGACGGTCAGTCAATGCGACTTAAGCAAGGTGCAGTCACTGAATTCTTGACAGCAGAAGGTGTCACCCCAAAGGAGATTCATTACAGAATGCAAGCTGTTTATGGGGATTGTGTTGATGTGAGTCCTGTGCGTCGTTGGGCGAGTAAGTTTAAAGATGTTGAGGTGGGAACATCCGACTTGCGTGACAAAGAGTTGGACGTCCTGTGACAGCAACCATTGAGTTTCACAAGCAAAATTGATTTGGGACGATCGTCATATCCCTCAGAGAGAAATTTCAAGCATAATCGGCATTTCACAAGAACATGTGAGTCACATTATTGCTTTGCTTGGCTATCGGAAGATTTGTGCACGATGGGTCCTGTGAGACGCCGGTTGCGGAAACAGAGTGTTGACTTCTTCCGTGACGGCTTCAGAAGACTTGTTCATCGTTGGCAGAAATGTATCCAATTGTTCAGATTTATTTTCCCTGCTTGTCGTGCCTATTTGATGTATGTTCTGTTCTGTAATAGACACTCCCTTCATCAGTTTGACTGTCGCCCAGACTGTTGTCCTATATTGGATCTTTTAACGCCTCGGATGATTGTTTAGTATTTCAATTATGTCTATTTTAAATCATGACTTGTTAATTTGTTTTTTAAATGCATTCTTTGGTGTCTTAACTGTTGATTTTATGATATTATATGATTGTATTGGGCTTGCCCCTGTGTGAGCTGCTCTGAGTCCCCGTTGGGGAGATGGAGGCGGCATACAAAAATAAAATTATTATTATTATTAATTGTCTGGTGATGATGTGGAAAAGTGAATAGTGGTAGTTCAAGAGCACATTCTAAGGATTATGTCTGTGTTTGATTTATTAAAATATCCCCATCCAAACTCAAGTAACGAAGGTGGAGGCATTACTTTTCATTCAACCCTAGTAGTAGTGGTGGTAATAGTAGTAATAAAATACATTCATTCAAGGCCCAGCCTCACTCCCTCCTGAGGCTATCGGAGTCCCATGAAGACAAAGCAAACGCAGCCCCATTCCAGCAACACAAGCTGCCCCCTCCTCTTCCAGGAAGAGGCCAGGAGCCCTCCTGCTCCACAGAGACAGGGAGAAGGGTCTTGGGCAAGTCCAGGCACTGTTTGGGGAGGGGGCTCCATCTTGGGCAAACACTCCTGCACTGCATAGCCTAGCAAGGGAAACCCTCAAAGACAGACAGCCAGAGAGATGCACAGAGACCAGACAAACAGCAGCAGGACAAAGAGCCTCCCTGCTCCGGCCATGGTCAGAAGTCAGACGGGGCCACTGGGAGAGGCAGACAAGGCCACAGTCTACTTGGCAAGCCAGAGGCTCTCCTCACTTTCTCCTTTTCAGTTGTGGGAAGAGGCAGCCCCATGCGCTCACAAAGCAAAGGAAGGAGGGAAGCCTTTGTTGTGACTCAGCAGCAGTGCCAGAGTGAAGATGAGGAAGGGGATTTTGGGTTACAGATGCAGGAGTCAGAGGATGGGATGCAAGATGAATTCCAGGATGATGTCATGGGGATGGGGAGTCATGGAGTTACACAGGCTGGTTCAGAAGTGCAAGATAATGAACTGTTTGGCCTTGACAGTCAAGAAGCTCCATTGCTATCCAGATCGTTTGCAATGGAAAGGAATGCCTCGGCGTAGCCTGAGATTAGCTGGAAAACAGGAGGCTTCTGAAGGAAAGAGAAATGCATTTTTGGGTTGCTTTTAAAACTATGTGTTGGGAGACAAATCTCTGTCAAAGCAAATTCTCGCTTCATCAGAGTGAATGGTCTATGTCTTCATGCTTTGGAAATTCTGCTCGTGAATCCTTGTAACCTGTGGACTATTGTATCTTTGGGAATTGCCTATGGATCGTTGGATTTATTGACTCTATTTTACAACTACTTTGGGAACTATATTTTTGCTTTGATGTTATATATATATACTGCTTTTGCTCAATAAAACTACAAAATACTATCTTCTGTGTGTGGCTTGGTGTCAATATCAAGGCGAATTATTCTGAGGTACCACAGCCTTTCCCTTTGTCTTCTGGACGTAGCCGGACCCAATTCACCTGGGGATGCTGCTGCTCACCTGCAGCTCACCTGTGGGAGCCCTCCTGCCCTTCAATGCTGTACTGTTTGCTGTTGCACTAGAGCAGGCATGGGAAAACTTCAGCCCTCCAGGTGTGTTGGACTTCAACTCCCACAATGAAACAGACTGTGCAAAGAAAAGGGAAGTGTCTCTGGCCACTGAAAGAGAGGAGCGTGTGGCCAAAGGGAGGGCAGATGGGAGGGGGGCAATGAGGGGCTGGTCTACTGTCCAGTTGCAAAGGTCAGGCATTTGCCCACAGCAGAGTGGAAGGAGGGAAGAGAAAGAAAGGGGAAAAAAGAAAGGAAAGAAAAGGAAGGGAAGGAAGGGAAGGGAAGAACAAACAGAGAAATAAAAGGTGACCAAACCACCGTTCTCCTGCTTGTCCAGTGCTTGGACAGGATCTGCAGGTGGAAAACTAAATGACATCCCCTTAGAAATAGAACAATACGATGTAATGTTGCAATTAGCCAGCTTGAATAATATTGAGTAGCCACGAAGCTGAAAAGTCAATCAGTGAGCGTATCTTCATAGAGGTAGCTTGGCTGTTGTTGGCTGGAGGAGTCTATCAATTACCGTGCAACCACCTCAGGAGTCTACCGTATATCATGCAGCTGTGGACAAGTCTACATAGGGACCACCAAACGCAGCATTGCCTAGACATGAATCAAAGAGAACCAACAGTGCTGCAGACTAATTCAAACAGAGAAGTCAGCTATGGCAGAGCACTTGAGGAACCAACCTGGACAAACAATATTATTTGAGAACACCAAAACGCTGGACCACTCCCACAGCCATACAACCACCACGTCAGATGACACAGAGAAGCTATTGAAATGCATGTGGGCAATCTCAACAGAAAGGAGGAAACCATAAAATTGAACAAAATCTGACCACTAGTATTAAAAACACCAAAATCAAGACTGTAAATAAGGAACAACACTCAGAAATGGGGAAATTCCAGACAGCCAACAATCAAGTGCCAGTGAACAGCTCTCAAACAAAGGGTGCCTCCAGGCAACAGAGGCCAGGCTACTTCTATGCAAATACACTCACAGTGTTGCACCTCACGTTAGCTTCACCTTGCTAAAGACACCAGGCTGCACACAGATCGTCTTTTGTAGTTTATTAGGAAATAAGGAAAAGATAGTTCATAAAAGGTAAAAGTTCAGTTCCAAAAGATAGTTACAAAAACAAGGCTGTAAGAACAAATCCATGGAAACATTAGGCATGAAACAAGGTCCTTAAAATGAAGCCAAAGTCCCAGAAACGAGGATACATCCAGGTTACCGTGTTTCCCCGAAAATAAGACAGTGTCTTATATTAATTTTTGCTCCCAAAGATGCGCTAGGTCTTATTTTCAGGGGATGTCTTATTTTTCCATGAAGAAGAATTCACATTTATTGTTGAACAAAAAAATGAACATTATATACTGTACAGTAGTTGTCATCACAAACCAGCATAACCAGACAAACTGTGAATCCTATCAATAATTTATTGTTATTACCATTATTTCCATGTACAACACTCTACGGTATGTACATTTACCAAACCCGCATACTCTGGTGTTCTGTTTGGCGGGCATGCTTCCAAATAAAAACTTTGCTAGGTCTTACTTTCAGGGGATGCCTTATATTTAGCAATTCAGCAAAACCTCTACTAGGTCTTATTTTCCGGGGATGTCTTATTTTCAGGGAAACAGGGTATAAGATAATACAGGAAAGCAGACTTGGTTCTTGATTCAAGCGAGGAAATTGCTTTGACAAAGATTTCCCTCTCAGCAGACTGTTTTAATAGCATACCATGAAGGCATTTCTTTGCCCTTTGATCTCCCTCTTATTTGCTCTTCTGAGACTTCTGCGCGACCCCCAAAATTCCAAATGACTAGCCCGATCTAGAGAAGCGGCCTCATAGTCGCTTTCAAGGCCACAGGGCTTGTTAGCGTTATCAGGCTGAGAGCTACTCTCCCTTTCTGCTTCTTGCACCTGAAAACCATCATCAGTAACATCATTCCTTCCCGTGGGAAAGCCTCCCTGTTCCTCATCTCCACAGCACCTGAATCCCATAATTCCCATCAGAATCATAGAATCATAGAATCATAATCTTGAAACTCATTCTGAACCTGAATCCCATCATCTTGAAACTGCATCCCAGAATCCTCATCAGAGTCACACAAAGGCTGAGTCACAACACACGGATTGACTTTACAGCTTCATGACTACGCAATGGTATTCAAGCTTGCTAACTGCAACATTCACACTTACTTTAAACAGACACTCTGGACATTATCCCACAAGTATATTATATACACCCCATATGCCTCAGTGCCAACAGAAACTCTGAAGATGCCAGCCACCAATGTAGGAGAAACATCAAGAGAGAATGCTGCTGGAACATGACCATACAGCCCGGAAAACTCACTGCAACCCATTACTACCATTAATTGGTGACTTGATATCCCAATACTTATGTTATAATGTGTACAATTTGGAAAGAAGAGGAAGACTAAGTGACCCCTGCCCCTTACAGGCCCCTCCTCTGGGCTCAGCATAGGCTCCCCCTTCTGAGCCAGAAATATTATCTGACCTTGCAACCTTTGGCTCTGGGTTGGCTCCCCAAAACGCCATGCCAACTTCCCCCGCAGGCCTTGGCCTCTCTCTGGGGGCGGCCGCAAGAGAGGAAGCGACGCAGGAAGTTGTGCAAGGGAGCTGTGCAAAGCGGCTCAGCTGGGCCATGCCCGGAGCAAGCAGCTCCTCTGTGTCAAAGCTTCCCAGGCGAAGCGCATGCACATCCTCCTGCCCTTTGCCCCGGTGTCCACCGGCCCCTCTTGCTGCAGGAGTCCAAATGCAATGGACACTTGGTGCGCCAGGAAGCGAGACCCTGCTCACCCTGCTCCTGACAGAGAAGACAGCCTGGATGTACAAACGTATGCACACTCCATCCGCTGAGCTGGACTTCCTGCCCACTAAGCCAGAAAGGCAGAGGCAACAAAGCCAAGGGGCAGGGAGGTCAAGGCACCTTTCAAGAGGGGAGGGAAGGAAGGAGCAAAGACTCCAAAGTTGGAATAAAACGTTGTCTCTATCTTCAAGAAGGGCCCGGGCTGTGGCGCAGGCGGGAGAGCAAGCCAGCTGCAATTAACTGCAATGAATCACTCTGACCAGGAGGTCATGAGTTCGAGGCCGCTCGGAGCCTATGTTTGTTTGTCTTTGTTCTATGTTGAAAGGCATTGAATGTTTGCCTATATGTGTAATGTGATCCGCCCTGAGTCCCCTTCGGGGTGAGAAGGGCGGAATATAAATGCTGTAAATAAATAAATAAATAAGAAGGGGGGGGGGAGAGGGCCTTCTCCGTGGTGGCCCCCCGGCTCTGGAACTCACTCTCCGGGGAAATTAGGCAAGCTACCACCTTGGCTGCGTTTAGGAAGAGCCTTAAAACATGGCTCTTCACACAGGCCTTTTGATAAGAGCCCCCCCCCCCCCCCCAATCTGCATGATAAAATGTTGTTTTGGTGTCCTCGTTCTGATTGGTTGCATCTTGCTTTGTCAATTTTCTGATATAACCACAGGGTCCACCCTACTCCAAATCTTCCATGATCTTGTAGCACTTTATTAACTACCTCATGTTTACAAAACACACTTAACGCACTTTCACCCAGTTTGTTTTTATGATTTTATCGCTGTATTTTAATATGTTTTTACCAATGTTTTTGCTATTTTTATGTTAATGTTTATTCTTAATTGCATGTGGTTTTTGCTGTTTGATGTGTTTTATGTTCCTTATTGTATTTGCTCGGGCTTTCACCCCCATGTAAGCTGCCCCGAGTCCCTTCGGGGAGATGGAGGCGGAGTATAAGAATAAAGATGATGATGATGATTATTATTGTTATTATTAAAAACACAACCAAAACATTTCCTGTCCTGTCCTGACCAGAAGCATTTTAACAGTGGAACTCTCTGCCTCAAAGTCTGGTGGAAGCTCCTCCCTTGGAAGCTTTTAAACAGAGGCTGGATGCCATCTGCCAGGATACTTTGCGCTTTTCCTGCATGGCAGGGGGTTGGACTAGATGCCCCTGGGGTCTCTTCCAACTATAGAATCATAGAATCATAGAATAGTAGAGTTGGAAGAGACCACATGGGCCATCTAGTCCAACCCCCTGCTAAGAAGCAGGAAATCGCATTCAAAGCACCCCCGACAGATGGCCATCCAGCCTCTGCTTAAAAGCCTCCAAGGAAGGAGCCTCCACCACGGCCCCGGGGAGAGAGTTCCACTGTCGAACAGCTCTCACAGTGAGGAAGTTCTTCCTGATGATTCTATGATTCTATGGTTCTAGAACGGCATGAGAGACCATGTGGATCAGGTACACAGATGACCCTGAATTGGGAGGGAGTACCCTAGAAAAAAGGATCACGGTCCAAAATGACCCCAACAGGAGAGAGCTTTTTTGTTTGTGTGTGTCAAGGAGCGACTTGAGAAATTGCAAGTCATTACTGGTGTGAGAGAATTGGCTGTCTGCAAGGACGTTACCCAGAGGATGCCCGGATGTTTTATCACCCTGTGCATCTGAGTGAATAGCCCCGCCAGTTAAGAAGCTTGTTTACAATTTCACATTGCACTTTATCTCTGCCTCATAACTTTTTGGATTTCCAGTATCTTGCTGAGATCGTTCCCCGGCCCTTATCCTTGATTGTCCTTGTACTTCCCACGAATCATACCTAGAGTCCTGCACTAGTCACTCTCCGCGAATGCTGTACTTGTGGCCAGGTTTTTAAAGTAATTGTTGTGTTTTATGCTGTTTTTTATTTATTTTGTTTATATTGTTTAATTCATGTACTGTGTTTTAACCTATGCTACTGTTGGGCTCGTCCCCATGTGAGCTGCCCCGAGTCCCTTCAAGGAGATGGTGGCAGGATATAAGAATAAAGTTGTTGTTATTATTATTATTATTATTATTATTATTATTATTATTATTATTGACACAAGAACATTGTATGTCACAGCAAACAAGATAGATATACTGGATTTCATATTATTTATTAATACTAAGAATACTAAGAATCCTAGATCCCTTTCACATGCCAGACGTCAACCCATCCAGTAATAATAATAACAATTATTATTATTATTATTATTATTATTATTATTATTATTATTATTATTACTGGATGGGTGATGTCTGGCATGTGAAAGGGATCTAGGATTCTTAGTTGACACCAAGCTGAACACCAGGTTTTTTATCGTGTTAGAAGTGAATCGAGAATATACTACAAGTCGCTTCTGGTGTAAGAGAAGCGTCTGTCTTCAAAAAGACGCTTTTTGACACCCGGATGTGTTACTACCCTGCGGCTTCTCTCATATCCCTGCATGGGAAGCTGGAGATGACAGATGGGAGCTTGCTGATTCGTTTTCAACGAGTCAACCTTCAGGTCAGCAGTTCAGTCAGCACAAGGGTTTAACCAACTGTGCCACCACAGCTCTATCAGCTAAAAGAGTGATGCAGCACACAAAAAAGCCAATGCAGTTCTAGGCTGTATCAATAGAAGACTAGTGTCTAGACCAGTGCTTCTCAACCTGGAGTCCCCAGATGTTTTTTGGCCTTCAACTCTCTGAAATCCTAACAGCTGGTAAACTGGATGGGATTTTTGGGAATCGTGGGTCAAACATATCTGGGGACCCATAGGTTGAGAAACACTGATCTAGGGAAGTCATCACGTCATCTGCTTTGTTCATAACTCATCTGGGATAGAATAATAGAATCACAGAGTTGGAAGAGACCACACGGGCCAGTCCAACCCCATTCTGCCAAGAAGCAGGAAAATCTCATTCAAAGCACCCCCAACAGACCATATTGGCCAAAGGTCTGGACCAAGACACAATAGAGTCACGGATTCGAATTGCAAGAAGATAAATCCTTGAACAACATGAGGGAGAACTTCCTGACAGTTAGAGTAGTTTGACAATGGATTCCGCTGCTCCCTGGGACTCCAGTGTCTCTTTCTTTGGAGGCTTTAGAGCTGGATGAGACCATATGGGAAAAGCACAATCAAAGCAACCCTGAAAGATGGCCCAGCGGAGGCTGGACTTCCCTCTGTTGGGAGGGCTTCGATTGTGCCAAGAAGGGGTTTACCTAGGGATTCTCTTCTAGGAGTTTTCTATGATGCCCACCATAGCCCTCTCTTCAATGCCAGGCAAAAGTTCCTTCATTCTTCCCGGCTATAAAAGTCCTGGATTTCTACGGTAAAGTTGCTTTTCGGACATGCAATTCAATCTAGACCAGGCATAGGCAAACTTGGGCTCTCCAGGTGTTTTGGACTCCAACTCCCATCATTCCTAACAGCCTCAGGCCCTTTCCTTTTGCCCCTCAGCCGCTTAAGCGGCTGAGGGGCAAAAGGAAAGGGCCTGAGGCTGTTAGGAATGGTGGGAGTTAGAGTCCAAAACACTTGGAGGGCCCAGTTTGGCCCATGCCTGATGCAGACTCTCCTGGGCTCCGCTGCTGGCTTTCCAAGTCTGATAAAAGGAGCCAGGCAGCGAGCGAAGGCAGGCCGAGTCTGTTTTGGTGCCTCCCAGGCACAGAAAAAGGGAGCCAGAGAGGGATGACGCGGAGCAGAACCCAGAGCCACAGGCCACGCCGCCTCCTCCCACGGCACAGCGGCCGGAAGAGGAGTGCCGCCACTGCCAAAGAAGGAGCCCAGCATTTAGGAGGAGAAAAAGGAGGAGGAGGAGGATCCCTGGCCGCGGGGCAAGCAGACAGGCGCAGGCCTCCTCCCAGGGAAGAAGCCTGCTCAGGAATGCAGGAGGAGGGACAAGAAAAGGAAGGGACCGCAGGCAACGGTTGGGAGAGGGCCCCAAAGGCCATCCAGCCCAACCCCCTTTCTGCCAGGCAGGGAAAGCACCATCCAAACACTCCCTACAGACAGACACCCAGACTGAAAGCCTCCAGAGAAGGAGACTCCAAGGGTTCCACCACCAAACAGCTCTCCCTCTCGACAACTCCTTTATTACCTTGAGTCATTCCCATCCCTAGTCACCGAAAAATATGCATTTTCAGATTTCCATCCCCCTTAAAATGGCCCATGGCCACTGCCATGTACAATTGCACCGATAAATGCTGGAAATGTGGGAAAGAAAAAGGCACATTTTACCACCTGTGGTAGTCATGCAACAAAGTAAACAACTACCGTGTTTCCCCAAAAATAAGACAGTGTCTTATACAGCAGAGTCTCACTTATCCAACATAAACGGGCCGGCAGAACGTTGGATAAGTGAATATGTTGGATAATAAGGAGGGATTAAGGAAAAGCCTATTAAACATCAAATTAGGTTTTGATTTTACAAATGAAGCACCAAAACATCATGTTATACAACAAATTTGACAGAAAAAGTAGTTCAATACGCAGTAATGCTATGAAGTAATTACTGTATTTACGAATTTAGCACCAAAATATCACGATGTATTGAAAACATTGACTATAAAAATGTGTTGGATAATCCAGAATGTTGGATAAGTGAGTGTTGGATAGGTGAGACTCTACTGTACCGGTACTGGAAACAGATTCATGTACATCTAGAAAAGATATTAAATACAAATTAAAAAATGACACCACAGATTTACCTTTTGAACATGCCAAAAGAAGAATTGGAAAGGAAATACGGAAGAATTTTGTTTTACGTGACAGTGGCAGCTCGGATAGTATATGCTAGATATTGGAAAACCTCAGAGGTACCTCCCTTAGCAGAACTGGAACAATATATTACAGAGTTGCTGATAATGGACAAAATAACTGTACACTTAAGAGGAAAACCTTTAGAGAACTATGTTAATGAATGGCAACCAATGATCCAATATCTCAATGGAAAATTAATTTTAAAATGTACATAGAGGAAACTAATAGACTGAAGGCAAGGAGGAAACGGATATTAATTTGGAACTTATAATATTTTTATAGGTACTATTCAAATAGAAGACTGTGACCCCTTATTGAAAATATATTGTCTGAGAAATGATTATGAATGACTAATAGATGAAAGTATTGCACTGTATGCAACTAACATTTGCAATGCATGTATATTTGAATGAATTAAAATAAATAAACATTAAAAAATGGCTGATGGCCTATGGTGCTTGACCATGGATTGGGATTACCGTCTATGTTTTAAGTTATTCTAACTTTTGTAAGATGTGTTATTATATTGTGATTTTATTGTGTTACTGTTTTTATTGATGTAATACTGTTTTGGGCTTGTCCCAGTGTAAGTCCTTCGGGAGATGGAGCGGGGTATAAATAAAGTTTTATTATTATTATTATTATTATTATTGACACAAAGATACAGTCTGACACAGCAAACGAGATCTATAGGCTAGATTTTGTATCACAAAATCAGAAGTCGAACACTTCCCAAGTGTTTAGGACTGTGTGATGTATTTTTGGATTATTATTGTTGCTATTATTAACATTTAAGGGGCAGTTTGAATCCATTGCTCCATCGTGTCTCTGGAGGAGCAGGAAACAAGTTTGCCCTCTTCCTCCTCAAAGTAACATCATTTCAAATGTTTCAACGTGGCTCCTCTTGTGTCCCCGTCTCTCAGGCTTCCTTTTCTCGAATACTAGTCATATGCACAATTCAGTTATTATCATTTCAATATCATGGGAAAGATACATATAGACACAAATCGTTCAATCATGAAAAACATTGTTAACGTGAACTCAATGTTTATGTTTATTATGATTGTTTTTCATGACTGAACAATTTGTGTCTGTATGTATCTTTCCCATAATATTGAAACGATAATAATTGAATTGTGCCTATTACTAGCTTTGTGTAAATCAGTGCTATAATAGAATCATAGAATCATAGAATAGTAGAGTTGGAAGAGACCACATGGGCCATCCAGTCCAACCCCCTGCTAAGAAGCAGGAAATAGAAACAACTACAGAACAACTTAATACTTAATATAGCTATCTGAGGAACTATATTCCTTTTCTCATGCCGAGCTCCCCAAGCTGCTCCAAACCTTGGGCCATTTTGTTGGCCCTTCTCTGGACACCTTCCATTTGGTCCTGGATTTCGGTGGCCAGAACTGGACCTAGAGTTGCAACTGCAAGTGAGGCCTGACCAAAGCATGACCACTGCCCCAATGGGTGCTGCAGTTGTACCTGTAAGGTGTCCCTTGGCAGCATCAGAGAGACTAGACTTAAACATGCCATAAAAATAAATATGAATGGTAAAAGGGAAAGGTGAACGTTTTCCCAACATTAAGTCTAGTCGTGTCCGACTCTGGGGGTTGGTACTCATCTCTGTTTATAAGCCGAAGAGCCGGCGTCATCGTTAGACTCCTCCCAGGTCATGTGGCCACGGGCATGACTGCATAGAGTGCTGTTACCTTCCAGTCAGAGCAGTACCTATTGATCTACTCACATTGGTATATTTTTGAACTGCTAGGTTGGCAGAGGCTAGGGCTAACAGTGGGAGCTCACCCCGCTCCCGGATTCGAACCGCTGACCTTTCAGTCAACTAGTTCAGCAGTTTAACCCGCTGCACCACTGGGACTCCATATGAATGGTACCTCTAGTTTTTCTGTTGGCTGCAGGGCAGAATTGTGGGTGAGGCAGGTGCCCAGGAGTGGTGCCCACAGGTGGGACCACTGAGCCTCAGGTGAACAACAAACAGGGCAACACAGAGGGCAAGTTGTGCTTGCTCTAGACCGACAGGCAGAAAGGACTTCCGCATCCTCTCCGCCGTTCTCGAGATCTGCAGGGCTGAGCTCAAAAGCCGAAGCCTTGGGCAGAACCTCTTCCTCTTTCTCCCTCTGACAAACACTTTGAGTCACTTTTAGGGGATTTTCCGCCACTCTGCAGAGCTCAGCGAGGCCAAAGCCCTTTGGGAAACGTAGTGCAGGGGAAGAAAGAGAAACTCAGAGGTTTGGCACGGAAATGCATACATTCCTACAGAAGTCAAACCTTTGCAGAGGAAGAGTGGGTTTTTGCACCAAAAGCCACAACCAGCAGGTAACACCTTTGCGTGTGAGCCTATCCCCAGAAAGAAGCAATGTGCTAAAATGCAAGGCGGACTATGACAAGGGTGTGAATGGAAAGGTCTTTGGGGGAGCTCTTTTCTCCCCACTGAACCACCCCAAAGACCTGTTCATTCGGTCCCAGATCTGGTGCAGAGGAGCTTCCCCTGGATCTCCTCACTTGCTCATTTAGAGTTGTGGGAGGAGGCACACCAATGTGCTCACAAAGCAAAGGAAGGAGAGATGCCTTTCCCACCCTTTGTCCCTCTGGACACAGCCAGGTCCAGTTCACCTGGAGATGCTGCTGCTGCTCACCTGCAGCTCACCTGAGAGAGCTCTCCTGCCTGTCAATGCCGTACTGCCTGCGTTCCAGAATTGCTTCAGGACTCACACCAAGAAAAGAGCTTTCTGGCATCTGTTTTGAGCCTCATGAGCAGACAGCCCCCAGGATCCCTGAGAGAGTGACCACGCTGCTATGCTGCAACATTGTGAAGCAACACAACTTTAGGCAAAAGGGGCAAACAAGAAGGCACAAGCCACAGGGCCAACTCTGCAAAGGAATGCATAATTAGTATGGCAGGAAGAAGATTCAGGTTGCAATGGTCAGCCACTTCTGTACCTTTGTATTGGGGGCCAAGCAGGAACAAGGAAGCCCCCCTCCCCCAGGACTGGGATAGCTAGCTGACCCCTAATCTCCACCACTGACCACACTGGCCAGATCCCTCCTAAAAATGCCTCCACAGCCTCACAAGAGGGGCTCTGGGAGAGACCCGCACCCTAAGCTGAGGGTTGAAGCAAAGGACTTTTTTTTTTCCATGTAGGAGCAACCGGAGTTGCTTCTGGAGTGAGAGAATTGGCCGCCTGCAAGGATGTTGCCCAGGGGACGCCCAGATGTTTTTTGATGTTTTTACCATCCTTGTGGGAGGCTTCTCTCATGTCCCCGCATGGAGCTGGAGCTGATAGAGGGAGCTCAGCCGCGCTCTCCCTGGGTGGGATTCGAACCTGGCAGCCTTCAGGTCAGCAACCCAACCTTCAAGTCATGAGGCTTTTATCCCCTAGGCCATTGGAGGAAAGGACTGGTCAGCTGGCTGCTATGAGGAACTGGACAGTGACCCTGAAATAGGCCGGCAGACAGAGCCGAGCTGTCTTTTCTCTGCAGAATCCTGCTCCGAAACAACTCTGCAGCCACAAAAAGGAGAGGGACCACTAAACCCCCATTGCCGCCGGGCAGAATGAGTTTGGGCTGGACATCCATTGAGGTCGCAGGATAATAGATTTGGATGAGAGTTGCTTCCAAGTCTAAGGAAACCCAAATTGTGCTACAGATGGAAGTGGAAGGAAGGAAGCCCATGGGACACGCCTGAACCAGAACGCACTTATTTATAGACTGTCCCCCTCTCTCTCTTTGCAGAACATTCACTTCAGCTAAGAAATGACCCTTTCTCCTCACCCTTTGACTTAATGTGCATTGATGTGTGGATAGGAGGAGTCAGGAGACTAAAAATGCTAACTTTGCAACCAGCTGGCCTTCTTGCCCCCTTCCGACCCCTGCAAAGGGATACATATTTGGGGGAGACATGTGTGACTTTAAGGGCTGTGGGCCTGACACTCCCATTACACTTCTTTCCTTCCTTCGTCCCGGGCGGCAACCGCTGGACAGTCATGCGTCACCCCTATGCGCAACCCTATGCGCAACCCGTGGCTCATGGCATCTTCTC
The DNA here is from genome assembly GCF_035594765.1 of Anolis carolinensis. Classification (NCBI taxonomy): domain Eukaryota; kingdom Metazoa; phylum Chordata; class Lepidosauria; order Squamata; family Anolidae; genus Anolis; species Anolis carolinensis. The sequence continues at coordinate 324,623,722 of NC_085842.1, forward strand.
TCCCCCTCGAAATGGGCCTGATCCACCCTCCTTTTCCTCCTCCTCTTCCATTGCTCAGAGGAAAAATCCAGCGACCAGACTGAAGTGTGGCGCGCAAAGCAGCCACGGCCGCTGCCAATGAGAAGTAAACAATGACTGCTACCAAATATGGAATTTGCAGGCAGACACAGAGTTGCAACCTCCCCCCAACTTCTGTCCATCCTTCCATTCCTCCCTCCCGCTTTCTGCTCCGGCCAGAGAAATAAGACCAAGGAGGCCCTGGAATGGAAAGAGTGGGGCCAAAGGGCGCACAGGCGCTGACCACTGACAAACCCCGACATAACTGGACACAGGGCAGGGGACCTTGCTTCAAAACATAATAATACAGTAATAATAATAAGAATAATAATAATAATCCTCCACACAAAGACCACGATGCAGCAAAGACAAGGGCAGATCAGGGTTGGAAGAGTCTCCTAGGGGCCATCCAGTCCAGCCCCCTTCTTTCTACCATGCAGGAAAAGCACAATCTGATTCCTCCTAACAGATGGCCATCCAGCCCCTGCTTAATAACAATAATAACAAAAAGAAGAAGTAGTAATAGAACCATACAATTGTAGTATTGGAAGGAATCCAATACCACTTTAACCTCCACCATGTTTACAAGTCTTACTTAGTGCACTTTTGCCCAGTCCATTTGTATGATTTTATTGCTGTTATTTTAACCTGTGTTTTATTAATGGTTGTCATTTTATTTGTGGGGTTTTTTTTAAATTTTCATTGGCGTTGTTGTTCGGTTCCGATGTTATTGTACTTTTGTTCTACGTTTGTAAGCCGCCCCGAGTCCGCACGGGGAGATGGAGGCGGGATATAAGAATATTATTATTATTATTATTAATCCCCAAAGGTCATCCAGTCCAGCCCCCTTATTTATGACAGGCTGGAAGGCATATCCACATTGAAACTTGCCCTGTCACTTTATAGTTTGATTTTCATTCAGATTTATCTTCCCTGCTTGTTGTGTCTATTTGATGTATGTTCTATTCTGTAATAGACACTCCCTTCATCAGTTTGACTGTTGCCCAGATTGTTGTCCTTTTAACGCCTTGATGATTGTTTAATGTTTTAATTATGTCTATTTTAAATCATGATTTGTTAATTGTTTTTAAATGCATTCTTTGATGTCTTAACTGTTGATTTTATGATATTATATGATTGTATTGGGCTTGCCCCCGTGTGAGCTGCTCTGAGTCCCCATTGGGGAGATGGAGGCGGCATACAAAAATAAAATTATTATTATTATTATTATTATTATTATTATTATGGCACAATCCAATCCTTCCTGACTGATGGCCACCCAGCCACAATAGAACCACACAATCCTAGTGTTGGAAGGGATCGCCAAAAGTCATCCAGTCCAACCCACCAAACAGAAAAAGCACAATCCAAGCTCTCCTGACAGATGCCCATCCAGCCAACGCTTAATAATAATAAATAATAACATTATACAATCTTAGTGTTGGAAGGGATCCCTGAAGGTCATCCAGTCCAACCCCCTGCCATGCAGGAAAAGCACAATCTGATCCCTCCTGACAGATGGGCATCCATTCTCTGCTTAAAAGCTTGCAGGGAAAGAGACTTTGCAGCACATTTTAAAGCTGCAGCAGATTCCAAACAGCTCTGAATGGCAGGAAGTGCTTCCTAAATGTTTGAGGTGGGGTCTCTTTTCCTGCTGTTTGAATCCATAGGTCCAGTGTGTCTCCGAAGCAACAAGCATGGACCCTTCCTTAATATGATATCCGTTTCAATATATAAACAAGGGTGTCCTGTCTCTTTCTCTTAGCCTCGCAACTCTAAGCTGAACATATCCATCTCTTTACGCCTCTCCTTATGAGGGATTTTGTGGCTTCCAGGCCTCTGGACCTTTGGGTGGCCCTTCTCTGGACCCCCTCCTCCTTGCCCATATGTTCATTATTATTAATACTATTATTATTATTTATACCCTACTTTTCCTTTCCACAAGTAGCCCAAAAGGCCTCCCAAAGGAAGAGAGGCATGAAATTAGATATATTATAAAGAAATGTACATTGCAACAGATGAAACTGGACACATCACAGAGATATAATGCATATCATAACGGGTGAAGTTCAAAAGAAGTCACAGAACTGGGAATGATGCAAGTCTAATGGATCTGAGAATAGTCACAGTGGCATTGCAAATGCCCTGAAAGAAGTCCAGAAAATGTGTTGTTGAAGGCTTTCATGGCCAGAATCACTGGGCTGCTGTGCGTTTTCCAGGCTGTCTGGCCATGTTCCAGAAGCATTCTCTCCTGACATTTGGCCCACATTTATGGCAGGCATTCTCAGGGGTTGTGAGGTCTGTTGGAAATGAGGCAGAGGAGTGTGTGTGTGTGTGTGTGATATCTCTCTCTCTCTCTCTCTCTCTCTCTCTCTCTCTCTCTCTCTCTCTTTGGAAACTAGGCAAGTGTGGTTTATCTATCTGTGGAATAATGTCCAGGGTGGCAAGAAGAACTCTTTGATGAAAGTGTGAATGTTGCAACTGGCCACCTTGATTCGCACTGAATAGCCTTGCAGCTTCAAAGCCTGGCTGGTTTCTGCCTGGGGGAATCCTTTGTTGGGAGGTGTGAGCTGGCCCCGATTGTTTCTTGTCTGGAATTCCCCCGTTTTCTGAATGTTGTTCTTTATTTACTGAAACTGCACCATGTCTGGGTTTTGATGGAGTTCTGTCATTGGTTTTAAATCCTTGTTATACGACTATATGTCTTATGTATCTATTTTGTATTACGTTTTAATTGCTGAATGGTTTTTAATTTGTTGTACGTTTTCTGTGGTGTTGGAAACCGCTCTTAGTCCCTCGAGGAGATAGGGCAGTATATAAATAAAGTTTTGTTATATTATTATTATGCTAATCAAGATTTTAGAGTTTTTTTAATACTGGAAGCATTGAACTATGACAGTTTTTAGTACAGGAAGCAACCAGGCTTTGATGCTGCAAGGCCATTCAATGCTAATCAAGATTTCAGAGTTTTTCAAATACTGGAAGCATTATTTATTTATTTATTTATTTATTTTCAGAATTTATACCCCGCCCTTCTCACCCGGGGGGACTCAGGGCGGCTTACACAGTTGGCAACATTTAATGCCAAGAACATAATAATAAAACAAAAACAGTACATATAATCATTTAAAACTATAAAAATACATCATTAAAATACATTATAAAAATTAAAACATAAGTAAATTAGATCCATTTGTCTAAAAAATTAAAAAATTAAAGCATTAGTTTTTTAATGCAGGAAGCAGCCAGGCTTTGAAGCTGCAAGGCTATTCAATGCTAATCAAGCTTTTAGAGTGTTTTTAAAAACTGGAAGCACTAAAGCATTAAATTTTTTAAATACAGGAAACAGCCAGGCTTTGATGCTGCAAAGCCATTCAATGCTAATCAAGATTTTAGAGTTTTTTTTTATTCTGGAAGCATTAAACCATTACAGTTTTTAATACAGGAAGCAGCCAGACTTTGATGCTGCAAGACCATTCAATGCTAATCAAGATTGTAGAGGTTTTTTTTAAAAAAAATAGTGGAAGCATTAAAGCATTAGAGGGTTATTTAAATATAAGAAGCAGCCAGGCTTTGAAGCTGCAAGGCCATTCAATGCTAACCAAGCTGACCAATTGCAACATTGTCCCATCCTGGACATCATTCCAGAGACATATAAACCCCCCTTGCCTAGTTTCCAACAGACCTCACAACCTCTGAGGATGCCTGCCACAGATGTGGGCGAAACGTCAGGAGAGAATGCTTCTGTAACATGGCCACACAGCCCGGAAAACTCACAGCAACCCAAGTTCAAAAAGTTTGTTTTAAAGTACTTGTTGCCTTCTTGGGCCCTCCCTCCAGGAATTGTGTTAGGAATGGTGGGAGTTGTAGTCCAAAACACCTGAGGGGAGGGCCCAAGTTGGCCCATGCCTGCTATAAAGCCCTAGCCTTACTAAAATGACCCCTCAGGCTGGCCCTTTTCCTCTTCTTTGGACTCTTGAGACCCCCAAAAGCCCCCTCCCCACTTAAAAACACCCCAAAAGAGAGACAGCGAGACCCCCAGATAGGCCTCAGGGCCCACTCCTACCTGGGGACGCTCCTCAGGCGTCGGCGTTGGCTCTGTCTGAAGGGGCGGGGCGAGCGCAGCCTTTCACAGGCCCCGCCTCCGCAAGCCCCGCCTCCCTGCCGCCCTACCTCCCTCCCTCACTCGCGCATGCCCAGAGGCTCCTCTCGCCTCCCTTCCTCCCTCCCGCCATCTTGGGAGTGGCCCGCCTCCGCGCCTCCCACACAGCCCAGCGGCCGCCATCTTGGGGTGGGGCGCGGAGAGACCGAAGCGCCATCTTGTTTGCGGGTGGGGAAAAGGGTAAAGGGGACGGCGGCCCCTAGTGGACAGTTTAGGGTACTTCAGCTCAACAGGGATTTAGTAAAAACGTGTTGTCGACATATTGTGTTCGTTACAGAGTTAGTTAGTTAGTTACTTAGTTAATGTGTTAGTAATTTATTTATTTATTTATTACAACATTTATATCCCGCCCTTCTCACCCGACAGGGGACTCAGGGCGGCTTACAATAAACGCACATATAAAAATTGTATAATCTATCTACAGTAGAGTCTCACTTATCCAACACTCGCTTATCCAACGTTCTGGATTATCCAACACATTTTGTAATCAATGTTTTCAATACATCGTGATATTTTGGTGCTAAATTCATAAATACAGTAATTACTACATAGCATTAATGTGTAATGAACTACTTTTTCTGCTAAATTTGTTGTCTAACATGATGTTTTGGTGCTTCATTTGTAAAATCATAACCTAATTTGATGTTTAATAGGCTTTTCCTTAATGCCTCCTTATTATCCAACATATTCGCTTATCCAACATTCTGCCGGCCCGTTTATGTTGGATAAGTGAGACTCTACTGTATATATATAAAAGAGTGATAGCATCACGGCAACCCACAAAACAACAAAACTACAGGCCCCCCAACCTCGAAATTTGATGACACAACCCATCATCCACGGCTCTAGGTTGATACAACAAAAAGAAAAGAAAAATAAAGTCCTAATTACAGAGAGAGGAATAATTGCTTTTATCCAATTGCTGCCAGTTAGAAGGCTAAGCTCCTCCAACTTGGTCTCCTAGCAACCCAATAAAAAATAATAAAAAACACTAAAAAAATAATTAAAAACACTAAAAAATTAATACAATAAAAAACCATAATAACAAAAAATAACTAAAAATTATACAAGAAAATAATAAAATATAATAAATAAAAAGATAACTTACAATAAAATTAATTACAAATACAAATAATGTCAAATAAAAATTACACAACAATTTTTAACCAATACCACCACCACTTTGCCACAGCAATGCGTGGCCGGGCACAGCTAGTACACTAAAAAGCAGATTAAACATTATTTATTTATTTACAGTATTTATTATTATACATTATTAGCTTACATCAACATTCATAAAAACATTCTAAAATACAGATGGGCATGTTCAAATTTGAAAGAGGGGAAAAAAGAGGCAGGGCTCAAATATTATGATTAAATATTATATGTATTACAGTAGAGTCTCACTTATCCAACGTAAACGAGCCAGCAGAACGTTGGATAAGCGAACATATTGGATAATAAGGAGAGATTAAGGAAAATCCTATTAAACATCAAATTAGGTTATGATTTTACAAAGTAAGCACCAAAACATCATGTTTAACAACAAATTTGACAGAAAAAGTAGATCAATACGCAGTAATGCTACGTAGTAATTACTGTATTTACAAATTTAGCACCAAAAATATCACGATGTTTGGAAAACATTGACTACAAAAGTGCGTTGGATAATCCAGAACGTTGGATAAGCGAATGTGGGATAAGTGAAACACTACTGTATTATGATTAAATATTATATGTATATTATCATTATCATTTTAGGTTGGCATTGAATTTACATACAATACAATACACAAAGACATACAATACACAACAATATAAAAACACATTATTACACAATAAATAAAATTTACATTAAAATAACAATCAGTAAAATCACAGCAGCTTCCAATTGGGGTTAATAATAAATAAATAAATAAATGTATCATATAAATAAATACATATATAAATTTATTATATTTTATAATCATGTATTTATTTTATTGTTATATTATTATAATTATTACATATTTATAATGTCATAAATAAGATATAGTTAATGTGTTCGTAAAAGTTTCGAAAGAGAGAAAAAAGAGGCAGGGCTCAAATTTATGATTAAATATTATATGTATTATATGTATCATTATCGTTTTAGGTTGGCATTGAATTTTGGCAAACAACAAAGATACAGACATATAAAACACAACAATATAAAAACACATTATTACACAAAAAATAAAATTTACATTAAAATAACAATCAGTAAAATCACAGCAGCTTCCAATTGGGGTTAATAATTAATAAATAAATAAATGTATCATATAAATAAATAAATAAATTATATTAATTAAATAAATGTATAAATGTATTATATTTTATCATCATTTATTTATTTTATTGTTGTATTATTATAATTATTACATATCTATAATTTCATAAATAATATATACTTATTATATCATAAATACTATGAAGTCAAAAATCTGAGTTTTCGAAGACCCGCGGATACCGGGTGAGGGAGGCCTGGTGAGTTCCGCTAACCGCGAATGTTCCGTATCAGAAATCAGAATTTCACCAGAGTGAAGGCAAACACATAAATTGTGTCCAATCTATACCTCTCCTGAAGCACTTGTTGGGACACAGAGGGTGGAGCTAGGGAAGGGGGCGGGGCCTCCTTCTAAGAGCCTGAGATAGGGCTGAGCCTCTATACCTCTCCTGAGAGGCCTTTTAGGACTGCGGGGCAGGGCGGGGATGGGGTGGGGGTGGGGCTTCTTCCCCAGAGCATGAGACAGGGCTGAGCCTCTTTCTACCTCCCTGAGGCGCTTGTTAGAACACGGGGGCGTGTGATGCCTCATGGGCCTCCGAGTCCTGACCCTAGCGCCATTATGGACCATGGAGATGAAGACATGGGATTTCTGCCATCTCAGCAAGAGACTGGTCTCTTCCAGATGCCTTTTGTTGACAATTCTTGCCAAGAGCTCATTAAAACGGACCTTGAACAAGCTATCCCAAGCACTTCTCCCCCCTTCGCGAGAAGGGAATTCTTTGAGACTAGTCGCTCAGAGAAAGCACAAACAAGAAAGATTAGCAGCCAGACAGAGTGCTAATTAGCTCGGTTCTCCTGGGAATTTTCAGGGAGGAACGCATCTGGATGAAGATGTGTTTCAGTTCTTTTCCCTTGGGAAAGAAGCTCTGGACACCTGTTTGTAGGAAGATTTGAAGTTCTTTAAAAGTTTCCCGCACAGGTTAGCCCGCGCGGAGTCAACGAGTCAGTTGAAGGATTAACTTCGGTTCCAGCTAAGTGTGGACTGCGTTTTGAGTCTGTGGACTGCGTTTTGAGTCTGCTATCTCCAGTCTCTCCGTGCCTTGCCTTGCCGTGTTCTCACCGTGTTCCCAGCCTTGCATCTTGTGCCAAGTACCCAGTCTTGTCTTCAGTTTCCTGCCTTGGACTTACTTTGAACTCTAGTAAAACTTTTGGACGCCTTCCCCACTCTAACTGCTTGGAAGTGGAGTGTGTTTCGGTTTTGGGATTATAACTTTGAACTCTAATATTATATACTGGACAATATATTTCTGGACTATATTTGACCTTCCCTGAAAGGTCTATTGCTGAACTACATTTTCTACTTGTTTTTATCCTACTATATTATTTCCTTAATAAAGATATTAGATTGTTATTGGCCTCCGTGTGTTGGTTCTTAGTGCTCCGCTACCAGGGCGTGACAGGGCGGGGCATAGAGGTTCAGCCCCGTCAGGCACTTGGAAAGAGGCCCCACCCCCTCCTCTAGCCCCACCCCCTGTGTACTGGCAGGCGCCGCAGGACAGGGATAGAAGCTCAGCCCTGCCTCAGAGCTCGAAACTCTGCCCATCCCAGTCCTGGCCGCCCATTTGTGGACCCGCCCAACTCCCCCCCCCCCCAGCCGTGCATCTTGGACTAGGGGAGAGGCTCAGCCCCGCCCCCTTGAGCAGGAGCCACGCCCACCTCTCTAAGCCACGCCCCCTTTCCAGGGGGATGCTGTGATGTCTCATGGGCCATGTAGTCCTGTTCCTAGTATTATTGTGACAGATGAAGAGGAAAACTTGGATTTCCCACCATTTCAGCCAGAATTGGAGCCCTTGCACCTGCAGGATATTTGCCCTCCAGAAGTCAGCCAAACAAGCCTTGAGCAGAAATCTCCCCCATTTTCTCGCCGGGATTATTATAATCAAAATAGAGGCGCTCGCGAGGGCCGGAGTGCCAGGATAGCTGCCAGACAATTAGCTGATTAAGCCTGTTTCCCTTGGGAAACTTTAAGGAGTCAAGCATCTGGACACAGTATAGGTTTCGGTTCTTGTTCCCCAGAGAAAGTGTTCGTTGGCGGGAAAACAAGATCCTATTTAGGTGTTTGCTCTTGGACAAACCCTTGCGGAGTCAATTCGTCAGCTCGTGGAGTGAGATCGTGTGTAGACTTCGTACTCCAGTTCCCAGCTCCTGAATCAAGTTCCCAGCCCTGCCTTGTTCCACGGATTTCTATGGACTCAGTTCTTGTTCCACGAATGCCTTGTTTCAAGTTGGACCTTGCCAAGTCTCAAGTCTTGCCTTGCCTTGCGTTTTAAACCACGGACCCTGCTTCTCGGATTCCAGCCTTGTTTTCCATTCCTTCGGATTTACCTTAAGCCTCAAAGACTATGGACAGTTCCCCACACTATTGCTTGCCAAATAGTGTGTGTTTCGGTGAAGTGGATTATAACTTTGGGCTTTAATATCATATATTGGACATTGTTTTCCTGGACTATATTTGAACTTTCCTGAAAGGTCTACTTCTGATCTATATTCTACACTTGTTTTTATTGACTTTATATATTCCTTAAATAAAGATATTAGATAGATTCTGGCCTCTGCGTATGGTTATTGGTGCTCTGCAGCCTGGGTCCTGACAGATGCTGAGTAATATTTTTTCTAGCAAAGAAACGGGGCAGCAAGGTTTGAATTTCCCACACCCGCCCCTTCAGCCGGCTTCTTGCTGATTGGTTGTCTTCATCAGCTTCAATCAGTCTGGGTGCGCTGGGTATTTAGGGAGGGTGTGATAGCAAAGGAGAAAACTGTAAATCACAAAACTATCCCTGCCGTTTTCTAACATATGATCCCCAAAGCAGTCCAGGGCTGACATGCACCCGGCCTGCTGAGTTTCCTAACCTTTTCTCTGCTATTTCCCAATGTCACCCCCGCCTTTGCCCCATTTTCCATTAATGCAAAGCCATTCAAAAAAAGAGATGACCTCTAGTAGGACTTTTGAAACCCTGAGACGCTGGACAGAACTTACTCTTAAGAGATGGCCCAGGCATCGAGGCTGACCGTGGGCTCCGGAGGCTCCCATTGGACAACAGGAACACTGGTCCAGGCGCCAGTGAGGAGCTTCTGCATCGATGCTGAAGAATTATTATTATTGACACAATGACATAGTCTGACACAGCAAACGAGATAGATATGCTGGATTTCGTATCACAAAATCACAAGTTGAACACTTCCCAAGTGTCTAGGACTGTGTGATGTATTTTCAGATGATGCGAGCAGATCCCAGTCGGGTGGCCTTTTGCAGTTGGCAGATCGTAATTTTGTCAATGTCTATTGTTTCCAAATGCCGGCTGAGATCTTTTGGCACGGCACCCAATGTGCCCATCACCACCGGGACCACCTGCACTGGTTTCTGCCAGAGTCTTTGAAGTTCAATCTTGAGGTCCTGAGAGCGGCTGAGTTTTTCCTGTTGTTTTTCATCAATGCGACTGTCACCTGGGATGGCAACATCAATGATCCAAACCTTTTTCTTCTTCACAACTGTGATGTCTGGTGTGTTGTGTTCCAGAACTTTGTCAGTCTGGATTCGGAAGTCCCACAGTATCTTTGCGTGCTCATTTTCCAATACTTTTGCAGGTTTGTGATCCCACCAGTTCTTTGCTGCTGGGAGGTGGTACTTGAGGCATAAGTTCCAATGAATCCTTTGGGCCACATAGTTGTGCCTCTGTTTGTAGTCTTATTATTATTATTATTATTATTATTATTATTATTATTATTATTATTATTATTAATAATAATAATAATAATATTATGGTAAAATACCATTATTATTATTAATATTATTATTATTGTTGTAGAGTACCATTATTATTATTATGGTACAATATTATTATTACTATTATGGTAAAGTATTATTATTACTATTCTATTATTACAGTAGAGTCTCACTTATCCCAACACTCGCTTATCCAACATTCTGGATTATCCAACGCATTTTTGTAGTCAATGTTTTCAAAACATCATGACATTTTGGTGCTAAATTCATAAATACAGTAATTACTACATAGCATTACTGTATATCGAACTACTTTTTCTGTCAAATTTGTTGTATAACATGATGTTTTGGTGATTAATTTGTAAAATCATAACCTATTTTGATGTCTAATAGGCTTTTTCTTAATCTCTCCTTATTATCCAACATATTCACTTATCCAACATTCTGGATTATCCAACGCATTTTTGTAGTCAATGTTTTCAAAACATTTTGGTGCTAAATTCATAAATACAGTAATTACTACATAGCATTACTGTATATTGAACTACTTTTTCTGTCAAATTTGTTGTATAACATGATGTTTTGGTGCTTAATTTGTAAAATCATAATTTATTTTGATGTCTAATAGGCTTTTTCTTAATCTCTCCTTATTATCCAACATATTCACTTATCCAACATTCTGGATTATCCAACGCATTTTTGTAGTCAATGTTTTCAAAACATCATGACATTTTGGTGCTAAATTCATAAATACAGTAATTACTACATAGCATTACTGTATATTGAACTACTTTTTCTGTCAAATTTGTTGTATAACATGATGTTTTGGTGCTTAATTTGTAAAATCATAATTTATTTTGATGTCTAATAGGCTTTTTCTTAATCTCTCCTTATTATCCAACATATTCACTTATCCAACATTCTGCCGGCCCGTTTATGTTGGATAAGTGAGACTCTACTGTATTATAATTATTTCATTTCCCTTGTCAATGCAACACTAGAAATCCAGATTTGCCCAATGAATGACATTACAGGGGGCGGAGCCGGAGCTAGGGTGGGCGGAGCCTTGTTAGAGCCCCGCCTACTCGAGGCGTCATCATTACAGTAACTTCAGCTTGTGGGCGGGGACAGTGGGGATTTTCCCCAGGAACAGAGCGGCAGCCGCGCGGCCCAATGAGGTGCCGGCTTGGGGCGGGCTGGCCCAATCGGCGCGCGGGAGGGGCGGGGCTTCCCCTTTCTGTCTCTCTGTAGGCGACGTCACCCTTGCCCCGTTGGAAGCGGAGGAGAGGAAGCGGCGAGGATGTCGCTGGCGGCGGACCCGTCGCGGTGGTGGGCCCCGGAGGACGAGGAGGACCTCCTGGACTTCCTCCTGGGAGGGGGCGCTTCTCCCCCGGAAGGCCCCGCCCCTTTCTTGGCCGCAGAGGTGAGCCCCTTGCCCCAATCCGCCCTCCAGGGGGTTTGGACTACAACTCCCACAATTCCTCACAGCCGGTAGGCTGTGAGGAATTGTGGGAGTTGTAGTCCAAACCCCCTGGAGGGCCCAAGCTGGCCCATATCGGCTTGTGACGCCTGTCTCCTTACCTCAGGACCCGGAAGTGGAGGACGCGGAGCTGGGGGCGCTGCTGCGGTGCCTCTGGGAGCCCCTCGGGGAGGAGACAGGCCCCGCCCCCTTCCCGGGAAGCCCCGCCCACGCGGAGAGCGTCCACTCGGAGCACAACTACTTCCTCAACCCCCGCGACGCCTCGCCGGAGCCCCTCGGGGCGGAAGTCGCCATCGACCTGGGTGAGGGGGCGGGGCCAACATTGCCAATACGGGGGCGTGGCTGGGCAATGGGCGGGGCCTCTGCGAATGGGCGGGGCTGACTGAACCAATGTGTTCAAGTTTGAAGGGGAATGGGATTGGTGAGGGGGCGTGTCCTCTTGGAACGTGGCCAATATTGGCAAGTAGGAGCGTGATTGGTTGATGGGCGGGGTTATCGACTCGGGGGCGTGGCCAACATTGCCGCTTAGGAGGCGTGGTTGATTGCTATGCCTGTCCTTTGCTTATGGGCGTGGCTTACTGACTCGGGGGCGGGGCCAGTGTAGTTGTTGTGAATGGGATTGGGTAAAGGGCGGAGCCTCTGGGAATGGGCGGACCTTACTGACCCGGGGACAATGTGGTGTCATTGGAAGATTAAATACACACATGAATATATACATATATAATATAATTTACAATAATATATAATATTGTAATATATTGTATATGCACATAATAGTAATAATATTTTTATAATACAATATAATAATATTACAGTAGAGTCTCACTTATCCAACACTCGCTTATCCAACGTCCTGGATTATCCAACGCATTTTTGTAGTCAATGTTTTCAATACATCGTGACATTTTGGTGCTAAATTCGTAAATACAGTAATTACTACACAGCATTACTGCGTATTGAACTACTTTTTCTGTCAAATTTGTTGTATAACATGATGTTTGGGTGCTTAATTTGTAAAATCATAATCTAATTTGATGTTTAATAGGCTTTTCCTTAATCCCTCCTTATTATCCAAGATATTCGCTTATCCAACATTCTGCCAGCCCGTTTATGTTGGATAAGTGAGACTCTACTGTAATTATAAATTATATATTACATGTAATATTATTAATAGTATTACAATATATAGATATAGTACAATATGGTAATTTATTGCCAGTACTGTGCTATGCTAATAATATAATATTGTATGTAAATTTAATTTGTAAGCCGCTCTGAGTCCCCTTCAGGGTGAGAAGGGTGGGATATAAATGTATTAAATAAAATAAATAAATAAATGGGATTAGTTGGGTGAAGGGCGGGGCCTCTGGGAATGGTAAATAAAGTATTTTACCATTATTATTATGTATTATTATTATTATTATTACCAATATTGCAGAATAGAGGTGTGGTAGGAAGGAGGGTGGGGCCTCTGGAGGAGGGCGGGGCTTCCTCAGCAAGGGAGGGGCCAATATTGCAGCGTAGGGGCGTGGCTGGGTGCTGGGCTAGCCAGGGGGCGGGGCCGCTGCAGGTGGGTGTGGCTTACTGTGTCGAGGGCGGAGTCAGCGTGAGTGGCTTCACACCTGCCTGGCTGCTCCCTTAAGACCCCTCCCCTTCAGAAAAGGGAGCCAGTGAGAGCCGAGCAGCCTATATATCGAATTAGAGGAGGGGCCTATGGACGTGGGTGGGGCTTCCTGTGTCGAGGGCGGAGTCCTGAATAGTCCCAGATCTGATCACATGGCCTGCAGCCCCTCCCACAGCATAGAGTTAAGGTAAAACTGCATACCAGTACACACATATACAATAGAGTAAGCAATCTGAATTATGTACATAACAAATGACTAGTATGGGAGGCTTGCAGACGGCTGCTATTTCCCACATTGCTGACCCCCATGCCCTTCCTCCTTCCTTCCGCAGAGTGGTGGGAGGGCCCAGAGGCCTTTGAAGAAGGCTCCACCTGCAGCAGCGGGAGCAGCCCTGGGGGGCCCGGCCTCCCCGTCTCCATCACGCTGGAGGACCCCCTTCCTCTGGGAGAGGAGGGCAGCCTGCAGGTAGGAGCCCCTCCTCCATGGAGCCCCTCACCCGGCAAGATAGTTGGGGGTCCAAGGTGTGACCGGTGGGGCTGACATGGATACCAACCTCCCATCCAGCAAGTGTGGATCCCCAAGCAGGAATACGAAGAAGGAGGAAAGTTTTGGGGCTCAGCAAGAGGCGGGGGATTTCTCAGAGGACGAGGGGGGTGATGGGTTTCCAACTGAGAAGTCTGTGTGTGATCGGGATGAATTACATGCCTTAGATCAGAAAGAAGGGCAGGCAGTTGACAATGAGATAGAACAGTGGTTCCCAAACTTATTTGTCCCGCCGCCCCCTTTCCAGAAAAAATATGACTCACCGCCCCCTGGAAAGGGGGCGTGGCTTAGAGGGGTGGGCGTGGCTCCTGCTCAAGAGGGAGGGGCTGAGCCTCTCCCCTAGTCCAAGATGCAGGGCTGGGAGGGGGAGGTGGGCGGGGCCACAAATGGGCGGCCAGGACTGGGATGGGTGGAGTTACAAGCTCTGAGGCAGGGCTGAGCTTCTATCCCTGTCCTGTGGCGCCTGCCAGGACACAGGGGGCGGGGCTAGAGGAGGGGGCGGGGCCTCTTCCCGAGTGCCTGATGGGGCTGAACCTCTATACCCCGCCCCCGTGTTCTAACAAGCACATCAGGGGAGGTCTACAGAGGCTCAGCCCTGTCTCACGCTCTTGGGAAGACGCCCCGCCCCCACCCTTAGCCCCGCCCTTGAGTCCTAAAAGGCCTTTCAGGAGAAATATAGAGGCTCAGCCCTGTCTCACGCTCTTGGAAGGAGGCCCCGCCCCCTTCGCTAGCTCCGCCCTCTGTGTCCCAACAAGCGCCTCAGGAGAGGTATAGATTCTGAGCCCTGTCTTGGGCTCTTGGGAAGAAGCCACGCCCACTCCTCTAGCTCCGCCCCCTGTGTGTCCTAAGAGGCGCCTCAGGTGCTCAGCCCTGTCTCTGGCACTTGGGAAGAGGCCCCGCCCCTCCTCTGGCCCCGCCCCGTGTCCTAATAGGTGCCATCACTGTCCCCCCTGGATCACTCCAGCGCCCACCAGAGGTGGTAGCGCCCACTTTGGGAATCACTGAGATAGTTTTGGATTTCAATGTTTGTTCCTTAGCAACATGGGAAAGGGTGAGAGCCAGGGGATTTCTCAGAGGACGAGTGGGCAGTAGCCACTGAGGGGAGATTAAAAGTTCAACCCCCCCCCCAAAAAAATATATCACGTTAATTTACCATAAATTGGTTAACCAGTTAAAATTCATGAGTAAATCAGGTTTCGGGAGGGGTTTGAACCCTTAAACCACCCCCCTTCTGGCTACGGCCCTGTTTCCCACTGAGGAGACTGTGTGTGATCAGAGAGAAGTGCAGGCAGTTGACGATGAGACAGAGGATGGATTGGATTCCAATGTTCGTTCCTTAGCAGCACAGGAAAGGGAAACTGGTGAAAAGTCCATTCTTCTGATGGGGAATTTTCCTATGATATCAGATTAGGTCTCTGGACGGAGGGAGTGAATGATAGGTTAATTTCAGAGAGACTGTGAGAAATCCTTGAAACAACTTAGGTGTGTGAGGCATGATCTCATGGCTTCTTGGTCAGGCTTGGGCTTAAATTAAGTGATGTTTCTTGGTGTCTCTCAGATCAGATAACGTTGTCACAAGATCCACGTTCCTGTTTTAGCTCTCTTCACTTCTTCTTCACTTCACTTTATTTCTTAATTAGTCACTCTCCACCAGAGTGCTCTGAGCAACTTACAATTTAAAATATCATTCCACAATATAAAAACATGATTTAAGTTTATGATTCAAGTTTCCCATGTTTATCTATGCTCCTGAGCAGAGCCGTCCCTAGGTATTTTTCAAGTGTAGGCGAACAGAATTTTGGCGCCCCCCCCCGCCAAACCAATCACTGAAAAATAAAAGCATTGGATAAGCAAAAATGTTGGATAATAAGGAGGGATTAAGGAAAAGCCTATTAAACATCAAATTACATTAAGATTTTACAAATTAAGCACCAAAACATCATGTTTTACAACAAATCAACAGAAAAAGCAATCTCGACTGCGCCCCCATATGTTTGGTGCCCGAAGCGACGGCTTAATTCGCCTCATTGTTGGACCGGCTCTGCTCCTGAAAGAGTCTTGCCTTGAGAAAAGTTCCTGCTTTCATGCTTATGCCTGTGATCTTGACTTCCTTGACTTCATGTACCTTGCTATTTTTGGACTATGGCTATTTTATAGCTCCTTTCCTTGCTCTTTTCCCCCTTCGTACATGCTTTTCTTGATAAGCTGCTGTAGTCAACACAACTGGACTCTGGGTGAAAAGGAGCCTTGAAGCTAGGGTGCAACAGAAAGCAATGTGTGGGGAGAAGATGCCCATAGACCAGGGGTCCCCAAACTAAGGCCCGGGGGCCGGATGCGGCCCATCAAAGCCATTTATCCGGCCCCCCATGGCACAAAGGCAGAAGGGGGTTGGGCTAAATGACCCAGAGGTCTCTTCTTCTCTTACAACCATTATTATTATTATTATTATTATTGACACAACGACGTTGTATGACACAGCAAACAAGATAGATATGCTGGGTTTCGTTTCACATAATCACAAGTCGAACACTTCCCAAGTGTCTAGGACTGTGTGATGTATTATTATTATTATTATTATTATTATTATTATTATTATGACACAGCAAACAAGACAGATATGCTGGATTTCGTATCACAAAACCACAAGTCGAACACTTCCCAAGTGTCTAGGACTGTGTGATGTATTTTCGGATGATGCGCACAGATCCCAGCAGGGTGATTATTATTATTATTATTATTATTATTATTATTATTATTATTATTATTATTATTAACATTGAGTCTGGGTGGCCATCTGTCAGGGATGCTTTCCTTGTGCTTTTGTTGCACAAAGGCAGAAGGGGATTGGACTAAATGGCTCAAGGGGTCTCTTCCAACCCTTATTATTATTATTATTATTATTATTATTATTATTATTATTATTATTATTAACATTGAGGCTGGGTGGCCATCTGTCAGGGTTGCTTTGCTAGTGCTTTTGGTGCACAAAGGCAGAAGGGGGTTGGACTAAATGGCCCAAGGGGTCTCTTCCAACCCTCTTTATTATTATTATTATTATTATTATTATTATTATTATTAACATTGATTCTGGGTGGCCATCTATCAGGGGTGCTTTGTTTGTGCTTTCGGTGCACAAAGGCAGAGGGGGATTGGACTCAATGGCCCAAAGGGTCTCTTCCAACCCTCTTTTTTATTGTTGTTGTTGTTGTTGTTATTATTATTATTATTATTTATTGCTCGGTGGCCAACTATAGTTTGGCCCTCCAATGGTCCAAAGGATCGTGAACTGGCCCCCTGTTTAAAAAGTTTGGGGACCCCTGCCATAGACTTTGTAGTGCAAGAGTTTTCCTTCCCCAGTTCTTCCAATATTTCTTTTCTACTCAGGAACAGAAGTTTTGTCTCTCTGCTTTTGTGGGCATTGTCTAATTTCAGTTGTGTGTCCCTTCAGAGCTCTCCGCTGGTGCTGACGGAGGAGGAGAAGAGGCTCCTGGAGAAGGAGGGGGCCACCATCCCCCCCAACCTGCCCCTCACCAAGGTGCGTTCTGCACTCAGCAGGTCCTTGTGGGGCCCACGGGCTCACCCCTTCACTGGGTTTGCAGGGAAGGAATCCTCTGCATTGAGCTGCCCCCTTTCCTTGCATTGGAGTGGGCTCATCGGGAGCTTTGTTACAAGGGTTCATCTCTGTTAATGTGGGATTTGTGTATTGGTAGTGTTTAAATGAAATTTGTGTCTTGCCTGTATTGCATACTGATTGCATCATCCAGAGTGTACTATAGTCTGGAAAGAGTTAATTGCTAAGAAGCTGTGATGACCTTGATGTGTGGCTGGAACCAGGGAGTGTCCAGACACAAGTGTGTGTGCATTGCTGATTGCGTCAGTTGAGTCGGGTTCTTTTCTGCCTGGAGTGAGAGTCAAGTCCTGTGTTTTTCTATTGTCTGCAAGTCCGTTTGTGTTGTTTATTACTGCTTATAGTAAAACCTGTATATAGTTTTACCAGCATCTCTGGGTGTCTCTTCATTCTGCGTTCCACTGATTCCATCCAACTACTGCTGCGCTGCAAATTACTCTGACAATCTCCACTGCAGAATGAATGCAGCTTGGCCCCACTTGAACTGCTGTGGCTCAATGCCGGGGAATCCTAGAAGTTGTATTTTGTCACCAGCACCCTGGCTGAGGAGGCTCAAGACCTTGTGAAATTGCAACACCTACAATCCCACTGCATTAAGCCAAGGCAGTTAAGCTGCCTTCATCCTGCAGTGGAGATGCATCCCAATGCTGGATCCTGCAGGTTGAGAATAAGTTCATTGGAGACCCACCTCTTCCAGTAAAAGGCGATCCAGTCCACCTTCAATCACAAGTTTAATTTCTATAGCCACTATACAGTGTTCCCTCACTTATTGCTGGGGTTAGGTTCCAGGGCTACCCGCAATAAGTGAAAATCCGCAAAGTACAGATACTATGAGCCCCGGTGGCGGAGTGTGTATAAGCACTGAGCTGGAGACCGAAAGGTCCCAGGTTCAAACCCCGGGAGTGGCGGGAGCAGCCGCTGTTAGCTCCAGCTTCTGCCAACCTAGCAGTTCGAAAACATTCCAATGTGAGTAGATCAATAGGTGGGAAGGTAACGGTGCTCCATGCAGTCATGCCAGCCACATGACCTTGGAGGTGTCTACGGACAACGCCGGCTCTTCGGCTTAATAATGGAGATGAGCACCAACCCCCAGAGTCAGACATGATTGGACTTAACGTCAGGGGAAAACCGTTATCTTTACCTACAGATACTATTAAAAAAGGTAAAGGTTTCCCCTGACGTTAAGTCTAATTGTGTCTGACTCTCCATTTCTTAGCCGAAGATCCGGCGTTGTCCGTAGACATCTCCAAGGTCATGTGGCCGACATGACTGCATGGAGCGCCTTTACCTTCCCGCCGGAGCGGTACCTATTGATCTACTCACATTGGCATGTTTTTGAACTGCCAGGTTGGCAGAAGATGAAGCTAACAGCGGGCGCTCAAGCTGCTCCCGGGATTTGAACTTGTGACTATTCGGTCTGCAAGTTCAGCAGCTCAGCACTTTAACGCACTTCACCACCGGGGCTCCTTAGCAGATACTATATTTATTTTAATATTTATACATTATTTTAGTAGTTATACACTATTTTAAGTCTTTATCAACCAATTGTGTGTTGATAAATCACCTCCTTCTCCACTTGGACCTTTACTCTCCCTTCAGCTTCTACTTCTTCCCTTCCTTAGGCAGTAAATTGTAATTTTTTATTATTTATAATAGTCTTTTAGAGTTTATTGAAAAATCGCAAAACAGCGAATCCGCGAGAAGTGAACCGCGAAGTAGTGAGGGAACGCTGTATATCAATTTTGTATCTGTGTTGGGTTCAAGTTTTCATGTATATATGTGTGTGTATGTGTGTGAATTGGTTGAGACTCAGGACCCTTCTACACTGCCAGATAATCCAGAATATAAAGGCAGATAATCCACATTAGAGTGCAGCACTCCCCCCCCCCCCCCCGCCACCCAAAACATGAGGACTAACGGGTGGTCCCTTCCTTGCATCCTTGTGTTTTCTGCAGGCGGAGGAGCGTGTCCTCAAGAGGGTCCGCCGGAAGATCCGCAACAAGCTCTCAGCGCAGGAGAGCCGCCGTCGGAAGAAGGTCTATGTGGACGGCCTGGAGAGCAGGTGGGCTTTGTTTGGGGGGTGGGGAGGGGGCTTCCTTCTCTTGGGGGCCCCCTCCACCCTGACACCCCCTCTTCTTCTCCTCCTCGCAGAGTGGTGGCCTGCACAGCCCAGAACAGCGAGCTCCAGAAAAAGGTCCAGCAGCTGCAGAAGCAGAACTCGTGAGTCTTGCTTGGCTTTGCATATGTGTATGTTTGTTGTGGGGGGGGGGGGGGGGTGCTTGTGCCCTGCAGGTGTTGGGGATGGGGTCTCTCCCATCCTCCTTTTGGGCTCAGTGGCCTACCCTTCTGGCTCCATTCTGGCTAACACTCCAGAAGACAGGAGCAGAATTCAAAACGATCTTGACAGACTAGAGAGATGGGCCGAAACTAACAAAATGAATCTCAACAGGGACAAATGCAAGATACTTCGGCATTAAAAATGGAATGCAAAGTTACAGAATGGGGGACGATGCCTGGCTAGACAGCAGTACACGTGAAAAAGACCTTAATAATAATAATAATAATAATAATAATAATAATAATAATAATAATAATAATAATAACAACTATTTTTATACCCCGCCCCATCTCCCTGAAGGGACTCGGGGCGGCTTACATGGGGCCAAGCCCGATAAAACAATCAAATATCAAAACACAGCAATAAAACAGTTATCCAATAAAAACATCAATTACAGTAAAAACAATCGTTAAAATCAACATAAAACATACAATATTAACACTGGAGACCAATTAATAGAACCCAGGCAAAGTGCAACATGTGCCGAAATGGGCCGAAATGGGGAAGGTAATTTCACAGTTGAAATGGACAAAGTGCAATATAGCATTGGCAACACTTCGAGAATGGGGCTATTATAAAATAGGCAGATAGATCAGTCCTCGTCCTCGTGGACAACAAGTTAAACATGAGCCAGCAATGTGATGCGGCTGCTAAGAAAGCCAATGGGATTCTGGCCTCATCAAGAGGGGAATAGTGTCTAGATCCAGGGAAGTCCTGCTCCCCACGCTCTATTCTGCCTTGGTCAGACCACACCTGGAATCACATTGAGTCCAATTCTGGGCACCACAGTTGAAGGGAGATGTTGACAAGCTGGAAAGCGTCCAGAGGAGGGCGACTAAAATGATTAAGGGTCTGGAGAACAAGCCCTATGAGGAGCGGCTTAAAGAGCTGGGCATGTTTAGCCTGCAGAAGAGAAGGCTGAGAGGAGACATGATGAGAGCCAGGTACAAATACGTGAAGGGAAGTCATAGGGAGGAGGGAGGGAGCTTGTTTTCTGATGCCCTGCAGACTAGGACGCAAGGGAACAATGGCTTCAAACTACAGGAAAGGAGATTCCACCTGAACATCAGGAAGAACTTCCTCCCTGTGAGAAGGGCTGTTCAGCAGTGGAACTCTCTGCCCCGGGCTGTGGTGGAGGCTCCTTCTTTGGAGGCTTTTAAGCAGAGGCTGGATGGCCATCTGTCGGGGGTGCTTTGAATGCGATTTCCTGCTTCTTGGCAGAATGGGGTTGGACTGGATGGCCCATGAGGTCTCTTCCAACTCTACTATTCTATGATTCCCCGTCGCAGGTCCTTGTTGGAACAACTACGGAAGCTGCAAGCCATGGTCCAGCGGTCGACCACCAAGACCACCACGGCCAGCACCTGCATCATGGTGAGTGTGTATAACTGTTCATGGCTCAGGAAAGGGGATTTTGGGGTTTGCCGTGTCACAGTTCCCTCTGTCAAAGGGAACGACCAAGAGTGCCACATTTGGTGCTTATGTAAGCACATTGTGTTTGTGTTCTGTTTAGAGAAGAAGGGGAAATGAATAACCTGAAACCAGTTGGAGACACTATAATAATAATAATGTATATACAATAATAATTTATATAATTTATATAAAATAATAAAAATATTTTTATATCCCGCTTCCATCTCCCCGCAAGGATTCGGGGCGGCTAATATGGAGGGAAGCCCAAATATCCACAATAAACAAAATAAAACGCATTTACAACAAAACGCACATAATAGGCATGTAACATTACATAGATTGAAACAGCATTTTAACATCAATATGATCATAAATAAAACCGCCAAAAGAAACAATTCAGCAGGTTAAAATAGTGAAAAGCTATTATACTTGAAATAATATTCCAACGATACCAGATCTGGGTTTAAACACCTTGCATGTAATTTTTATTCAGCATTTCAAATCATACAGCAATTTGGTACCAAGGGAGCATTCACTCTCTTATCCATCCGTCCCATACTCACAAGAGTTGATGGGTTTCTCTGCAGAAGCGATGGGTGCAGATGCAGTGCTTATATCATTTTACAGCAATTTTAGTCTATGGTTTTTGTCAGTTGTTTTCCACATTCCTTTCAGTTTTCTGTCCATGGCAATATCAAACATGTCCTAGTTTTTAATACACCCTATTATTGCACCTGTCAGGGAAGTACCTTTTGTTGTTTCCCAACTTAATCCATTGTTTTTGAAGGGACAATCTCCCAGGTGCGGCACTCCTTTGCCTGTACCAGTTAAGGAAGCATCCTTGCCGTCTTCAATCCATCAAATTGCAAAGCTAATGCTATGGATGAACTGTTTCCTGCTTCGATTGCCAAAATCTCCACACCAGAAGCATTGCAGTTCTCCATTTTGCAATAGTCCTGTTCTTCATTCTTCAGATTTCTTTCCACCTCAAACTCCTATATTTACTTCCAGATTTGCAACTCAGACACTCATACTTACCACACTTTGTCCAGGTTCCCTTGCTGGGAAAGAGCGTGTTGCCTGGTCAGCCAAATCCATTCAACAGGGGCTGGCTTGGAACCTGAAAGTTGAGCTCCCATTTTGTCAGGGGGTTAATTAGCTCCAACCCACCCTGGTTTATTGGTGAGTCAGGCCTCTCACCAATTCATCTTCAGTCAGACCACTTAAGCATCCGGCTAAGCAGCACCGACAAACGACACCAGAGTCATAATTTAGCTGATCCCAGTGGCTCTAAGGCAGGGGTCCTCAAACTTTTAAAGCAGAGGGCCAGTCCACAATCCTTCAGACTGTTGAGGGGCCTAATTATCATTTGAAAAAAAAAACGAACAAATTCCTATGCACACTGCACATATCTTATTTGTAGTGCAAAACAACAACAATAACAATGAAAGACCAATACAATATTTAAAAATGAAAATAATTTTAACCAACATAAACCTATCAGGATTTCAATAGGAAGTGTGGGCCTACTTCTGGCCAATGAGATAGTCAGGTTAATTAGGATTGTTATTGTTGTGTGTCTTCAAGTCATTTCAGACTTTGGGCGAGCCTAAGTCCAAAATTATTTATTTATTCATTTACTACATTTATTTACTACATTTATATCCCACCCTTCTCACCCCGAAGGGAACTCAGAGCAGCTGTATGTACACACAATATATTATATTATTAGCATAGAAAATATTAGCATTATATTTTATGCTATATTATGCTTATATTATTAGCATTATATATTATATAAAGAACTATACCACTATACTGTAACATTATATGTAATATATAATATCATATGTATATACAATATATTATTAGCATAGCACAATATTAGCATTATCTATTACTATATTGAACTATACCGCTATACTATTATATAATATGTAATATATCACATATAATTAATATTATTATATGGTATTATTATTAGTATTATATTGTATAAAATGATATTATTATCAATATCATATGTATATACAATATATTATATAATTAAAACTGATATAAAAATATTATATTATAAATGAGGGCGGGGGCCAGGTAAATGACCTTGGAGGGCCGCATCCGGCCCCCGGGCCTTAGTTTGGGGACCCCTGCTCTAAGGCTTTATTATATACAACTATATACAATTACAAAGTCCATCGCTAATAGGACTCATGCTTCCCAAGCAAAGGCAAAGCATGTCCTCTTTCATTGCCGATCGTCTGCGAAGAAATTCTGCCAGCAACTCCCACATTCCATTGCCGAATGTCCTGTCCACGCTTCTGAGACTGGAAGGGTCGACCTATTGGCTCGGCAGGCTATCAATCAAGCTGGCCTGCGATTAACTCGCGTGCTGCTGGAAAGCGTGCCAAAATACACAGTTGCAAAAACCCAACAGCAAAACACTTGATCTAACATTTCACACTTACAATAAATAACACCAACACATTTCTGTACAGAAATCGAAATGCTGACTTTTCGGGTCTAATGCATTTTAGAGAACGAGCAAGCCATCACCCACCCACACTGCAGAGCTATTGCAGTTTGATAGCACCTTAAACACCACAGCTCAATGCAGTGGAGCTCTGGGGTGTGTAATACAAGCAGTCCATGAGTTGCAAACATCCAGTTTAGAAATGGGCTGAGACCACAGGAAGTGGGAGGAATCTTTCTCCCTGGAAGGAAGATATTCCACTCCTGGAAGAGTTATGATTATCATGAGGGAAAGGGGCCTCCAGTGAAACTTGATCTCCAACCCTTGTATCCACCACAAGCCAATGTCTTCCTTCCAGGTGCTGCTGCTCTCGTTCTGCCTGATCCTCTCTCCCAACCTGTTCCCTTTCGGAGGGCAGGAGCGCCAGGCGGAACTGCAGAGAGGTGAGTCCTGGGGGTCTCCGTAGGACCATACAGGGCAACATTTATTTATTTGTTTGTTTGTTTATTTACAGTGTTTATATTCCGCCCTTCTTTCTCACCCCGAAGGGGACTCAGGGCAGATCACATTGTACACATACAATGCAAACATTCAATGCCATATAAACATAGAACAGAGACAGAGACAGACGCAGAGGCAATTTAAACCTTCTCCAGCTTCCTGAGAGTATGCTTGATTCTGGCCACAGGGGGAGCAGCTGTTTCATCATCCACTGCGACGGCACTTCCTCATTCCAACGGCGGCTGGATGATTTTTATGGTGTCCTAAATTAGCCTCCCCACATATAAGTGGTACCTAAATTTCCTACTTGATAGATGCAACTATCTTTCGGGTTGCTTAGGTCAACAACGAGCAGGGGCTATTTTTTATTTTAATTGTCGGGTGCTCACTCCGACATGGGCTGGCCTCGAACTCATGACTTCTCCAATCAATTCAATTCAGTCAATTTATTAATGCTCCGACCAATGGTCATATGCATATACAGAAACAACATCAAACAAACATCTATACAAAACACTATAAAATCCAACACTTAAAAGTAGGATGCAAGCAGGATAAAACAGAACATGCAAACTATACATTGTGAGGTGCAGCAGCACAAGTGCAACATGTGCTGAGAGCTGCACAATTATGAGAGCTGCACAATTATCATGACTTCTTGGTCAGAGTGATTTATTGCAGCTGGCTGCTAACCAGCCTGTGCCACAGCCCGGCCCCTATATTTGTGGACATATGTGTTTGTGTGTGTGTGTGTGAGAGAGAGAGAGAGAGAGAGAGAGCTTGCTCAAAGACCTCCCAGAACCACCAAGTTTTCAGTTCCTTGTGGGGCTTGCCTAATCTCTTTGGGGAGGGCGTTTAATATAAATACCGTGAATAAAAATAAATAAATAAATTTAGAAAGCTTGGAGTCTTCCTTGGGTTTTGGGAGAGGGGGATAGAAGTATAGCAAAAAAAAATTAAATACATAAATGGGAGGCTATATTAAAATCATTGCCGTTGATGCTTGGATGGAAAAGAATGGGACAGAGAGAGAGAAGGAGACCCATAAGATGCCAGGAAGGGTGAGCAGGAGGGAGGTCTGCATAGGAAGCCAATGGAGCCAAGCCAATGCCTGCAGATATTGTGAAAAGGGTGTGTGTGTGTGTGTGTATGTGTTGTGACTCAGCTGGAGCCTCAGAGTGACTCAGATGGGAATTATGGGATTCGGGTTCAAGATGATGAGATTCAGGTTCAAGATGACTCTGATGGGAATTATGGGATTCAGGTTCAGAGTGCTCTTGCTGTGGCAGATGAGGAGCAGGGAGGATTTCCCAGGGCAGGGAATGGTGTTGATGATTCTAAAGATGATACTGAAGCTAGCCAGGTGCAAAGGGAGGACAGCTCTCAGTCTGATAGCACGCAGACAGACGCTAATGCTAATGAGCTGTCTGGCCTTGACGAAACAATCTTTGGATCGAGCTGGCCGTTTGGAATTCAGGATTCTCAGGAGTGTTAGAACAGCAAACAAGAGGGAGGTCAGAGGCCAAAGAAATGCGTTCATGCTGTGCAAAGGGTACTAAAAGAGTGTGCTGAGAGAGGAACCTTTGTCAAAGCAACTTCTCGTTTGAGTCAAGAAGTCTTGCTTTCCCGGATTATCTTGCAGCCTTGGTGTATTCATGTTCATGGGACTTTGTCATGCCTTAATGGAACCTTGTCTTCTGCCTAACGTTTTCTTGGATTATTCTTTATAGCCTTGTTTTGCAACAATCTTTTGGAACTTTACTTTTGCTTTTTAAGAACTATTATTTTCCTATTTCCTAATAAACTACCTATTTCCTAATAAACCCCTGGTGGCGGCGCAGTGTGTTAAAGCGCTGAGATGCTGAACTTGTAGACCGAAAGGTCCCAGGTCCAAATTCTGGGAGCAGAATGAGCACCCACCGTTAGCCCCAGCTCCTGCCAACCTAGCCGTTCGAAAACATGCCAATGTGAATAGATCAATAGGTACTGCTCTGGCGGGAAGTTAACAGCGCTCCATGCAGTCATGACAGCCACATGACCATGGAGGTGTCTACGGACAACGCCGGCTGTTCGGCTTAGAAATGGAGATGAGCATCAACCCCCAGAGTCGGTCACGACTGGACTTAACGTCAGGGGAAAACCTTTAACCTAATAAAGTACAAAAGACTTCTACCTGTGTACAGCCTGGTGTATTTAGCAAGTTGAAGCTAACCTGAGGTGGGACAATATGTATATATGACCCCTGTCTCAATGCTCTCCTTGCAGTGCTGTCCCGGCGCCTGCGTGCGTACCAGAGCGGGGCCGTGCAGGAGCTGGTCAGCGATGGCCCCCAGACCACGATGGCAGCGCCCGGCGCCCCTTTGCAGGCCCTGGAAGAGGAGACGCCGCTCCCCCCGGAAGCCCTGCTGCAGCCCAAGGAAGGGCCCCTCCTCAACCAGTCCCTGGGAGACCCCCGCAGCCCCCCTCCGCCAGGCCAGGACCCCTCCGATTACGACAGCAGCAGCAACTCCTCCTCCTCTGCACCAGCTCCACCCGCCCCTGTTCTGCAAGGAGAGCCCCCGTCGAAGGAAAGGGCCCCCCCTGCAGCCCCCCTCGACCAGGAGCACAGCTGGGTGGGCCGCACCACCAGCGTGGTCATCCAGCCGCGACGTTCGGACGAGATGTGACAGGCGGACGCTTGGGCAGCAACGCAAAGGCCGTGACAATGCGCTCGGACGCTGCAGAGGTCGGGCCAAGAGTGGAGGTGGGAGCCGTGGCCCCCTCGTTTGGGAATGGGAGTGGGGGTCTTTTCTGCTTTGGGTCGCCCAGCGGGGCAAAAGCGGCTCTCCCTTTCGGTCTGGCCGCCCAAATCCCACAATGGAAGGAGGGCGGGCTGCTCCTTCGCCTGAAACACCCCCGCTCCCCATTTGCCCCTTCCCCTCAGGAGGTGGGGGGCTTTGCAGGAAGACCCAGGCCTCTCCTTGTCCTCAGCCCCTCTTGGCCTCCAAATGCAGCAGGGACAATGCAGCCCCCCTGTCCTTTGTGCAGAAAGGGCAACCACGTTCCAGTTAGGAGAGGAGAGTTGAATTATAGAAGGGAACCTCAAAGGCCATCCAGTCCAGTCTTTCCTTCTGCCAAGTAGGAAGGCACAATCCAAGCCCTCCCAACAGATGGCTGACCAGTCTCTGCTTCAAGGCCTCCAGAGAAGGGGGCTCCCATGGATTCCTGGATGACAGGATAGTCTAGACCAGTGGTTCCCAAACTTATTTGGCCTGCCGCCCCCTTTCCAGAAA
Source organism: Anolis carolinensis (assembly GCF_035594765.1). Taxonomy (NCBI): domain Eukaryota; kingdom Metazoa; phylum Chordata; class Lepidosauria; order Squamata; family Anolidae; genus Anolis; species Anolis carolinensis. The sequence continues at coordinate 324,651,240 of NC_085842.1, forward strand.
AAATATGACTCAGCGCCCCCTGGAAAAGGGGGCGTGGCTTAGAGGGGTGGGCGTGGCTCCTGCTCAAGAGGGCGGGGCTGAGTCTCTTCCCTAGTCCAAGATGCAGGGCTAGGAGGGGGGAGGTGGGCGGGGCCACAAATGGGCGGCCAGGACTGGGATGGGCGGAGTTACGAGCTCTGAGGCAGGGCTGAGCTTCTATCCCTGTCCTATGATGCTTGCCAGGACACAGGGGGCGGGGCCTCTTCCCAAGTGCCTGATGGGGCTGAATCTCTATACCCCACCCCGTGTTCTAACAAGCGCCTCAGGAGAGGTATATAGAGGCTCAGCCCTGTCTCGCGCTCTTGGGAAGAGGCCCCGCCCCCACCACTAGCCCCGCCCTTTAGTCCTAAAAGGCCTCTTAGGAGAGGTGTAGAGGCTCAGCCCTGTCTTGCGCTCTTGGGAAGAGGCCCCGCCCCCACCACTAGCCCCGCCCTTTAGTCCTAAAAGGCCTCTTAGGAGAAATAAAGAGGCTCAGCCCTGTCTCAGGCTCTTGGGAGGAGGCCCCGCCCCCTTCCTTAGCTCCGCCCTCTGTGTCCCAACAGGCGCCTCAGGAGAGGTATAGATGCTCAGCCCTGTCTCGGGCTCTTGGGAAGAAGCCACGCCCACTCCTCTAGCTCCGCCCCCCTGTGTCCTAACAGGCGCCTCAGGTCCTCAGGGAGGGTACTTAGTAATAGTAGTAATATTAATAATAAATATTTATGTCCCACTTTTCTCCCTCACGGGACCCAAAGTGACTTACAACATATTACAATCACATAAACAACAATCAAAATACATCAAGAATAAATATAAGCTTCAAAAAATAAGCCAATTAGAAAAAAAAACAATGTACATTCACATCCAGCCTCTTTCTCCTTCCTTTTGGGCCGGGCTTCAGCACAGCTGGTAAATGTATTTGTATGAATTTTATGTGTTGTAGGCCGCTTTGAATCCCACCCAAGGAAGAAAAGTGGAATAGAAATGAATTAATAATATCATTAATAATAATAGTAAATCAGCAGCAATAAGATCTACCAACTAAAAGGTGATCAGTTCGAGGCCCCTGGTCGGAGTGAACACCTGACTGTCAGCCCAGCTCACTGTTTACCTAAGCAGTTTGAAAACAGCTTAGAGCTGTAAATAGAGATATTAAGTACAGTAGAGTCTCACTTATCCAACATAATCGGGCCTGCAGAACGTTGGATAAGCGAATATGTTGGATAATAAGGAGGGATTAAGGAAAAGCCTATTAAAAATCAAATTAGATTATGATTTTACAAATTAAGCACCAAAACATCATGTTATACAACAAATTTGACAGAAAAAGTAGTTCAATACGCAGTAATGCTATGTAGTAATTACTGTATTTACGAATTTAGCACCAAAATATCACAATGTATGGAAAACATTGACTACAAAAATGCGTTGGATAATCCAGAGCGTTGGATAAGCGAGTGTTGGATAAGTGAGACTCTACTGTACCGCTAATAACCAGGGGAGGTGTTTTACGACACCATAAAATAAAAAATACCAGAAATGCTGCTGACCAAAAGGAAGGAGGAAGTCCTGATGGCTCTTGGTCATAAAGGATGGAGCAACAGCACCCCCTTGTGGCAGGATTCGAGCACAACCTCCAAGGCGCCAAAGCTGGACCTCGACACAACTTACCTCCTTTCTGTCTGTTCTGTCCTGTCTGTCCAAACGGCATTGAATGTTTGCCGTGTATGTGTCCTGGGACCCCCCCTGAGTCCCCTTGGGAGACAGGGCGGAATATAAATAAAGTGTTGTTATTACTTTTGGGTGTAGAGGTGGGTTGATGGCCCTCTCCCCAAACCAAAGAGGCATAAGATGCAAGGACCCCCTGGTGCAGCCCCAGCCAAAGAAGAGGGGATCTCCAGGGGAGGGGGGCTGAGGACCCCTCTCTGCAGAGTGAGGGTGTAGGGACCCTCTCTCCTATTCGGAGACCCCTTGACCTGGGGGGAGGCAGGTGTGTTGGGGGGGATACTCTCATTCATTGGAGGTGGGGTCAAGAGGTGCCATGAGGTTGGTCGTGGACAATTGCAGCAGAGCCCCCTGCCCCCTCAATGGCCTCTCCAGCCCCACCTGCAAACCTGCCCCCCCCCCAAAAGAATGAAGACCACCCTCACTCTTGCTGCTTCCCCCCCCCCTCCTGGGCTTCCCCCCTCCCTCCCGCGTGGCCCCTGAGGATGGAGAGGGTCTTCCCCCCCTTCAGACGGGGGTCTGCCTCTGTTCTGATTGTCTTGCTCTTCCCTCGGCTGCTGTCATGGCCTGTGTAAATAAACAGAGCCCCTCCCCAGTTCTGGTTTCCGTGTGGCTTCTTCTTAGGGGAGGGTGGTCTTTGGGGTCTCCGTGCTGGACACCCCCTTGGGCAAAGTAAGTAAGTAAGTAAGTAAGTACAGTAGAGTCTCACTTATCCAACGTTCTGGATTATCCAACGCATGCCAAAATGTCTCCAAAATGTTTTAATATCTTAATGTTAATGGTTTTAAATTGTATTTATATGTTAATTGTTTCTGTTTATTTTATGTTATGTTTTATTTGCTTTGTATTTATTTATTTACAGCATTTCTATTCCGCCCTTCTTTCTCACCCCGAAGGGGACTCAGGGCGGATCACATTACACATATAAGGCAAACATTCAATGCCTTTTAACATAGAACAAAGACAAACAAACATAGGCTCCGAGCTGGCCTCGAACTCATGACCTCCTGGTCAGAGTGATTCATTGGAGTTAATTGCAGCTGGCTTGCTCTCCCGCCTGCGCCACAGCCCGGGCTTTGAATTTTTGCCTAAATATATATTGTAAGCCACTCTAAGTCCCCTGCGGGGTGAGAAGAGCAGGATAGAAATGAAGTTAATAATAATATTTTGGTGCTAAATTCATAAATACAGTAATTACTACATAGCATTACTGCCTATTGAACTACCTTTTCTGTCAAATTTGTTGTATAACATGATATTTTGGTGCTTAATTTGTAAAATCATAACCTAATTTGATGTTTCCTAGGCTTTTCCTTAATGCCTCCTTATTATCCAACATATTCGCTTATCCAACATTCTGCCGGCCTGTTTATGTTGGATAAGTGAGACTCTACTGTAACATTATTTTTCTATCCCGCCACCATCTCCCGTCTGGGACTCGGGGCGGCTAACACGGGACAAAAGCCCGAAGATACGAACAGGTAAAACAGTTAAAACATGTTACGATAAAATACAGTAAAATCAACTATTATACAAACAGTTACCTTAAGCAAACAATGCAATAGACCATCAAAACTCAATTAACAATTAAAATAAAATAGAATAGAATAATAGATCAACCAGGTTGGTGGAGGGGATAGCATGGAGGGGCCACTTGAACTAAAGTGCAAAAATATAGTTCTAAAGTGCTTTGGGGCCAAGGACAAAGTGCAAAGCAGCGAACGCCTTCCTTCTCGACCCTTCCTTGAGGCCCGGTCTCCGGGCTGCCTGGCCATGTTCCAGAAGCATTCTCTCCTGACGTTTCACCCACATCTATGGCAGACATCCTTGGAGGTTGTGAGGTCTGTTGGAATCTAGGTAAGTGGGGTTTATATATCTGTGGAAAGTCCAGGGTGGGAGAAAGAGCTCTTGTCAGTTTGAGGCTAGTGTGAATGTTGCAATTGGCCAGCTTGATTAACATTTAATGGCCTTGCAGATTCAAAGCCTGGCTGCTTCCTCGCTGGGGGCATCCTTGGTTGGGAGGTGTTAACTGGCCCTGATTGTTTCCTGTCTGGATTTCCCCTGTTTTCAGAGTGTTCTTTATTTTTATTTATTTTTTAGGAATAATTTTATTGAAATATTACCTTATAAGATAGAGTAAATTAACATCAAAAGAGTGAGAACATTTGATTGTATAGAAAGTAGGAAAAGCGAGAATCGAAAAAGGAGAAAAAAAGACCAAAGGCCAAAAACAAAACTACATGGACATGGACATGGTCTGATTGAAGGTTGAAGCATGAGGTTTTTAGACAAATGGATCTAATTTACATATGTTTTAATTTTTTATAATGTATTTTAATGATGTATTTTTATAGTTTTAATTGATTATATGCACTGTTTTTGTTTTATTATTATGTTCTTGGCATTAAATGTTGCCAACTGTTGTAAGCCGCCCTGAGTCCCCCCGGGTGAGAAGGGCGGGGTATAAATGCTGGAAATAAATAAATAAATAAATAATAATAAATGTCCATATTTGTATAAAAAAGAGAAAAAGTAATATTAATGAGGTATGAGTAAATTAAAAAAAAGGTTTGTTGACTGCCTTCATATTCTTGATAGCCCTAATGTTCAAGAGTGTTGTTCTTTATTTAGGCTTTTCCTTAATCCCTGCTTATTATCCAACATTGTCGCTTATCCAACACTTTTATTTTTCAGTTATTGGTTTGGGGGGGTGCCCAAATTCTGTTCGCTTACACTTGAAAATTACCTTGGGCCGGCCCTGGGTCCATGTTTGGCAGAATGTGTGTCCATGCTCCCCTGGTCTCCCTAATACACTGAAGCACAGAGCTGGGAGGAACCCAAAGGCCATCTAGTTGAGCCCCGTTCCACGCTCTGTCCGCCGTCCACGCTTCAGCCACTGTTTCCCCTGAGCCTGTCACCCCGGTCTCTTGAAAGGCGCAGCTTCAGAGACACAGCCAGCAACTTCACAGGTGTTTCTTGCTCTCAGAAAGAAAGCTTTGTTCTGAGGAACCCAGAAGAGGGAGAGAAATACATAGATCCAGAGCTCCGGTGTTGACACAAAAATGAAGGAACGCCAAGGAGTGCCAGCACGTTGGCATTTATAATTTCCTGTTGATTCAATGACTGCTTTCTCTTGACCTTTGGGTCCTGTCTCTTTCTCCCGTGTCATAACATTGCCTGATAATAACACTATGTCACACGGTTTGAAAAATGTTCTGTTCCTGGTTTGGAAGGGTTGTTTCCTGCTTCATTGCCTGGCCCTGACTTTGAAAGGAGTTGATCATCAAGTTTGGAGATTTATTTTATTTCGCGTCAAAAGCATTGCATAATAAATAAGTTTAAAAGTGATGAAATAAAGGAAATCACAAGCAGCTAAATAGTTTTAGACCAAAAGTGTATTAGTCTCCTGTTTTTAACATTTTATTCTGTATGTTGATTTTTATGATTGTTTTATTGTTGCTGATGTTCTATGGTTGGGATATTTTTTTTATTGTCTTGTTGTTGTTGTTACATTGTTGTGTTGGGCAAGGCCCCATGTAAGCCGCCCCGAGTCCCTTCGGGGAGATGGGGCGGGTATAAGAATAAAGTTAGTATTATTATTATTATTATTGACACAACGACGTTGTATGACACAGCAAACAAGATAGTTATGCTGGATTTCATTTCACAAAACCACAAGTCGAACACTTCCCAAGTGTCTAGGACTGTGTGATGTATTTTCGGATGATGCGTGCAGATCCCAGCAGGGTGGCCTTTTGCAGTTGGCAGATCGTAATTTTGTCAATGTCTATTGTTTCCAAATGCCGGCTGAGATCTTTTGGCATGGCACCCAGTGTGCCCATCACTACCGGGACCACCTGCACTGGTTTCTGCCAGAGTCTTTGGAGTTCAATCTTGAGGTCCTGAGAGCGGCTGAGTTTTTCCTGTTGTTTTTCATCAATGCGACTGTCACCTGGGATGGCAACATCAATGATCCAAACCTTGTTCTTTTCCACAACTGTGATGTCTGGTGTGTTGTGTTCCAGAACTTTGTCAGTCTGGATTCGGAAGTCCCACAGTATCTTTGCGTGTTCATTTTCCACAACCTTTGCAGGTTTGTGATCCCACCAGTTCTTAACTGCAGGGAGGTGATACTTGAGGCATAGGTTCCAATGAATCATTTGGGCCACATAGTTGTGCCTCTGTTTGTAGTCTGTCTGTGCAATTTTCTTACAGCAACTGAGGATATGATCAATGCTTTCGTCGGTTTCCTTGCACAGTCTGCATTTTGGGTCATCAGCTGATTTTTCGATCTTGGCCTTGATTGCATTTGTTCTGATGGCTTGCTCCTGGGCTGCAAGGATCAGGCCTTCTGTCTCCTTCTTCAGGGTCCCATTCGTGAGCCAGAGCCAGGTCTTCTCTTTATCAGCTTTTCCTTCAATTTTGTCAAGGAACTTTCCATGCAGTGTTTTGTTGTGCCAGCTGTCAGCTCTAGTTTGTAGTGCGGTTTTCTTGTACTGGTTTTTTGTCTGCTGTGCTTTGAGGAGTTTCTGATTTTTGACTTCAACAATTATTATTATTATTATTATTATTATTATTATTATTATTATTATTATTATAAAAGTGGGCAACAGCAACCGCATTGTCCGTGGCTTTGGAGATGAGTGAATAATTGAGTGCAGTTTTTGCATTTTCTCTGCTTCCTTGGGTCAAAATAAATGCCAAGCTTAAAGCAAATTAAAAAAAAGTTTGCAGACGACACCAAGTTGGGAAGGAGAGCTATCAATGCAGAAGACAGGAGCAGAACTCAAAACGATCTGAACAGATTAGAGAGAGGTTGGGCCAAGACTGACACAATGAAGTTCAACGGGGACAAATGCAAGATACTCCACTCAGGTAGACAAAAATGAAATGCAAAGATACAGAATGGTGGACAGCAGAACGTGTGGAAAAGACCTTGGAGTCCTCATGGGGAGGAAGGGGAATGTGAGCCAGGAGTGTGATGCGGCAGCAAAAAAAGCCAATGGGATTTTGGCCTGCATCAAGAGGAGCCTAGTGCCTAGATCCAGGGATGGAAGTCATGCTCACCTTCTATTTTGCCTTGATCACACCTGGAATCACACTGTGTCCGATTCTGTGCACCGCAATGGAAGGGAGATGTTGAGTCTAAGCTGGAAGGTGTCCAGAGGAGGGAGACTCAAAGGCTCAAGGGTCTGGAGAACAAGCCCTATGAGGAGCGGCTGAAAGAGCTGAGCATGTTAAGCCTGCAGAAGAGAAGGCTGAGAGGAGACATGAGGGGGGCCAGGGATCAAACTGGGAAGGGAGGTCATAGGACACAATAGAACAAGGACTTCAAACTACAAGAAAGGAGATTCCACCTGAACATGAGGAAGAACTTCCTGACTGTGTGTGAGAGAGATTATGGAAACAGAAATTAATACCAAAAGTGGAAGAATGGATAAAAAGAATATGGGATATAATGAATATGGACTACCTAACGTTCTTGCTATCAACAACACAAAATAAGCCCAAAAAAAAAAGGATAGATTGGACACCGGTAAAGGACTGGATGAAAAAAGTTAGAATCTATATATATAAAAGAGTGATGGCATCACGGCGACCCACAAAACAACAAAACTACAGGCCCCCCAACCTCGAAATTTGACAACACAACCCATCATCCACGCCTCTAGGTTGATACAACAAAAAGAAAAGAAAAATAAAGTCCTAATTAGAGAGAGAGAGGAATAATTGCTTTTATCCAATTGCTGCCAGTTAGAAGGCTAAGCTCCTCCAACTTGGTCTCCTAGCAACCCAATAAAAATAATAAAAAACACTAAAAATTGATACAATAAAATACTATAACAGAAAATAACTAAAAATAATACAAGAAAATAATAAAATATAATAAATAAAAATATAACTTACAATAAAATTAATTTTAAAAAGTGCAAATAACGTCAAATAAAAATTACACAACAATTTTTAACCAATACCACCACCACTTTGCCACAGCAACGTGTGGCCGGGCACAGCTAGTATTGTTATAAAGCCCTTAACACGAAGGAGAAGTGTCAACTGTCGACACAAAAAAAAAATGAATGATACCAACAACATAAATACAGTAGAGTCTCACAGTAGAGTCTTATCCAGAACGTTGGATAAGCGAGGCTTGGATAAGTGAGACTCTACTGTAATACAAATAGTTATGACAACTTTATAGAGAAGAATGGAAGTCAAGAATCGACAAGGACCCGGACCCCCCTACCCTTATTACCCCTTTCCCCCTCACTTTCTACCACCCCCTCCCTACCCCCATCCCTCCTCTCCCCCCCCCATACTTTCCTAACCCACTAAGGTGGATTTTATTGTTATTTTCAAATTTTAATCAAAATTATAAAATTCAAGGGTCTGGAGAATAAGCCCTATGAGGAGCGGCTTGAAGAGCTGGGCATGTTTATCCTGCAGAAGACAATGCTGAGGGGAAACATGATAGCCATATACAAATACCGTGTTTCCCCGAAATTAAGACAGTGTCTTATATTATTTTTTGCTCCCAAAGATGCGCTAGGTCTTATTTTCAGGGGATGTCTTATTTTTTCCATGAAGAAGAATTCACATTTATTGTTGAACAAAAAAATGAACATTTATTATATACTGTACAGTAGTTGTCATCACAAACCAACATAACCAAACCAGACAAACTATGACTCCTGTCAAGAATTGCTTGTTACGACTGTATAAATATAAATAATATAACATTAATATATTATTACCATTATTTCCATGTACAACTGGTATGTGCATTTACCGATCCTGCAAGTTCTGGTGTTTTGTTTGGCGGGCGCCGGGCGTGCTTCCAAACATAAACTTTGCTAGGTTTTACTTTTGGGGGAGGCCTTATATTTAGCAATTCAGCAAAACCTCTGCTAGGTCTTATTTTCAGGGGATGTCTTATTTTTGGGGAAACAGGATATGTGAGGGGAAGTCCTATGGAGGAGGACTTTCTGCTGCCCTGGAGACTAAGACACAATAGAACAACAACTTCAAACTACAGGAAAGGAGATTCCACCTGAACTTTAGGAAAAACTTCCCAACTGTGTGTGTGAAAGAGAGAGCTGTTCAGCAGTGGAACTCACTGCTTCAGAGTGTGGTGGAGGCTCCTTCTTTGGAGGCTTTGAAACAGAGGCTGGACGGCCATCTGTCGGGAGTGCTTTGAATGCGATTTTCCTGCTTCTTGGAAGAATGCAGTTGGACTGCGTGGACCAGGTCTCTCCCAACTCTAGGATTCAATGATTCTATGATTCTACGCCATAAACTTTGTTTTGGTGGAACAACATACTGTATATACTCGAGTATAAGCCTAGTTTTTCAGCCCTTTTTTTAAGACTGAAAAAGCCCCCCTTGACTTACGTTCGGGTGAGGATCCTGGTTGGCTTATATTTGGGCCAGCTTATACTCGAGAATATATGGTATATTTATTATTTTTCTCTATTATTATTGTTATTATTACATCTATTATTTTACTCTATTTATTATTATTAATACATTTATTATTTCACTCTGATATTATTGTTATTACATGTATTATTTAGTCTCCTGTTTTTAATACTGTATCCTGCTTGTTGATTTTAATGATTGTTTTTATTGATGTTGATGTTTTTTACTGAGATAATTGTTTTATTGCTGTATCATTGATAATTTATTGTTTTATTGGGCAAGGCCCCATGTAAGCCGCCCCGAGTCCCTTCGGGGAGATGGGGCGGGGTATAAAAATAAAGTTATTATTATTATTATTATTATTATTATTATTATTATTATTATTATTATTATTATTATTTTACTCTGTTATTACATTTATTATTTTACTGTATTATTATTGTTATTGTTATTACATTTATTAATTTTACTCTATTACTATTAAAAGGATACATAAGCACATTTACATTGAAGAAGATGAGAATAATGATTTGATTAGAGTTGGACAGTCTTATCTTAAATTTGAGCTTTGTGTAAATATTCAAAAACATTTAACCTACTGATGCCTCAATTAATGTAATTTTATTGGTATCTATTTTTATTTCTGAAATTTACCACTCTCGGCTTATACTAGAGTCAATGTTTTCCCAGTTTTTTTGCGGTAAAATTAGATGCCTCGGCTTATATTCAGGTCGGCTTATACTCGAGTATATACGATATGTGGAATTGGTTGAGACTCGAAGATGAGATATTCACTGGAAAACTAGAGCAAAATGTGCTGCAGGATGATGTCCTTCTCTCAAAGACAAAGTTTTTGCAGTTTATTGAACTTCCCCTATGTTTTTATGATAGAACCAATTAAGAAGTGGCATTTATAACCCAGGAACAAAAATTGTGTGATATGGTGTAAGAATAACAACAACAACAAGAACAACATGGGCCGGGCTGTGATGCAGCTGGCTAGTGACCAGCTGCAATAAATCACTACTGACCAAGAGGTCATGAGTTCAAAGCCCGGGTCGGGTTAAGCCCCCAACCATTAAATAGCCCGGCTTGCTGTTGACCTATGCAGCCCCGAAAGACAGTTGCATCTGTCAAGTAGGGAAATTTAGGTACGCTTTATGCGGGAGGCTAATTTGACTAATTTACAACATAAAACTGCCAGCAAAACACGAAGAAAGTAATGAGGAAGTACAGCCACTAGTGGATGGTGAAGCAACAGCTCCCCCTGTGGCCGGAATCGTGAAGCTGGAAAAATGTTAAAAATGCCTCTGAGTCTGTCTAATGTATGTTGTTTGTCTGTTGGCATTGAATGTTTGCCATATATGTGTTCATTGTAATCCGCCCTGAGTCCCCTTTGGGGTGAGAAAGAAGGGCGGAATATAAATACTGTAAATACATAAATAATAAATAAACAACAACAACAACAGCCATGCCTTTGTTCTCCCCGAAGCCCCCAGACCCCTGTCCCTGCAATACTTTTACTTGTGTTGATCTCTGCCCCAAATTGGCCCACTTCCTGTGATGGCAGCGTTTGGGCAATGCATAAACATACATACATGCACACAAACAAACACATGCTCACCCTGTTTTCATAATATCCGCAGGATTATTCTGCAACACAAAGTTGGCCCATTGGAGTTGCCTCACTGCCTGTTTCCTGGTGTTTACAATCTTCCTTGACTCCCTGCTCTGCTTTTAAGGGCCAGCCACAGGGTGCTGTGTAGTATTTTAATTACATTATTTTATGTGATTTTAGCTGATTTGTGCATGCTGTTCTATTTCAATATTTATACCAGTCATGGGCCAACTTGGGCCCTCCAGGTGTTTTGGACTTCAACTCCCACAATTCCTAACAGCCGGTAGGCTGTTAGGAATTGTGGGAGTTGAAGTCCAAAACACCTGGAGGGCCCAAGTTGGCCCATGCCTCGAGTATTTTCCACCACTGGTTCATCTAATCCAGTGGTTCCCAATTTTTTTGACCAGGGACCACTCTCCAACATTAATGCCAAAAGGGTTACAAATCAGTTTTTGATCAACTTTAGATTCAGTTTGGTTATTTGGGGGTGCAGATTCAGAAAAGTGCATTGGGTAGACCACATCAGCTCTAGTTTCCGATACAGAACATAGGCCACCCAGTAGTCACCATCTGCTCAGAGTGGATTATAAATTAGTTAAATTAGCCTCCCACATAAAGCGTACCTACATTTTCCCTACTTGACAGATGCAACTGTCTTTTGGGGCTGCATAGGTCAACAGCAAGCCGGGGCTATTTTTAATGGTCGGAGGCTTAACCCGACCCGGGCTTCGAACTCATGACCTCTCAGTCATGAGGGGCCGGGCTGTGGCGCAGCTGGCTAGTAACCAGCTGCTATAAATCACTACTGACCGAGAGGTCATGAGTTCGAAGCCCGGGTCGGGTTAAGCCTCCGACCATTAAAAATAGCCCCGGCTTGCTGTTGACCTATGCAGCCCCAAAAGACAGTTGCATCTGTCAAGTAGGGAAAATTTAGGTACGCTTTATGCGGGAGGCTAATTTAACTAATTTACAACGCCATAAAACTGCCAGCAAAACATGAGGAAAAGAATGAGGAAGAACAGCCACCAAGTGGATGGTGAAGCAACAGCTCCCCCAGTGGCCGGAATCGTGAAGCTGGAAAAATGTTAAAATGTCTCTGTGTCTGTCTATACTGTATGTTGTGTGTCTGTTGGCATTGAATGTTTGCCATATATGTGTTCATTGTAATCCGCCCTGAGTCCCCTTCGGGGTGAGAAGGGCGGAATATAAATACTGTAAATAAATATAATACGCATATATGGAAAACTTTCAATACCATTAGACATACAATATATACGTCAGGAGAGAATACTTCTGGAACATGGCCACACAGCCCGAAAGACATACAACAACCCATACAATATATAGACAGACACAGAGACAATTTAACATTTTCCAGCTTCTGGCTTCATGTAGGTATGCTCGATTCTGGTCACAGGGGGTGCTGATGCTTCATTGTCCACTTGTGACACCGAGTCCGTGATGGAGTACTTCCTCATTCCTTTCCACATGCCGATGGCATTTTTATAGTGTCGTAAATTAGTTACATTAACCTCCCCGCATAAAGCGGTACCTAGAATTTTCTACTCAACAAATGCAACTGTTTTTCAAGCTACTTAGGTCAACAGTGATGTAGGCTATTAATGGTCAGGAGCTCGATCCAACCCGGGCTTCAATCTCATGACCTCTCGGTTAGTAGTGATTTATTGCAGCTGGCTACTAACAAGCTGCACCACAGCCTGTCCCATGAACAAAACTGTTTCTGATGACCAAGTGAAAGCTCAGTTAGTGCAAAATCCACACACTTCATGGCTAGGATATGTATTTCCAGTGGATTAGAAGATGCACCTAAGATTTCAACCTAAATGGTTCAGCAAATTCCCCTGGTTGTCCCACTCATTGTATGTACAAAGTGCAGTGTGGTGTTTGGAAAAGAAGTGAAGGGTCAAGGTGCTCATCGGGAGCTTGGTGCCGTGGTTGCTAAACCATCTATAACAATGGGAAGATGCAAGAGAAGTCTTCAACGGACACCAAAAACAGAGTCCCACCGCAACAACTTGTGCTGGGCTGAAAACTTCTTGCTAAGTAATTCGCAGTGGACAATGCCTTGATGTAACCCATTGTGGAGAACTCAGGCAGAGGGGATTTTTTTCCCCTTTATTCTTCTTATTCACTTTAGATGGTAGCGTAACTTAGTTTAGAATATGTGTGACAGAGGCTTGGATGTTGAAAGAGCAATAATAAGTTTATTTCAGGCACAGAGCTTAGTGGTTACAGTAACTTCTTTAAAGGCACTTAGATAATGGTTGCAACTATAACCTATGATGAATCCACTTTCAAAATACTTTCTCCTTTCCTTGAGCAGTCTAAACCTTTTTCTTCTCTTACAACCAAAGCTATCAACTGATCACTTTGGATCTAACTGGGATTGCTTCCCCTTACCACTCAGACTCTACGAATAAACTCAAACAAGTCATTTAACTTGCTTAATATGACACAACTAGAGATCTGAGCTTCCCTGGTTTCCCTAACCTGGAACCAGTGTCTTCCCTGTGACTCAGATCACAGACTAAACTGTTTTTAAAACATTCCCTCCTTTTCCTCCAAACAGCGGTTGGCTCCGCCCTCGTTACTATGGCAACCTGCCTCAGAATGCTGAGCTGGCTACCATCCCCCACGCACTGGTAACTAATACCCTTTTAAACATAGTCAAACATGACCTTTAAAACGCAATTAAACATGACATCTATAAGTCAAAATAAAAACACACTTCTTTACACCCATCATCACGAGAAAGGAAACCAGAAGAAAGCAGAAGCAAACAGAAAGAAACTCCTGCCAATTGTGGAAAATCTTGTCCTTTGAACTGGCTTCAAGAGGGAGCAATGATTCAGGATCTGTTCCCTATGAAGAACCTTTGCACAATGATGGTCATTTCAGGACCTTGTTGAGATCTCGTTCCAGATCAGGAGACACTCGCCACAAAAGTAATATCGAGGGGCCGGGCTGTGGCGCAGCTGGCTAGTAACCAGCTGCTATAAATCACTACTGACCGAGAGGTCATGAGTTCGAAGCCCAGGTCGGGTTAAGCCTCCGACCATAAAAATAATAATAATAAAAAAAAATAGCCCTGGCTTGCTGTTGACCTAGCAGCCCCAAAAGACAGTTGCATCTGTCAAGTAGGGAAAATTTAGGTACGCTTTATGCGGGAGGCTAATTTAACTAATCTACAACACCATAAAACTGCTCACGAGGAAAAGAAGAGAAAGAACAGCCACCAATGGACGGTGAAGCAACAGCTCCCCCTGTGGCCGGAATCGTGAAGCTGGAAAGATGTTAAAAATGCCTCTGTGTCTGTCTAAAAACTGAATGTTGTTTGTCTGTTGGCATTGAATGCTTGCCATATATGTGTTCATTGTAATCCGCCCTGAGTCCCCTTCGGGGTGAGAAGGGCGGAATATAAATACTGTAAATAAATATAAATACTGTAAATAAAAAGTTTCAACCCATCATGATTTTTTTTTCTGGCTATGGGCCTGTACCTCAGAGATCATGGAGCCTAACCCCGTCTTCCAGACAAGAAGACACTATCCAAGCCCTCCCAACAGACAGCCATCCAGCCTGGAATCCTCCAGAGAAGGAGTCTCAAGTCTTCAAAGGCTTCCAATCTTCAAAGACTAAACAGACTCTCTATCAGGCATGGGCAAACTTGGGCCCGCTCTCCAGGTGTTTTGGACTTGAACTACCACAATTCCTAACAGCCTACCGGCTGTTAGGAATTGTGGTAGTTCAAGTCCAAAACACCTGGAGAGCGGGCCCAAGTTTGCCCATGCCAGGTCTAGAAGAAGACCCCACCCCAACCCCACAGAATGCAACGGACTCGAGCGCTTTCAAGCCAATACTTTTTAATGAGCCGGTTGATGATAATAATCACACGTTACAAAGAAGCAATATTGTAACAAAAGTCCCAAATGGGAAGTAATTGCAATGAAAGACAATGAACACTGTGTAACAAAACTTGAGACATTTTCCGTTCCTGGTTTGAAAGTATTATTTCCTGTTTAATTCTGCAACCCTTACTCTGAAAGGAGTTGTTCTAACTCCAGAAACTTTGTTTTTGTGGCAAAAACTATGTGCAATTGGTTGAGACTCAATGATAAGATATTCATTGCAAAACCAGTGCAAAATGCAAATTAGCAAGTAAAACAAGAGTGTGGATGGCCCTCTGTCGGGAGAGCTTTGATTGTGCCTTCCTTTATGGCGGAAGGGGGTTGGACTGGATGGCCTCTTGGCGTTGCTTCAAACTCTAGGACTCTATAATAGTTGAAACAATAATAATAATGGCGGGTTGCTGTGAGTTGTCCAGGCTGTCTGGTCATATTCCAGCAGCATTCTCTCCTGACGTTTCACCTGCATCTGTGGTTAATGGCATCTTCAGAAATCTGTTGGAAGGAAGGCAAGTGGAGTGTATGTATATATACTTGTGGAATAATGTCCAGGATGGGAGAATGAAGCCTTGTGTTTCTGAAGCAAGTATGAATGTTGCAATTAGCAAGCTTTATTAGCATTGCATACCCATGAAATTTTGCAAAGTCAATCCGTGAGGGTATCTGCATAGAAGTAGCAAGTGGAATGTATATATGTCTGTGGAATAATGTCCAGGGTGGGAGAATGAACCCTTGTGTGTCTGAAGCAAGTATGAATGTTGCAATTAGCAAGCTTGAGTAGCATTGAGTAGCCATAAAGTTTGCAAAGTCAATCAGTGAGGCTATCTGCATAGAAGTAGTAAGTGGAGTGTATATAGACCTGCAGAATGATGCCCAGGGTGGGAGAAATAACCCTTGTCTGTTTGAAACAAGTGTGAATGTTGCAATTAGCAAGCTTGAATAGCATTGAGTGGCCTCGCAGTTGCAAAGTCAATCAGTGAGGGTATTACATAGAGGTAGCCTGGCTGTTGTTTGCTGGAGGCACCCTTTGTTTAACTGGCACTTGATTGTTTGCTGTTTCTGTATGGATGACGTCCCACCCGCAAAGACAAAATTTTTGCTGTTTAATACATTTTCCCCATGTTTTTATGATGATAGAACCAATTAGGAAACAATGACAATGATAACTCAAGAACAAAAATTGTGTTAAACAGTGTTATAAAGGAAAAATTAGCTTTGGGTAAGAACATTGCAGGGTCCTGAAGATGGAGGCTTCCAGTCAAAGGAGGGTCTGGGTCTCTCACTTGAGGCGCAGGAAGGTGTTCGTTCCGACCCTGTGGGAGAAGGGAGAAGGAAGATGAAGGGAGACGGACTTCAGGGAGACCCCTCCCCATCCAACCCCCTCTCCTGCCCCTTCCTCCCTGTTGTAGCTCAGCAAGTGGCAGAAGATTTTTTTTTGGACATTTCAGAGTATGAAGGTGTTGGGATTCATCCTGGACGACTCAAGTCTAAATGTAGTCAGATAGATGATAGAATTAGATTGAGGGAATCCTTTCCCCGTTTTCAAAGCATGCCTAGATAGGATTCACTATTGTTTCCTCCCTCATGTCCTGTTTAGGTCAACCCACCCCTTTGATGCTTTAGAAATGTGATCTCTCCTAGGGCTTTGACGTAACTTCCCCAATTTGGCCTTTGGAATGTTTATGGCCCTAGAGAAGAAGCAACCCACGAGGTTGGTCGCCATTCTTTTCCAGCTTCCTGCTTTGTTCCAGAGAGGACACACCTCTGTCCGCTCTACTAGCAAGATGTAGCTCTCTAGAGCTTTGTTATTTTAATCCGTCTATATGTATTAGAACAGGATAGATTAGCTAGTTAGGTCTGAACCTTTTCTATCCATCAATGGATTTCTTTTTACCTCAATAAATGCTTTTAAACTTTAAAGCTAACTTTGCATCCCTTTGCCTTCCTGATGACAAAGAGGCCTCCTGAAACTCACACTGCACGTAAGTCTCACTGCTGCAATTTTTACTCTGCTATTTTATAATAATAATAATAATAATAATAATAATAATAATAATAATAATAACTTTATTTTTATACCCCGCCCCATCTCCCCGGAGGGACTCGGAGCGGCTTACATGGGGCCATGCCCGACATAAAAATACAATAACAGCAATAAAACAATAAAAACAATTTTTCACATCGATAAGATCAGTAAAACAGTCTTAAAAATCAATATACTGCATAAAATATTAAAAACGGAAGGCTAAAACAGATCTGGGAATTAATGGGAATTTACCTCATAAAGAGGGTGATTAGAGCTTAACGGCTCGTCCATTCCCAACAGAAGGTTCAAGGTGAGGAGTTTGTCAGTGTTAGGAGAGAATTGCAGGCAGGGGAGGCCAATGTTTTGGGTTCTTGTGATTGTTCCCAGGCAATCAGGGAAAGTGAAAGAAGGGAAAGGTCAGTTTCTCTTGAGGAACAGCCTTTCGCCATGAGGAGTTTTTATTTTTATTCAGACAGGCTTTTAAAGATGAAGTTTTTTTAAACTTTGATTTTGTTTTAATAGTTTTTAACTGGGAATTCTTTTAATACTGTTTATATTTATTTCTGCTTCGATGTTCACATAGTGTTATGGCTCAGCAAGTGGCGGAGGATTTTTCTGACATGTCGGAGGGTTTGATGGGTTTCAAAGAGATGATGAGTCTGTCAGTGCTGGAAGAGAATGGCAGACACTTGGGGATGATGCTTGGAATTCCCGTTATTGTTCCTAAGCAGGCAGGGAAAGTGAAACCCGTTCTCTTGGGAAATGGCCTTTGGACGATGGGGAGTTTTCCCAAGAAACCAGATTAGACTTGAGAACAGAAGGAGTGGAAAATAGACTAATTAGAGTTAGGCACTCTGAGAGAATCCTTGATAAGGCCTTGAGGACCAGGTGTGCTCGGCATGATCTCATGGCTACTTGGATGGGATTAAATTAAGTGTGGTTGGCTTCATGCCTCTCAGAGGAGACAACGTTGCCATATTCTGTTCTCAAGTTCATGATCCAAGTCTTCTCAAGTTTCCAGTTCTGGTCCATGCCTTTGTTTCCTTGAAGGGTCTGCCTTGGAAAAGTTCCTGTTTTCTTGTTCATGGGCTTATGTTTGAAGTACAGTAGAGTCTCACTTATCCAACACTCGCTTATCCAACGTTCTGGATTATCCAATGCATTTTTGTAGTCAATGTTTTCAATATATCATGATATTTTGGTGCTAAATTCGTAAATACAGTAATTACTACATAGCATTGCTGCGTATTGAACTACTTTTTCTGTCAGATTTGTTGTATAACATGATGTTTTGATGCTTAATTTGTAAAATCATAACCTAATTTGATGTTTAATAGGCTTTTCCTTAATCCCTCCTTATTATCCAACATATTTGCTTATCCAACGTTCTGCCGGCCCGTTTATGTTGGATAAGTGAGACTCTACTGTACCGCTGTGGATTGTGGCTCTCTTGGCTTTATCTACTTTGTCTACTCTGGTATGGTGATGGGTGAAAAGGTGTTTTCAGTGCTATAGTGCAACCCCCCTCCCATTCCCCCCATGATTCCCCTTTCCTCACCGGGTGGCCTTCCAGTCCTCGGAGTGGGAGGGGACGGTCTCCCGCAGGAGCCAGGTGGTCTCCAGGGTCTCCTCGCCGCTCTCCGACACGAAGCACTGCCCCACAAAGACCGTCATCGAGTCTACAGCACCAAAAAGAAAGGGGTTGTCATGATCTCCAATCTTTGACATCTCCGATCGGCTGACAAAGAACAGATGCCAGTCATAAAACGGGCCAGCCATAAAACCTCAATTACCCTCTGGTATGTGAGAGCCCCTATATAAATGGGCCAAAGAGAAGGTTCTGGTATTCTGTACAATAAAACCTGTTGGAATCTACCAGCGTGTGTCTTGGTGCTTTTTCTGGTGGAAGACTGACCCACAGCACAACTGGGAGAAGAGATCCCGACAGGGGTGGAATTCTAGAGCTGGAAGGGGTACCCAGAGGCCATCCAAACCAACCTTCCTTCTGCCAGGCACCATTACACTGGCCTACTTTAGCTGCGGCATCACTCTGACGGCTTATTTTCACCAACCTGGACACAGAATATTATTTGAGAACATGGAGATGCTGGACCACCTGGACAAGCATCATGTCAGACTATACAGAGAAGACACTGAAATCCACAAGAAGCACGTGGACAATTTCAAAAGAATCAAGACAGTAAATGAAAAAGACACTTCAGAAACAGGGAACTCCAGACAGCAAGCAATCAAGTGCCAGTTAAAACCTCCCAAACAGAGGGTGCCTCCAGGCAACAGAGGCCAGGCTACCTCTATGCAGATACCCTAACTGATTGACTTTGCAGCTTCATGGCCAACCAATACTATTCAATCTTGCTAACTGCAACATTCACACTTTTTTCCAAGAGACAAGAGTTCTTTCCACACACACACACCACTTGCTTCACTGCTAACAGACCTTTAGCCACAGATGCAGGCAAAACATCAGGAGAGAATGCTTCTGGAACATGGCCAGGCAACTCACAGCAATCTGGCTTATTTTTGATAGAATCCTAGAGTAGTTAGAAGAGACCCCCAAAGGCCATCCAGCCCAACCCTCCTTCTGTCGTGAAGGAAGGCACCATTGCATTGACTTTCCCCAATTCTTCTAATATTTGCTAACTTTAGGAATTTTTTGAAGTTTGGTCTCTTTTGTCGTAAGTCTATTGCTAACTTTAGGAATTTTTCAAAGTTTGGTCTCTTTTGTCGTAAGTCTATTGCTAACTTTAGGAATTTTTCAAAGTTTGGTCTCTTTTGTCGTAAGTCTATTGCTAACTTTAGGAATTTTTTGAAGTTTAGTCTCTTTTGTCGTAAGTCTATTGCTAACTTTAGGAATTTTTCGAAGTTTGGTCTCTTTTGTCGTAAGTCTATTGCTAACTTTAGGAATTTTTTGAAGTTTTGTCTCTTTTGTTGTAAGTCTATTGCTAACTTTAGGAATTTTTTGAAGTTTTGTCTCTTTTGTCGTAAGTCTATTGCTAACTTTAGGAATTTTTTGAAGTTTTGTCTCTTTTGTTGTAAGTCTATTGCTAACTTTAGGAATTTTTCAAAGTTTGGTCTCTTTTGTCGTAAGTCTATTGCTAACTTTAGGAATTTTTTGAAGTTTTGTCTCTTTTGTTGTAAGTCTATTGCTAACTTTAGGAATTTTTCGAAGTTTGGTCTCTTTTGTTGTAAGTCTATTGCTAACTTTAGGAATTTTTTGAAGTTTTGTCTCTTTTGTTGTAAGTCTATTGCTAACTTTAGGAATTTTTCAAAGTTTGGTCTCTTTTGTCGTAAGTCTATTGCTAACTTTAGGAATTTTTCGAAGTTTGGTCTCTTTTGTCGTAAGTCTATTGCTAACTTTAGGAATTTTTTGAAGTTTTGTCTCTTTTGTCGTAAGTCTATTGCTAACTTTAGGAATTTTTCAAAGTTTGGTCTCTTTTGTCGTAAGTCTATTGCTAACTTTAGGAATTTTTCGAAGTTTGGTCTCTTTTGTTGTAAGTCTATTGCTAACTTTAGGAATTTTTCGAAGTTTGGTCTCTTTTGTCGTAAGTCTATTGCTAACTTTAGGAATTTTTTGAAGTTTGGTCTCTTTTGTTGTAAATCTATTGCTAACTTTAGGAATTTTTTGAAGTTTTGTCTCTTTTGTCTTAAGTCTATACAAGTTTTCTGTGCATTCTCTCATTTCACGCTGGTGGCTCATTTTCCGCTTTGGATAGAATCCCAGAGCTGGAAGGGGCACCCAGAGGCCATCCAGACCAACCCTCTTCCTGACATAAAGGAAGGCACATTGCCCGGGTGTGTTACCATCCTGCTGGGAGGCTTCTCTCATGTCCCTACAAGCTAGAGCTGACACATGGGAGCTCACCCTATCTCAGACTCAAATTGGCAATCTTCTGGTCAACAGTCCAGCCGGCACAAGGGTTTAACCCACTGCGCCACTGCACTCCTTAGTACATGAATGGGAAGTGGTATAGATCTATATATATGACCTATCAGGGCATTAAGTGATTTATGTGATAGTAGCGTATACATTGGAAACGGCCTATCTGACCAATCAGGGTATTAAAGGGATGTACCTGAGAAGCTCCAGAGGACGGTGAAGCCGAAGGTGGGCTGTGCGCCCTGGCGCTGGGCACCGGTCAGTCCGGAGGTGCGGATGGGGTTCTGCGAGGCCGTCACGCCGGTCAAGTAGGAGCCCGAGAAGCGGCCCTCCCCGTCCAGAGCCGAGATGGACATCCGAGAGCCCAGCTCGTTCACCCAGGTGCCCTCCAGGTGGCACTGGAACACAGTTGGGGGGGGGGGGGTTAGGTTATTAGAATCATAGTTAGAAGGGGTCCCCAAAGGCCATCCAGCCCAACCCCAATGGAAATCCGATCTAGCCTTTGTTTAATGACATCCCAAAAGAGAGACTCTGCCACCAGCCAGACGGTTAATAGACCCATAGAATCCTAGTGCTGGAAGTGACCCCAAGAGAGCATCCAGTCCAGCCCCTCCCGACAGAGGGCCATCCAGCCTCTGCTTAGACTGGCACAGATTTAGGCTCCACCGGAGTCCAAGATAGTCAGTATTCCACTAGGTATGGAAGGGACCCCCAAAGGTCATTCAGTCTCCTTCCTCCATGAAGGAAGACGCAGATCCCTCCCAACAGATGGCCTTCCAGCCTCTGCTTAAAACATTTCTGAGAAAGAGGCTCCACCAGATTCCCGGGCAGTCTATATCCCTCCCTCCCTCCCTCCCTCCCTCCCTCCCTCCCTCCCTCCCTCCCTCCCTCCCTCCCTTCCTTCCTTCTGTTCTTTCAGGCAGGAAGACCCTACCCAACCCCTCCCGACAGATAGTTATCCAGCCTCTGCTTAGACTCCTTCAGAGAAGGGGGCTCCACCGGACTCAGAGTCTATATTTCGTGAGAAATGGAAGGGAGTAGGTTCCAGCAAAGGGCATCCAGTCCAACCCCCTCCCCCCCTTTTATGTCATGCAGGAAGACCCCACCCAAACCCTCCCGACAGATGGCCATCCAGCCTCTGCTTGGACATTTTCAGAGAAGGAGGCTCCACCAGACTCCGAGATAGTTTATGTCCCACTAGAGTTGGAAGGGACCCCCAAAGGGCATTCAGTACAACCTCTTTCTTCCTTTCCTGTCCCTTTCCTTTCTTTCTGGCAAGAAGACCCTACCAACCCCTCCCGACAGATGGCCATCCAGCCTCTGCTTAGACTCCTTCAGAGAAGGAGGCTCCACCGGACACCAAGATAGTATATATCCCACAGAGTTGGAAGGGATCTCCAAAGGGCATCCAATCCAACCCCTTTCCTTCTGCCATGCAGGAAGACCTCACCCAATCCCTCCCGACAGATGGCCATCCGGTCTCTGCTTAGACTTCTTCAGAGAAGGTGGCTCCACCGGACACCATGATAGTCTATAACTCACAGAGTTGGAAGGGACCTCCAAAGGGCATCCAGTCCAACCTCTCTCTCTCTCTCTCTCTCTCTCTCTCTCTCTCTTTCTTTCTTTCCTTATATCATGCAGGAAGACCTCACCCAATCCCTCCCGACAGATGGCCATCCAGCCTCTGCTTAGACTCCTTCAGAGAAGGTGGCTCCACCGGACACCATGATAGTCTATAACTCACAGAGTTGGAAGGGACCTCCAAAGGGCATCCAGTCCAACCTCTCTCTCTCTCTCTCTCTCTCTCTCTCTCTCTCTCTCTTTCTTTCTTTCTTTCCTTATATCATGCAGGAAGACCCCACCCAACCCCTCCCGACAGATGGCCATCCAGCCTCTGCTTGGACATTTTCAGAGAAGGAGGCTCCACCAGACTCCGAGATAGTTTATGTCCCACAGAGTTGGAAGGGACCCCCAAAGGGCATTCAGTACAACCTCTTTCTTCCTTTCCTGTCCCTTTCCTTTCTTTCTGGCAAGAAGACCCTACCAACCCCTCCCGACAGATGGCCATCCAGCCTCTGCTTAGACTCCTTCAGAGAAGGAGGCTCCACCGGACACCAAGATAGTATATATCCCACAGAGTTGGAAGGGATCTCCAAAGGGCATCCAATCCAACCCCTTTCCTTCTGTCATGCAGGAAGACCTCACCCAATCCCTCCCGACAGATGGCCATCCGGTCTCTGCTTAGACTTCTTCAGAGAAGGTGGCTCCACCGGACACCATGATAGTCTATAACTCACAGAGTTGGAAGGGACCTCCAAAGGGCATCCAGTCCAACCTCTCTCTCTCTCTCTCTCTCTCTCTCTCTCTCTCTTTCTTTCTTTCCTTATATCATGCAGGAAGACCTCACCCAATCCCTCCCGACAGATGGCCATCCAGCCTCTGCTTAGACTCCTTCAGAGAAGGTGGCTCCACCGGACACCATGATAGTCTATAACTCACAGAGTTGGAAGGGACCTCCAAAGGGCATCCAGTCCAACCTCTCTCTCTCTCTCTCTCTCTCTCTCTCTCTCTCTTTCTTTCTTTCCTTATATCATGCAGGAAGACCCCACCCAACCCCTCCCGACAGATGGCCATCCAACCTCTGCTTAGACTCCTTCAGAGAAGGTGGCTCCACCGGACCAGGAGATAGTCTGTATCCCACTAGAGTTGGAAGGAACCCCCAAAGGCCATCCAGTCCAACTTCCTTCCTTCCTTTCTTTCTGGCAAGAAGATCCCACCCAACCCCTCCCGACAGATGGCCATCCAGCCTCTGCTTAAAACCCTTCCGAGAAGGAGGCTCCCCTAGACTCTTGCATATAGTCTACATTCCAGGAGAGATGGATGGGACCCCCAAAGGGCATCCAGCCCAACTTCATTCATTCTTTCTTTCCTTATATCATGCAGGAAGACCTCACCCAATCCCTCCCGACAGATGGCCATCCGGTCTCTGCTTAGACTTCTTCAGAGAAGGTGGCTCCAAGATAGTCTATAACTCACAGAATTGGACGGGACCTCCAAAGGGCATCCAGTCCAACCTCTCTCTCTCTCTCTCTCTTTCTTTCTTTCCTTATATCATGCAGGAAGACCCCACCCAACCCCTCCCGACAGATGGCCATCCGGCCTCTGCTTAGAGACTCCTGCATAGTCTCCATTCTGGGAGAGATGGACGGGACCTCCAAAGGGCATCCAGTCCAACCTCTCTCTCTCTCTCTCTCTCTCTCTCTCTCTCTCTCTTTCTTTCTTTCCTTATATCATGCAGGAAGACCCCACCCAACCCCTCCCGACAGATGGCCATCCGGCCTCTGCTTAGAGACTCCTGCATAGTCTCCATTCTGGGAGAGATGGACGGGACCTCCAAAGGGCACCTATCCCGCCCGCCCATCCTCCGTCCCTTCGGAGCCCACCTTCCCGGGGGTCTTGGGGGCCTCTGTGGTGCGGGCTCGCCCCCCTCCGAGGAAGAGGCAGAGGCAGAGCAGAAGGCAGGCCGTGGGTGCCATCGCTTCGTTGGGAGAGGCTTCGCAGAGTGGGTCCCCGCCGGGCGCCGGGCGCGCTCTTTATAACCGGAGAAAGCGAGGGTTGCGCAAAGTGGGGGTGCCCCGGGGGTGGGGGGCCTGGCACCGGACCGGGCCTCTTTCTGGGAAGGAAGGCGGAAAGGCGGGGAGGGGGCCGGGGCGGGCCAGTCTTGCCCAACCTGCGCCTGGTCTCGGACACGCGGGGTTTGCCCAGAAATCGAAAGAATAACAACAACACGGGATTATGTCACAGGATGAGGTTTGTCCCTGGATTAGGAGAGCCGTGATTTCCTAATTGGGCCTCTCATCAAAAACACGGGGGAGGAAGTTTACTAAACTGGGCATTGAAAGGTTTCAAATGTTTGCTTTGGGGTTTCAGGTCATAGAACATACATGGGCCAACTCCTGCCCTCCAGGTGTTTTGGACTCCAACTCCCACCATTCCTAGCAGCCTACCTGCGGCAGCCCCCTCCTCCTCCTGCCCTTCTCCTGCTCCAGGTGTTTTGGACTCCAGGTCCCAGAATTCCTGGCCAGGGGGCAAGCTGGCAACAGGGGCTTCTGGGTGTCGGAGGCCCAAATATCTGGAGAGGGGCATTGCCATCCCCGAAGAGCGAAGAGCGCATGCTCAGCCCAAAAGAAGAAAAGGGACCAAAGAGCCACATTCACCCCAAAGGGTCTTGGAGGACCAAGCCTGGACTTCACCCAGAAAGGCTTGCGGAAGAAAGGCCCTCTGTCGGGGGTGCTTTGGTTGCATGACAGAAAAAGGGGGTTGGACTAGATGGCCTCTGGGTGGCCCTTCCACCTCTTCCAACTCTAGGAGTCTATGATTCTTTCCAAAGCTGAACAAAAAAAGGCCAATGCAAGGGTGCCTTCCTTCCTTCACAGCACGAGGAAGGTTGGACTGGATGGCCTCTGGGTGCCCCTAACAATACAAAGAAAGGATTCCCTGAAATGCACAGGCAAGAGGCCACTATAGCTAGAAATGTAATCCAATAATCTATATATATAAAAGAGTGATGGCATCACGGCAGCGGACAAAACAACAAAAGTAAACACCTCACAACCTCGAAAATTGACATCACAACCCCTCATCCATGCCTCTAGGTTGATACAACAAAAAGAAAAGAAAAATAAATTCCTAATTAGAGGGAGAGGAATGATTGTTTTTATCCAATTGCTGCCAGTTAGAAGGCTAAGCTCCGCCCACTTGGTCTCCTAGCAACCCACTCAGCCCAGTGTTAATAAAATAATGATAAAAAATAAATACAAATAATACAATAAAAAAATATGAAAAACACTAAAATAATTAATACAATAAAGTACTATAACAAAATGACTAAAAATAATACAACAAAATAATAAAATATAATAAATAAAAAAGATAAGTGACAATAAAATTAATTTAAAAAAATACAAATAACGTCAAATAAAAATTCCACAACAAGTTTTAACCGATACCACCACCACTTTGCCACAGCAACGCGTGGCCGGGCACAGCTAGTATGAACTATAAAACAGTAATTAAACCAAAATATAATCCATGTGTTACCAACACACATACATTCATAGACAGTAAAACTCTATATTCAGAGTTTGTGAGTCCAATGCCCACCAGAGTTCATGTTCCACATGGAGGACTGTATAAGTCACTAATTGTGAGTCCAACTTTAAACGTCCAAGTAAGAGAATCCTTTTATGAAATCCAATGTTTTAAACAAGTCCAAGGTTAGTCACCATCCATGACCGGTTTCGACTGTGTAGTCTTCCTCAGGTGGTGGTTATGCAGGGATGGAGAACCTAAAGTAGTCAATTCCGTTCTTCAAGTATTTAATTTCAATGTGTCATTATCAATGACAGAGTGGAGCTACAGGGAATACATACGAGTGGCTAGAAACTCTTGCACAGGATAAAAATACAAATTACTAAGTATAGTAAAAGCATTGAAAACAGGAGCATGTATACTCTCCTACATAAACTCTCCTACCCTTCCAGGTCTCTGACCGCCTCCCCGCTTTTCTTCTCTTGACCGTGGCCTGGAGGGTCACGGTGCCCGGCCTGAGTCCAGTCAGACTGGTCAATTGAAGACTCAAAGCTCTGGGAGGGTGGCATTTTGGGGAAGTGGAAATCCAGGGCAGCCCCAAAGGCCCCAGGCTCTGCACATCTGGTTCCAGGCCCAGAAAAAGTGGGGCCAAGGGTTCCTCCTGGAAGGGCAGCCTGACCCGGCCGGAATGGCCACGCAATCCCTCTGGTCAGCACACAGCCCCAGCCACTGGGCCAAACCTCCCAATGGAGAGCAAAGGTGGCCCAGGCCCAGGGCAGGAGTGGGGCCCACCTCAGGATGCCCCACACGCTTAGGAGGAGGGGGTCCTGGAGCATGACCCCCCCAGCCCTCAAAAGCACAGCCGTGACCCCCAAATAGAGAGAAGGGGTGCAGCAGAGTGGCTCTTCTGGAAGTGGCCCCCCAGGAACGGCTGCAACGGAGCCTGCCTTGTGATGCCGCAGCTAAAAGAGCAAAGGCCATTCTGGACTGCATCAAGAGCAGTGGTTCTCAACCTGTGGGTCCCTCCCCAGATGTTTGTCCTTCAACTCCCACAAATCCTAACAGCTGGTAAACTGGCTGGGATTTCCGGGAGTTGTGGGCCAAAAACATCTGGGGACCCACAAGTTGAGAACTACTGATCAAAAGGATCCGAGTGTCCAGATCAGGCATGGGCAAACTTGGACCTCAACTCCCACAAGGGGATTGGCAGCTGTGACCGTCTGGATGGAGGCGAACAAACTGAAACTGAATCCAGACAAGACAGAGGTCCTCCTGGTCAGTCGCAAGGCCGAACAGGGTCTAGGGTGGACAAGGTTGCACAACAACAACAATGAAAGAACAATACAATATTTAAAAATAAAAACAATTTTAACCAACATGCATTTATCAGGATTTCAATGGGAAGTGTGGTCCTGCTTCTGGCCAATGAGATAGTCAAGTTAATTAGGGTTGTTGTTGTTGTGGTTGTTGTTGTTGTTTTGTGCCTTCAAGTCATTTCAGACTTTGGGTGAGCCTAAGTCTAAAATTTATTTATTTATTTATTTATTTACTGCATTTATTTACTACATTTGTATCACACCCTTCTCACCCCAAAGGGGACTCAATGTAGCTTACAAATTATATGTACATACAATATATTATATTATTAGCATAGCACAATGTTAGCATTATATATTACTATATTGAACTATACCACTATACGGTAATATTATTAGTAATATTATATGTAATGTAGAATATATAATTAATATTATTATATGGTATTATTATTAGTATCAATATTATATGTATATACAGTATATTATATTATAAAACTGAGGGCAGGGGCCAGGTAAATGACCTCGGAGGGCCGCATCCGGCCCCCGGGCCTTAGTTTGGGGACCCCTGGACTACTGCAATGCTCTCTATGTGGGGCTGCCTTTGAAGACTGTTCAGAAGCTCCAATTGGTCCAATGGGTGGAAGCCAGATTACTAACTGGAGCAGTGTACAGGGAGCATACCACTCCCCTCCTTCATAAGCTCCACTGGTGGTCAGTCCACTACCGAGCACAATTCAAAGTGCTGGCTTTAGCCTATAAAGCCCTAAACCAGTGGTTCTCAACCTGTGGGTCCCTCCCCAGATGTTTTGGCCTTCAACTCCCAGAAATCCTAACAGCTGGTAAACTGGCTGGGATTTCTGGGAGTTGTAGGCCAAAACACCTGGGGACCCACAGGTTGAGAACCACTGGTCTAATCGTTGGGCAAGTATATTTGTGTATCTTCTATGTATCCTCTATTCTTTGTAGGAACATCTCTAAGTGTATTATCTGTATATATCTAGTCTTTGTAGGAATATCTTTGTCTGCCTTCCATCTATGCAGTCTCTAGTCTTACTAAGGCCCGGGCTGTGGCGCAGGCGGGAGAGCAAGCCAGCTGCAATTAACTGCAATGAATCACTCTGACCAGGAGGTCATGAGTTCGAGGCCCGCTCGGAGCCTATGTTTGTTTGTCTTTGTTCTATGTTAAAAGGCATTGAATGTTTGCCTATATGTGTAATGTGATCTGCCCTGAGTCCCCTTCGGGGTGAGAAAGAAGGGCGGAATATAAATGCTGTAAATAAAATAAATAAATAAATAAGTTAAGCATATCTGGGTAAATGTATTATCGAATTATTGTACAAATATCTCTCCGTTCATCATTTTTGCATAATTTAAAACCAGTCGTTCTCAACCTGTGGGTCCCCAAATGTTTTGGCCTTCAACTCCCAGAAAGAATGATTAGGAAATACGTGCAATGACCATCGGAATGGCCACGGTGTGCGATTTTTGGATCACGTGATTTTAATCTCTGTATTAGGGCGTTTTAATGCTTTCTCGCAGTATTTAAATGCTGTATATGCCCATGTTTATGGTTTTAATGATTTTAATTTATAGTTGTATATTAGGTAAAGGTTTTCCCCATGACGTTAAGTCCAGTTATGTCCGACTCTGGGGAGTTGGTGCTCATCTCCATTTCTAGTCTGAGAAGCTGGCATTGTCCATAGACACCTCCAGGGTCATGTGGCCAAGGGCCTTCTCACCGGAGCAGTACCTATTGATCTACTCACTGGAGCAGTACCTATTGATTCCCACTGGAGCAGTACCTATTGATCTACTCACATTTGCACCGGAGCAGTATCTTCCCACCGGAGCAGTACCTATTGATCTACTCACCGGAGCAGTACCTATTGATTCCCACTGGAGCAGTACCTATTGATCTACTCACATTTGCACCGGAGCAGTATCTTCCCACCGGAGCAGTACCTATTGATCTACTCACCGGAGCAGTACCTATTGATTCCCACTGGAGCAGTACCTATTGATCTACTCACATTTGCACCGGAGCAGTATCTTCCCACCGGAGCAGTACCTATTGATCTACTCACCGGAGCAGTACCTATTGATTCCCACTGGAGCAGTACCTATTGATCCACTCACATTTGCACCGGAGCAGTATCTTCCCACCGGAGCAGTACCTATTGATCTACTCACTGGAGCAGTACCTATTGATTCCCACTGGAGCAGTACCTATTGATCCACTCACATTTGCACCGGAGCAGTACCTTCCCACCGGAGCAGTACCTATTGATCTACTCACTGGAGCAGTACGCATTGATGTACTCACCGGAGCAGTACCTATTGATTCCCACCAGAGCAGTACCTATTGATCTACTCACATTTGCACCAGAGCAGTACCTTCCCACCAGAGCAGTACCTATTGATCTACTCACTGGAGCAGTACCTATTGATCTACTCACATTTGCATCCTTTCGAACTGCTAGGTTGGCAGAAGCTGGGGCTGACAGCGGGAGCTCACCGAGCTCATCGGATTCGACCATTCGGTCCGCAAGTTCAGCCGCTCAGCGGTTTAACCGCTGCACCACCAGGGGCTCAAGTTATATGTTAGTGTTTAGTTATTATGATTTTTTTTTGCTATTATATGTATGTTGGAATTTAGTTTTTGCCATTATTATGTTGTAAACCGCCCTGTGTCCCCCCAGGAGTGAGAATGGTGGTGTGTAAATATAGTAAATAAATTCCTAGCAGCTGAAAGAGACTCTAAGCCAGGCCTGGGCAAACATGGGCCTTTTTTCCAGGTGTTTTGGACTCCAACTCCCATCATTCCTGGCCTCAGGCCCCTTCCTTTTCCCCCTCAGCCGCTTAAGCGGCTGAGGGGGAAAAGGAAAGGGCCTGAGGCCAGAAATGATGGGAGTTGGAGTCCAAAACACCTGGAAAAAAGGCCCAAGTTGGCCCAGGCCTGGTCCAAACTATCAAAACACAAAACAGATTCCGCTCAGCAGGGGAAAAAAACAATTTATTATAATAATTATTATAATAATTACTTTAAATTAAAATCACTCAACATCTATAAAATAATCCTGGCGCCATCCAAGATTGTGTACAGCTTGATTGTGTGCAAATCAATTGGGGGGGGGGGGAGATAGGGGAGGAAAATATGGGGACAGTGAGTAGGGGGAGGGGATTGCCACTGCCCTCCCCCCATTAAGAAGAAAGGGGGGGGGGGTTGGGTCTCCTTCATACAGACCACGAGAGCAGCCGGGGAGCAGGGACAGGCAGCCCCCCAATAAATGGGGTAATTCTTCACATTGGGACCCCGCTCCCATATTGTGGACCCCCGTCTATAAGCCCAGGAAAGGCAGCCCCGCCCCCTTCAAGCTGGGCATATGGGGACCCCCTCCTCCTGTCCACGCGGTGGGCCTGCTCCTGCACCAACCCCTCTCTTGTCCGTCCGTTCAGGGGGTGGAGGGGCGTCCGGATGCCCTTTGCGTGGCCCCCTTGCGTTGGCGCTCCAGGGCCAGCTGCATGCTCCAGATGCTGAGGGGCCGCATGTAGGCCAGGGAGCGGTAGACCCTCTTCTGGCAGTAGGCCTCGGGCGTCTGGAAGGCCATGCCCAGCTGCTCCCACACCGTCCGGTAGCAGCCCTCCGCCGTCCGGAAGCCCTCCTGCACCAGGCCCTGCGCAAGGGGAGAAGAGCCAGGAAAAGGGGTCAGTGGGCCCAGGGGCTTCATGAACTCCCCCAGACCTACAGAATGATTTTTCAGAGCAATTGCAGCGCAGCAGTAGTTGGATGGAGTCAGTGGAACGCAGAACAAAGTGGCACCCAGAGACGTTAGTAAAACCCTAACGTTTTTACTGACTTCAGTAATAATCAAGACAAACAGGCTTGCAGACAATATAATAATAATAATTATTATTATTATTATTGACACAACGACATTGTATGACACAGCAAACAAGATAGATATGCTGGATTTCATATCACAAAATCACAAGTCGAACACTTCCCAAGTGTCTAGGACTGTGTGATGTATTTTCGGATGATGCGTGCAGATCCCAGTAAGGTGGCCTTTTGCAGTTGGCAGATCATAATTTTGTCAATGTCTATTGTCTCCAAATGCCGGCTGAGATCTTTTGGCACGGCACCCAGTGTGCCCATCACCACTGGGACCACCTGCACTGGTTTCTGCCAGAGTCTTTGAAGTTCAATCTTGAGGTCCTGATAGCGGCTGAGTTTTTCCTGTTGTTTTTCTTCAATGCGATTGTCACCTGGGATGGCAACATCAATGATCCAAACCCGCAGGTGCCACCTTGACGTGGTGGGGGGGCTTAGCTGCTCCAATGATGACTGAGGGCTGTGCTGGCGGAAGTGTAACTACCGGCAGGTCCAACCAAGCCAGAGAGGCCTCAGCTGAGGAGCACAACCAAGAGCACCTAACCCATTAGCATTATGGAGAATCAAACCCAAACGAAGTCTATACTGGCTCGGTCGTCGCCCAGGATAAAAAGGACCGCGGTGGATGCTGCTGATTCTGGACATCCATCGACAAGTGGGCTACGGAATCATCAAAACCCAAATGAACAGTCACAGAAGCGGCAAAAATATACAATGCCAGAAAACCGCACAATTATTATTATTATTATTATTATTATTATTATTATTATTATTATTATTATTATTATTATTATGGCTTGCTCCTGCAGCCCAGGAGCAAGCCATCAGAACAAATGCAATCAAGGCCAAGATCGAAAAATCAGCTGATGACCCAAAATGCAGACTGTGCAAGGAAACCGACGAAACCATGGATCATCTCCTCAGCTGCTGTAAGAAAATTGCACAGACAGACTACAAACAGAGGCACAACTCTGTGGCCCAAATGATTCATTGGAACGTATGCCTCAAGTACCACCTCCCTGCAGCAAAGAACTGGTGGGATCACAAACCTGCAAAAGTCTTGGAAAATGAGCACGCAAAGATATTGTGGGACTTCCGAATCCAGACTGACAAAGTTCTGGAACACAACACACCAGACATCACAGTTGTGGAAAAGAACAAGGTTTGGATCATTGATGTCGCCATCCCAGGTGACAGTCGCATTGACGAAAAACAACAGGAAAAACTCAGCCGCTATCAGGACCTCAAGATTGAACTGCAAAGACTCTGGCAGAAACCAGTGCAGGTGGTCCCGGTGGTGATGGGCACACTGGGTGCCGTGCCAAAAGATCTCAGCCGGCATTTGGAAACAATAGACATTGACTAAATCACGATCTGCCAACTGCAAAAGGCCACCCTGCTGGGATCTGCACTCATCATCCGAAAATACATCACACAGTCCTAGACACTTGGGAAGTGTTCGACTTGTGACTTTGTGATATGAAATCCAGCATGTCTATCTTATTTGCTGTGTCATACAACGTCGTTGTGTCAATAATAATAATAATAATAATAATAATAATAATAATAATAATAACTTTATTTTTATACCCCGCCCCATCTCCCCGAAGGGACTCGGGGCGGCTTACATGGGGCCAGGCCCGATAAAACAAACAAAACAGTAACAAAGCAATAAAACAATTATCCCAGTAAAAAAACATCAACATCAATAAAAACAATCATTAAAATCAACAAGCAGGATACAGTGTTAAAAACAGGAGACTAATTCGTAGATCCCAGGCGAGATGCAGAGTGATACGAAATGGGAAAAGGAGATTTCACAGTTGAATGGACAATAAAGTGCGGTATAAAATGGCAAGACAACAACAATGGGACTATTATGGAATGGACAGATAGGTCAATCCAGCAACAACTAAACATCGAAGGCCTTTTGAAACAGCCAGGTTTTTAAGCTCTTCCGGAAGGAGAGGAGGGTAGGGGCCTGCCTGATCTCTCTAGGGAGCGAGTTCCAAAGCCGGGATGGGGGCCACGACGGAGAAGGCCCTCTCTCTCGTCCCCACCAACCGCGACTGCGAGGGTGGTGGGAGCGAGAGAAGGGCCTCCCCCGACGAACGAAGAGAACGTGCGGATTCATAGAGGGAGATGCGGTCTCTAAGGTAGGTGGGTCCCAAACCGTTTAGACGAGCACAGGACTTGACTCAACTCAGAACTGAACTGAACAGAACTGATGCAATCAGCAATGCACAACACTTGTGTCATTTAAATTTCATTTAAACACTACCAATACACAAATCCAGATTTACCCAGTTTTCCATTTCAGTCTGCTTAAACCAGCTCCTGAGGGTACCCAATGGCACCCAGTCAAGCCCCCGCCCTCACCCATCATGATAGGGGTCAACCAACACTATGAGGTGGCGGAAATATTAGACTCCAGAGTCAGGAAAAACACCCTACAGTACTTCGTTAGGTGGAAACACTTCCCTCACAGTGAATCAGAATGGGTAAGGGAATCTGACATAAATGCACCCACACTCATCAAGGGGTTTCTGTCAGAGCAATTGCAGCGCAGCAGTAGTTGGATGGAATCAGTGGAACGCAGAACAAAGTGACACCTGAGACGATGGTAAAACTATATACAAGTTTTACTGTAAGCAGTAATAATCAAGACAAACAGACTTGCAGACGAACACAGGACTCTAGGCAGACACTCGACTCAACTCAGAACAGATCAGATCTGATGCAATCAGCAATGCACAAACACTTGTGTCTGGATACTCCCTGGTTCCAGCCACACATCAAGGTCATCACAGCTTCTTAGCAATTAACTCTTTCCAGACTATGTTACACTCTGGATGATGCAATCAGTATGCAATGCAGGCAAGACACAAATTTCATTTAAACACTACCAATACACAAATCCCACATTAACAGTTTCATGCTCAAAACCCACACAAACCTCCACACAAGGGGGGGGGGCTGTCTTTGGAGGGGGCGTGATGTCATGATCCCCCATCTCATGCCATCTCCGAATACAGAGCGCTGACAAAGAACAGCCAGCCATAAAACCGGCCAGCCATGAAACCTCAATTACCCTCGGGTATATAATGGGCTACAGAGAAGATTCTGGTATTCCATACAACAAAGCTGTTTGGATCTGCCTCAGCATGTGTCTTGGTGCATTCTCCCTGAGAAGAATTAACCCACAGCACAACTGGTGACGAGAACCTCACACTTCAGGTCCGCCCCCCTCCCCACTCTGCTGTGGCCCAGCCTCCATCTGAGCTGCCAGGTGACCCTGAGCTAAGGCCGGTTCAGCCAGTGATTGTCCCTGCACCTGCTTTGTCAGACAACTCTGGGTTTGGGCCTGAGATGCAACCAGAGTCTGTCCCAGTGGATTCTGGGACTAGAGACAGAAATTTGCAAGTAGACAGTTTGAACTGCATTTGTTGTGACTCAGCTGGAACCTCAGAGTGAATCTGATGGGGATTATGGGATTCAGGTTCAAAATGACTCTGGTGGGAATTATGGGATTCAGGATCAGAGTGTCCCTGTTTTAGAAGACGAGGAACAGGGAGTTTTTCCCACAGCAGGGAATGATGTTGATACTGAAACTAGCCAGGTGCAAATTGACTCAGAAAAGGAGGACAGTTCTCAGCCTGACAACTTGCAGATAGGCGCTAACGAGCTGGCTGGCCTTGATGAAACGGAATCTCTAGATCGAGCTGGCCGTTTGGAATTCAGGGTTTGAAGGAGTATGAGAATAGCAAACAAGGAGGAGGTCAGAGGCCAAAGAAATGCTTTCATGCTATGCAAAGGGTATTAAAACAGTGTGTTGGGAGACAACCCTTTGTGAAAGCAACTTCTTACTCAAACCAAGAAGCAAGCTCTCGTTTCCTGGATTATCTTGCAACCTTGGTGTTTTCATGTTCATGGGACTTTGTCATGCTCTCTTGGGACCTTGTGTATTCCTTACGATTTCTTGGATTATTCTTTGAAGCCTTGTTTTGTAACAATCTTTTGGAACTTTACTTTTGCTTTTAAAGAACTATTTATCTTTCTATTTCCTAATGAACTACAAAGGTCTTCAACCTTGTGTGTAGCCTGGTGTATATAGCAAGGTGAAACTAGCCTGAGGTGTGACAGCATTCCTCTATGCAGTCAAGGCCAGGCCTTCTGATGCCAGATGAACATTCCAGTTTGGATGCTGAAAATGGTAACAAGGGAAGGGCTAATGAGCTTGACAGGAGAGGAGCGATAACCCAACACCGGACAGAGAGGGAGTCTGTGCGAAGGAGTGGATGGCTGCATTTGAAGCGAACTAATAAGCACTATTCTCACGGTTTGAGGCCTTGAATTTCCCTTAAAAAGGTTTGCTTTCTCTGACACAGTAAGATGTGGCAATATTGCTAATCCAAGAGAGAAAGATCTTTGCTCCGTGTTCCTGTGTATTCCTGCAGCCGTGTATCTTGCTTCAAGTTCCAGCCTCGTTTCAGCCTGTGAATCCAGTTGGATGTTCCAGTGACTTTGCCATTTGGATTTCTCTTCTAGCCAAGACCTTCGCCTTGTGTTCCAGCATTGACTTTATACCTTGGACTATCTCGGAGTTAATCCTGAACTCTAGTCTTGTTTTCCTGTGGTTATCGTTTAACTCTTGTCTTGGAACTAATCCTGTTTGGATAATTCTTGATGCCTTTCTTGGGACTTACTTTGATATCCGGTTTGGACTATGTTCTTATAGATTCTTGCTTCAAGATTTTCTAGTACTTTGCTCTTGTAGATTAAAACCCATTTTATTGATTCTGAACTTTGATTTTGCTATTGCTTGCATATAACCTTCAATAAACAGCTCGCTTGCTTATATTCTGGGGCTCCAGTGTGGTTTTGAGGTGCCTACATAGCCTCAGGGTGCAACACTCTGGTCTACCTTGGTCAAGCTTCCCTTGCATGAATCCTGCGTTCACTTGCCTTGAAAATACTGCAAGGGAATTAGGGTTTGCTGTGAGTTTTCCTGGCCATGTGGCCAATACGTTCCAGAAGCATTCTCTCCTGACGTTTCACCCACATCTATGGCAGGCATCTTCAGAGGTTGTGAGGTCTCTTGGGAACTATAGTAGGGTTTATATACCTGTGAAATGATGTCCAGGGTGAGAGAAAGAACTCTAGTCTGTTGGTCAGCTTGATTAGCACTGAGTAGCCTTGCAACTTCAAAGCCTGGCTGCTTCTTGCCTGGCTGAATCCTTTGTTGGGAGGTGTGAGCTGGCCCTGATTGTTTCCTGTCTGGAATTCCCCAGTTTTCAGAGTGTTCTTCTTTGTTTACTGTCCTGATTTTAGAGTTTTTTAAAAATACTGGTAGCCCTTGAAATCCACAAATATGTGGACAATTTCGACAGAAAGGAGGAAACCGTGAAAATGAACAAAATCTGAAACCATCAGGGCCAGCTAACAGCTCCCAGCAAAGGATCCCCCAGGCTTTGAAGGCCAATCAAGGTGATGAATTGCAATATTCACACTAGCCTCAAGCAGACAAGAGTTCTTTCTCCCAACCTGGACATTATTCCATAGGTTTCCAAGTTTCCAACAGACCTCACCACCTCTGAGGATGCCTGCCATAGATGTGGGCGAAACATCAGGAGAGAATGCCTCTGGAACATGGCCACACAGCCATGAAAGCCTTTGACAACACACGGAATTAGTGGATGACAAGCAGAACATGAGTCCATAGTGCGATGCGGCAGCTAAAGGAGCCAATGCGATTGTGGGTAGCATCTAGAGGAGGAGCACTGCTGCTTAAACTGCGGTCCCAAACCCAAGTGAGATCCCCATGCACACAGTAAAAAATGGTTGTGAGTGCCACCTAGTGTCACTCCTGCTCAGAGAAGTCTTGGTTGCCCTCTTTCTCTTCACAAAGTGGAGTCTGCAACATGCGACTGTGGAGAAGAGCAAACCACAGACCCCCGACTACAATGCGGCCAGAGCCTGCCATGTGCACAAGGGAGGACCTTCTCATAGAGACACCTGAAGCACTCCAAGTGGCCTGTTTCTGGTCAAAGGACATTTAGTATCATGCCAAGTTTTGAACTTTTATTCTGATTTTAAATACATCACAACTGTAACCCTCATGATGAATAAATATACCCAGGGTCACGTAAAAAGCTTAAGAAGCTCCGGCCAAGATCAAGAGACGTCATGGTTCCCCTCTCTTCTGCTTTGGTCTGGCCTCTTCACCTGCAATAATAGTCCTGTGTCCAGTTGTAGGCAAAGCAAGTCGAGAAAAGAGATCCCACTCCAAAATTAGGAAGGCTTTCCTGGCATCAAGGGCTGTATAGCAGTGGGATGTGCTGCTTCCTGGTCTCCTGGTGGAGTTTGACTGACAGCCTGCTGTGACCTATGAGACATGATTTCCGGCCTTGGAGGTCGGAACTTCCTTCTGACTGTGGAATGTGTTTTTCTTATCTCTTCAGTTGAGCTGTGTGTGCCGAGCCGAGAGGCAAAGGGAAGAATGCCGGCTTCGAGCGATGGACTTTGCTGTTTGTAAATATCTTTGTAAATATTAAATAAGTGTTTGAACTTCAGAATGCAGATGTCTTTGAGTCTAACATTGGAAAGGAATTGGTGAAAGCAGAAGTTTCAGGAATTTCATCAGGGTGTTGGTGCAGAGCAGATGATCGATGGTGTTTGAAGAAACCCACCCAACAGACACACCCTGACCCCTGGCTTTGATCCTGACAGAAATGATGTTGTTAATGAGGAAGGTTCTTAGGTGCAAGAAGCAGAAAGGGAGAGCAGCTCCCAGCCTCAGCTTGATAACAACTAACGAGCCTTGTGGCCTTGACGATGGGGCCACATCTCTGGATCGGGCTAGTCGTTTGGAATTTCGGGGGTTGCGCAGAAGTCTTAGAATAGCAAATAAGAGAGAAGTCAAAGGGCAAAGGAATGCCTTCATGTTATGCTATTAAAGCAGTCGGCTGAGAGGGAAATCTTCGTCAAAGCAATTTCCTCGCTTGAATCAAGAACCAAGACTGCTTTCCTGTGTTATCTTGTGTCTTGGATGTATCCTCGTTTCTGGGACTTTGGTGTCTATTGAAAGGACTTTGCTTTATGTCTATTGTTTCTATGGATTTGTTTCTTACAGCCTTGTTTTTGCAACTATCATTTGGAACTAAACTTTTGCCTTTTATGAACTATTTTACTGCTTATTTCCTAATAAACTACAAAAGACTACGTTCTGTGTGCAGCCTGGTGTCTTTAGCAAGGTGAAGCTAACCTGAGGTGTGACAGTACCTTCATGTCTGGCAGGAGGAGGTTGGTCTAGTTGGTCTCTAGGGAGCCCGCCCAGCTCTCAGACTCTATGATAGTAATGTGCACTCACCTCTTGGATCATGGTGGCGGCCAAGGAGTAGACCACTCCCACCCAGACCTCATCAGACTGGACGCTGGAGGTGTCGGGCACCCCGTCCGGGCGCATCCCGTTCACAGCCCCCATGGCCCCCTCAGAGAAGCCCAGCACGTTCATCTCGTAGATGGTCCGCAGGGCGCTCTGCACATGCTCCTGTGGGAAGACCTGTGGGGAGAGGCAAGCCTTTGCAATCCCTATATATCTGTATCTATCTATCTATCTATCTATCTATCTATCTATCTATCTATCTATCTATAACATTAAGGTTATATATGAATTTTCCCCTCACATGTTTGCAGGTCTCTGCAAATCCTATATAGATATAATTATCTATATATAGAGATGTCTAGATAGATAGATATGAATATAGATATATAGGGCTTGCAAATATTGCAGGGGAAATGCACACACACAAACACACATATATAGAGATGTCTAAAAAATATAAACATAGATATATAGAGCTTGCAAATATTGTAGGAGAGAAATGCACATATAGAGAGGATTTGCAAACATTTCAGGGGGAAATGCATATGTGAAGCTAGCTTACTGTTTTTCTTTGAAATACAGTAAATATTCAAAAACATTTAACCTCCTGATGCCTCAATTAATGTAATTTTATTCGTATCTATTTTTATTTTGAAATTTACCAGTAGCTCCTGCATTTTCCACCCTTGGCTTATATTCGAGTCAATAAGTTTTCCTAGGTTTTTGTGGCAAAATTAGGTGCCTCGGCTTATATTCGGGTCGGCTTATACTCGAGTATATATGGTATGATGTAATTTGCCCGCGAGCCACTAGGTGAGGTAGGCAAGTAATAATAATAATAATAATAATAATAATAATAATAATAATAATAATAAATCCAGCATATCTATCTTGTTTGCTGTGTCATACAATAAAAATAATATTTATTTATTTATTTATTTGCTACATTTATATGCCCCCCTTCTCACCCTGAAGGGGACTCAGAGCGGCTTACAAATTAAATTTACATACAATATTATATTAGCATAATACAATACTGGTAATAAATTACTATATTGTACTGTATCAATATATTGTAATATTATTAGTAATATTACATGTAAAATATAATATATAATTAATATTATATTGTATTATTAGTATATCGTATTACAATATAATATCATGAATATTATATGTATATACAATGTTATAATTATATATTATTGTAAATTATATTGTGTGTGTGTGTGTGTGTATATGTATATGTATGTATGTATGTGTGTGTATATATATATATATATATATATATATATATATATATATACACACACACACACACACACACACACACATAAAGAAATATACATATATTTATATATTTGTATATATCTATATATATAAAAGAGTGATGGAATCGTGGCACCAAGCAAAGCAACTAAACTACGGGGCCCCCAACCTCGACATTGGACAACACAACCCATCATCCACGCCTTAAGGTTGAAACAACACAAAATCACTTCACGCACCTCCACATGGAGAGAACCCACAACGCCCCATCGGGAGCCATGCCGGGAGGGAAACAGAAAGTATAATGGCCGGCCAGCAAGAGGAAAGGCAGGCAATGGGAAAAAGCTGTCCCCTGGGTCCTAGCGCCCGCCCATCATCCGAATCATTTCTCTCCACTCCAACCTTCTACAATATCCAACCCATTTTAATACTCTATATTTTAAATATATGCTATGAACCATGACAATCAACACAATCTCTCTCCTAATATTTTAACAAGCTTAAAATCACAACACCAAATAAAAAACAACACTCTTAAAACACGGGAATGCCAGACACTAAACAATCAGGGCCAGCGAACACCTCCCACGATCTGCCATGCAGGACACAATCCAAGCACTCCCAACAGATGGCCACCCAGCCTCTCAATAATAATAATAATAATAATAATAATAATAACAACAACAACAACAACAACAACAACAACAACAACAACAACATCATCATACAATCCTAAGGTTTGCAGAGGCTGACTATTTCTGTGGCCCTGACATGTCACATCTCTTTTTATGTTTGGAACCTTTAGAGTGTTTGCTTATCTTTTTCACATAGAAAGAAGATAGCTGTATACTAAGAGAGGCCTGACTATTTCTGTGGCCCTTACATGTCACATCTCTTTTTATGTTTAGAACCTTTAGAGTGTTTGCTTATCTTTTTCACATAGAAAGAAGATAGCTGTATACTCAGAGAGGCCTGACTATTTCTGTGGCCCTTACATGTCACATCTCTTTTTATGTTTAGAACCTTTAGAGTGTTTGCTTATCTTTTTTACATAGAAAAAGGATAGCTGTATACTCAGAGAGGCCTGACTCTACTGTACATACTAAACATAAAGACAACCATACAACAGACATTCAATACCACCACTTACTCAAATTTCTCACCAACACCACCAGACAACGCCACAGCAACGCGTGGCCGGGCACAGCTAGTATGTATGTACGTGTGTGTATGTATGTATGTATGTATGTGTGTGTGTATATATATATATATATATATATATGAAATCTTCTTCCAAAATGCACCCAGGGATGACTATTTCTTTCACTAGCTTCCAGTTTTATGATTTCAGTTTTGGTGGCCAAAGCTATAGATCTCTGCTTTTGGGGTGCCTAGGCAAGGCCCAAGTGGGGGGCTTTGGGCCAGGACTGAAAAGACCCTGTGCTGCTGAAGCCGGTCCCGGAGCTTGCTTGACCCCTTCCTCACCTGGTACTTCCCTTCTCCCAGACCGCAGGCCCGGAGGAACCACTGCCCGGCCAGCTGGTCAGACATGATGCTGTTGGAAGACGGCCCGCCACCGCTGTCGTAGTTGTAGTACCTCCCTGCGGCAGGAGAGAAGTGGCAGAGTCAGGAAGAGGGAGGGTCCG
The DNA here is from genome assembly GCF_035594765.1 of Anolis carolinensis. Lineage (NCBI taxonomy): Eukaryota > Metazoa > Chordata > Lepidosauria > Squamata > Anolidae > Anolis > Anolis carolinensis. The sequence continues at coordinate 324,692,468 of NC_085842.1, forward strand.
GGGGTTGGTGGGGGCTCAAAGTGTGCAAATGGGGTGGGGAGGGGGTCCCATCCCACCGCATGGACCTACCGTTCCAGAGCAGCCTCTCGAAGGCGGCGGCGCCCGAGGACAGGATGGCGGAGTATCTCTGCAGAGCGGCCCCTTCGCCCAGGATCTCGGCCATGCGGCACATCATGCACACGGCCGCCAGCCACAGGCCACCACAGTAGGCACTGCCAAAGCAAGGGAGGGAGGGGGAAAAAAGAGGGGCAAGGAGAGAGAGAGAGAGAGAGAAGGGGAGAAGAGGGGTTGGCACCGCACTGCGAGAAGACCACCCCCAGAAAGAGGCCCAAGCGCCCCACCAAAGAGCCATGGAAACGCCAGAGCTTTTCCATCCCGAAACAGAGTGACGGAAGCGCCACGTCCCTGGCAACCGAGGCAGGCCCCACTCTGTCCTCCTTCCAAAAAGATTTGGAGACTTAAGTGTTGAAACAAGCCTTTGAGAATGCCTAGCCCCAGTGGTGCGCAATGAATGACAAACTACTGCACTTCCATCCCACGCCCTTGTTCCTGAGCTGCAACTTGCACTATCATCCCATTCCCTTGTCCTTGTTTACAGTTAGGCCATAAGTTATTGGCCACTGTTCTGAGTGTAAATTGTTTTAGATGTTATTCGTTTTACTTTATTGTATTGTAAGTAAAGGTAAAGGTTTTCCCCTGATGTTAAGTCCAGTCGTGTCAGACTCTGGAGGTTGTGGCTCATCTCCATTTCTAAGTCGAAGAGCCAGTATTGTCCATAGACGCCTCCAAGGTCATGTGGCCATGGGCATGATGGCATGGAGCGCTGTTACCTTCCCGCCAGAGCGGTACCTATTCATCTACTCACATTAGCATGTTTTTGAACTGCTAGGTTGGCAGAAGCTGGGGCTAACAGCAGGAACTCACCCCGCTCCCCGGATTCTAACTTGCGACCTTTTGGTCCGCAAGTTCAGCAGCTCAGCGCTTTAACACCTTATGCCGCAGGGGGCTCCAGTTATATGTTAGTGTTTATTATGATTTTTTATTAAGATTTTTTTGAGTCCCCCCAGGGGTGAGAAAGGCGGTATGTAAATATAGTAAATTAAGTAAATAAATACATTCCTAGCAGCTGAAGGAGACACTAAGCCAGGCCTGGGCCAACTTAGGCTTTCTTTCCAGGTGTTTTGGACTTCAACTTCCATCATTCCTGGCCTCAGGCCCTTTCCTTTTCCCCCTCAGCCGTTTATTATTATTATTATTGTTGTTGTTGTTATTGTTATTATCATCTTGCAAACATCAGGGCATGCTCCCGACCTAGTGCACCATTTGTGAAATGATAATCACTGTAAACATCAGGGCGATTTAACTTGAGCCCTTTGATCTTTCTGGTCCATTTTGTTGGAAAATCATGGCTCTGTTGACCCCCAGCACCTCTTCCTCGCAATTCCAACACTGAAATTGTGAAATGGGCCAAACTGCTCCTTCTCACTGCAGAAGGCCTGCTGTTTCTAGAGCTCGTGTCACAGTCACCAGAAACACAGAGAAATAAATCAGTTCAGTTTCAGTTCACTGAAAAAGGTGCATTTGCTTTGGATAAATCCCCTTTCTGGTCACTGCTGACCGGAAGGTGGCAGGTTAGAAGCCCGAGTTGGATTGAGCTCCCGACTGTTAGCCTAGCTTGCTGTCTACCTAAGTCGTTCGAAAACAGCTGAGTTGTGAGTAGAGAAATTAGCCACCGCTTAAAAAAGCGGGGAGGCATTTTACGACACCATAAAAATGCTGGCGATCAAAGAACAAGGAGGAAATACTATGATCGAAAGGGTTTGGTGTCATAGTGAATTGAGCGACAGCACCCCCTGTGGCTGAAATAGAGCATAACCTCCAGGCGCTGAAGTTGGAAGACACCAAAACACCTCTATCTGACGATCTGTTTGTCTAAAATCAGCATTGAATGTTTGCCGTCTATGTGTGCATTCTGATCCGCCCTGAGTCTCCTTCGGGGTGAGAAAGAAGGGTGGAATATAAATACTGTACATAAATAAATAATATATATATATATATACTAGCTGTGCCTGGCCACGCGTTGCTGTGGCGTTGTCTGGTGGTGTAGGTGAGAAATTGTTGAGGTAGTGGTGGTATTGAATGTCTGTTGTATGGATGTCTTTATGTTTAGTATGCACACTGAAGTGGATTATATGGCAGTGTGGAGTCAAGATAATCCAGTTCAAAGCAGATAATATAAGATTCTAAATGGGTTATATAGCTGTGTGGAAGGGCCTTGAGTCTACACTGCCATATAATCCAGTTAAAATCTGATAATCTGTGGAAGAGGCCTATGTGAGGCCTAACTGTGCCTGTCCCCTGGGCTGAGTAGGTTGCTAGGAGACCAAGTGGGCGGAGCTTAGCCTTCTAACTGGCAGCGATTGGATAAAAACAATTATTCATCTCCCTCTAATTAGGACTTTATTTTTCTTTTCTTTTTGTTGTATCAACCTAAAGCCGGGAATGATGGGTTGTGTTGTCAAATTTCGAGGTTGGGGGGCCTGTAGTTTTGTTGTTTTGTCCGCTGCCCTGATGCCATCACTCTTTTATATATATAGGTATGGGGGTAGTTCATACTCTTTCCTAAACATAAAGCAACCCACTCCACCCATTTTGCTCTGAACTTGAACCCGAATGTGTACGGGACATCACTGCCTGATGCTGCGTTACAACCATTGGGTGATAGGAAGACCAACCTCCAACCTGTGGAGGACCCTGACCCTGGACCCCCTCCTCAGTTTAACTGCTAAGCCAGCCAGAGAAGCCATCGAGTGGGAAAAAGGAGGCCCACCTGGGAGGGAGGCACCCAAGACGCACCCCCCACCCAAAAAAAGCAAAGTCTGCATCCCCTCCTGAGCCCCGCAGAGCCAGGGCTGCAGGAGACCCTTCCCAAAAGGGAGGAAGGGCTAAGCGTTGGGTCACAGGTCACATAGATGATGGCCGGAATGCTGTGGCTGCTCCTAGTTAAAGGGAGGGAGGGGGAGGGAGAGGGGCACTCGGTCACACATCCATGGACGAGTGGGATTGCGTGAGGCTCTGGGGCTCCCGTTGCCTCCGGAGGTCCACTCAGCTCCCACTCTTGAATAAGCTGGGTTCCGGCCCAGCTTATCTGTCCGAACGTGTCTCCCGCTACGACCCACCTCGAAGCTTAAGATCGTCGGATGAGGCCCTGCTCGCGGTCCCGTCAGCCTCACAGCTGCGTCTGGCGGGGACGAGAGACAGGGCCTTTTCAGTGGTGGCTCCCCGCCTATGGAACGCCCTCCCCAGTGAAGTCAGGCAGGCTCCCTCCCTCCTGTCTTTCCGAAAGAGGACAAAAACATGGTTATGGGACCAGGCATTTGAGCATGAGTAGCAGCAAAAATGAGGTAAGAACATATGACCTACTGACAGACCCCACAGGAACATGGAAAGCGCCATAAATGGATATTTAAATGTATAATTATGTATATTTTAATGGATATTCTTAATTTTATTGTAATTTTTAATCTTGATGGATTTTTAAATTTGATGACAACTGTTTTTAATGTGTATGGTTATATTGTAAGCCGCCCTGAGTCCCCTGATGGGTCCCCCTGAAGGGCGGGGTAGAAGTGATGTAATAAAATAAAATAAACAAATAAATAAATAAAATAAAATAAAATAAAAATAGACCAGTGGTTCCCAAACTTATTTGGCCTGCGGCCCCCTTTCCAGAAAAAATATTACTCGGCGCTCCCTGGAAAGGGGTGTGTGGCTTAGAGGGGTGGGCGTGGCTCCTGCTCAAGAGGGCGGGGCTGAGCCTCTCCCCTAGTCCAAGAGGCAGGGCTGGGAGGGGGAGGTGGGCGGGGCCACAAATGCGCAGCCAGGACTGGGATGGGCGGAGTCACGAGCTCTGAGGCAGGGCTGAGCTTCTATCCCTGTCCTGCAGCACCTGCCAGAACACAGGGGGCTAGAGGAGGGGGCGGGGCCAGTTCCCAAGTGCCTGATGGGGCTGAACCTCTATACCCTGCCCCCGTGTTCTAACCAGCGTCTCAGTCCTGTCTCGCGTTCCTGGGAAGAGGTCCCGCCCCCTCCCCTAGCCCCGCCCTTTAGTCCTAAAAGGCCTCTCAGGGGAAGTATAGAGGCTCAGCCCTGTCTCAGGCTCTTGGAAGAAGGCCCCGCCCCCTCCCCTAGCCCCGCCCTTTAGTCCTAAAAGGCCTCTCAGGAGAAGTATAGAGGCTCAGCCCTGTCTCAGGCTCTTGGAAGAAGGCCCCGCCCCCTTCCCTAGCCCCGCCCTTTGTGTCCCAGTAAGCACCTCAGGAGAGGTATAGATTCTCAGCCCTGTCTGGGGCTCTTGGAAGAAGGCCCCGCCCCCTTCCCTAGCCCCGCCCTTTAGTCCTAAAAGGCCTCTCAGGAGAGGTATAGAGGCTCAGCCCTGTCTCAGGCTCTTGGAAGAAGGCCCCGCCCCCTCCCCTAGCCCCGCCCTTTAGTCCTAAAAGGCCTCTCAGGAGAAGTATAGAGGCTCAGCCCTGTCTGGGGCTCTTGGAAGAAGGCCCCGCCCCCTTCCCTAGCCCCGCCCTTTAGTCCTAAAAGGCCTCTCAGGAGAGGTATAGAGGCTCAGCCCTGTCTCAGGCTCTTGGAAGAAGGCCCCGCCCCCTCCCCTAGCCCCGCCCTTTAGTCCTAAAAGGCCTCTCAGGAGAAGTATAGAGGCTCAGCCCTGTCTCAGGCTCTTGGAAGAAGGCCCCGCCCCCTCCCCTAGCCCCGCCCTTTAGTCCTAAAAGGCCTCTCAGGAGAAGTATAGAGGCTCAGCCCTGTCTCAGGCTCTTGGAAGAAGGCCCCGCCCCCTCCCCTAGCCCCGCCCTTTAGTCCTAAAAGGCCTCTCAGGAGAAGTATAGAGGCTCAGCCCTGTCTCAGGCTCTTGGAAGAAGGCCCCGCCCCCTTCCCTAGCCCCGCCCTTTGTGTCCCAGTAAGCACCTCAGGAGAGGTATAGATTCTCAGCCCTGTCTGGGGCTCTTGGGAAGAAGCCACGCCCACTCCTCTAGCTCCGCCCCCTGTGTGTCCTAACAGGCACCTCAGATGCTCAGCCCTATCTCTAGCACTTGGGAAGAGGCCCCGCCCCTCCCCTGGCCCCGCCCCCGTGTCCTAATAGGTGCCATCACTGACCCCTTGGATCGCTGCAGCGCCCACCAGGGGGCGATAGCGCCCACTTTGGGAATCGCTGATTTAGACAGTACTTTTTTGATTGACTAATAAGCTGACTTAACTAAACATCAAAATATAACAAAAGCATTGCTCGATGAGATCAAAGGCCCATCTAACCCAGCTTTCCGTTCATGCAGCGAATTCTCCCACCCCAACTCTGATGTCTCTGGGAAGCTGAAAAGCAAGACATCCTCATCTCAAGCTGATGTCCCTGTGACCAGCCTCTTGTAGTTAAAGGCTAGCTGTTATAGTTTGTTTTGATGGTGAGGCTAGGTACTTCAGCCAGTAGTTGATTGACAGTTGTTTCCTGTTGTTGTTGGAGGGCTAAGGGCATTAGTGTGTGAGAGAGATGAACTAAATTGGGATTTCAAGCTGGAATGTGTCCAGAGGAGGGTGACTCAAAGGATCAAGGGTCTGGAGAACAAGCCCTATGAGGAGCGGCTTAAAGAGCTGGGCATGTTTAGCCTGCAGAAGAGAAGGCGGAGAGGAGACATGAGGGGGGCCAGGGATCAAACTGGGAAGGGAGGTCATAGGACACAATAGAACAAGGACTTCAAACTACAAGAAAGGAGATTCCACCTGAACATGAGGAAGAACTTCCTGATTGTGTGTAAGAGAGAGAGATGTTCAGTAGTGGAACTCCCTGCCGCAGAGTGTGATGGAGGCTCCTTCTTTAGAGGCTTTTAAGTAGAGGCTGGATGGCCATCTGTCTGGGGTACTTTGAATGCGATTTTCCTGCTTCTCGTTAGGGATTGTTCTTCTTCAGAAGAGAAAGGGGAGCAGGAAAGTGTTCATGAATCTGAGGGTGAGTTGGAATCTGAGGAGATTTTGCAAGAACCCACATTTCAGGAAAGGTGAAAGGAAACAGAGCAGAGACGACGTTCAGCTAGAGTAGCTGCCAGAAATGCAGCCGAGTAATTGGAAACTTCCCTAACAGCTGTGAGGGGACTCAGTGCTATAAAGCAGAAACAGGTGCAGCCAGCTCTTGCTGGTAACAAACTGACTCTAATGCCTAAGCCTTGGCTCCCCTTGTGCCTGCTTCGAGTCTGAATCTGGGAAACTGCTCCTAAGGATTTATTGCTGTTTCTTTGTCTGAAGTAAGACTGCTACTTGATTTGGGAATTTATCAGAGACTTAAGAACTGTGCTTGCCCTAAGACTTCTTTGCTTTCTTTTGCATTATTCCACTGAGTGTGCTGTTCTTTATGTTTTGCTGAAGTAAAGCTCTTTTCATTTACTTACCACGTTGTTTTAAGGCTGTTCTTGAAAGACAAAACAGGGCACTTCTTGGCAGAATGGGGTTGGACTGGATGGCCCACTAGGTCTCTTCTAACTCTAGGATACTATGATTCTCAGCCTCAGTGCCCACCCGCCTCCCGCAAGAGCCAGACCCCAACCTGGTCAAGAGGGGGCTCGGTTTGCACTAGCGCTGAGTCTTGTGGGGTGTTTTCATAGGCTCCTTTTGATTCTGTGTCTTCCTGTGTTCTAAGTTCGAACAGCCCAAGGTCTGGCCCATGCCCTCTACCTGCCCACCTGCCCCTTGTGAGCCCTCACCTGGCCCCGGTCACCACCCAGGCATCATATGTCTGGTCAGCAAAGCCGGAGTTCTCAATCAGGCCGTCCCCGTCTGTGTCGAACTTCAGCTCTGACTCCATCACGGCCTGAGAGGGAGAGACAGCAAGAAGGTCGCAAGGAAAGTATATGTATATTCTTTGATGGGCAGTTTTTCCTAACTCTATGTTCTTGAGGCAGTGGGAGGGGGCTGCAGATCATGTGACCCTGTAAAATGCCTAATACTCTTGTCTCACTGTGAACGAAACAAAAGAACCTTCAAAGGGGGCAGGGCTGTGGCGCAGGCTGGTGAGCAGCCTGCTGCAATAAATCACTCTGACCATGAGGTCATGAGTTCGAGGCCAGCCCGTGGCGGGGTGAGCACCCGTCTATTAAAAATAGAAAATAGCCCCTGCTCATTGCTGACCTAGCAACCCGAAAGGTAGTTGCATCTATCAAGTAGGAAATAAGGTACCACTTATAAAAAGTGGGGAGGCAAGTTTAACTAATTTACAACTTGGAATGAGGAAGTGTCGTCAGAGTGGATGATGAAGCAGCTGCTCCCCCCTGTGGCCAGAAGTGAACATCCCCACAGGAGAAGGTTAAATTGCCTCTGCGTCTGTCTGTCTCGGTCTGTTTGATGTGTTTATGGGCATTGAATGTTTGCCCTATGTGTGTAGAATGTGATCTGCCCTGAGTCCCCTTCGGGGTGAGAAAGAAGGGCGGAATATAAATACTGTAAATAAATAAATAAATAAATAAATAAATAAAGGCCTTCCCATCCTTATCAATGTGTGGGTTGAATTGAGACACTTACAGCTCTCTGTCTCAATTCTCCCCTCCGTTGGCAATCTAGCGTCTGCTTAGACGCATGAACAAACATCCACATATCGCTGTCTGCCAATCCCGGCGGTTCAGAGCTTTTATTGAAGTTATTTACAGCTATGTACATAAGCGCAGCTAACACACATTGATGCAGAATTGATGGCAACCGGTGAAGAAATTTATCAGTAAAACTTGTCACCTCCCACATTCCATTCCCAGTGACTGATGTCCGGCTACATAAGCGGAATCTGAATAGTGTCACTCTAGGCATTAAATCTAATTCTATGCATTTAACCATTTCTCTGCTGGAGTGCTTGCCAAAGCACCACACACTTGCTTTAACAATGAGTGAACATTTCACACAATATACTGACAATCCTTACCTGGCAGACGGGCCACATGTCCCTCAGGTAGGTGCAGTCCTCCGTGAGGAAGAAGTCCCGGTAGACCTGCAGCACGAACTTCAGGTTGAGGTCCTTCCAGTCGGCCGTGTCATGGATCAAGTAGGCGTTGACGCGCTGCCAGGGCTCCTCGTCTGCGGACAGAGGGAGGGAGGGAGGAGGGCACAATCAGGGGAGGGGGCCTGGCCTACCAACCCACCCACATGGTGCAACCCCTCTCCCCATGCGGCTCACAGTGTGCCCTCTCCACCGGGAATGGCAGGATTTGGCCCCCGAGCACAGAATTGTCAGGCATGGCTGATGATTCCCAAATGGATGTTGATTCCGACCTCAAGGCCAGTGGATGAGAAGGGAGGCAGGCATGGGCCAACTTGGGCCCTCCCTCCAGGTGTTTTGGACTTCAACTCCCACCATTCCTAACAGCCTCAGAACGTTGAATAAGCAAAGGTTGGATAAACGAGACTCTACTGTATTTTAAAAAACCTTAGGTAAAAGGTAAAGGTTTCCCCTGATGTTAAGTCCAGTCGTGTCTGACTCCGGGGGTTGGTGCTCATCTCCATTTCTAAGCTGAAGAGCCGGCGTTGTCCATAGACACCTCCAAGGTCATGTAGCCATAGGCATGACTGCATGGAGCACTGTTACCTTCCTGCCAGAGCAGTACCTATTGATCTACTCACATTGGCATGTTTTCGAACTGCTAGGTTGGCAGAAGCTGGAGCTAACAGCAGGCGCTCACTCTGCTCCCCGGGTTTGAACCTGCTATCTTTCGGTCTGCAAGTTCAGCACTTTAACACACTGAGCCACTGGAGGCTCTGGCAAAAAACCTTATGCAAGCATATTTCCTCTCCTGTATCATCCCCTAGCTCTGGCTATGTTGCACTCTGCTATAGGTATAGAGCCCCGGTGGCGAAGTGTGTTAAAGTACTGAGCTGCTGAACTTGCAGACCAAAAGGTCGCAGGTTCAAATCCCGGGAGCGGAATGAGCACCTGCTGTTAGCCCCAGCTTCTGCCAACCCAGAAGTTCGAAAACATGCCAATGTGATTAAATCAATACGTACTGCTCCGGCGGGATGGTAATGGCGCTCCATGCAGTCATGCCAGTGGCCACATGACCTTGGAGGAGTCTATGGACATGCCAATGTGAGTAGATCAATAGGTACTGCTCCGGTGGGAAGGTATTGACGCTCCATGCAGTCATGCCAGTGGCCACATGACCTTGGAGGAGTCTACTGACAACGCCGGCTCTTCAGCTTAGAAATGGAGATGAGCACCAACCCCCAGAGCCAGACGTGACTGGACTTAATGTCAGGGGAAACCTTTACCTTTACCTATAGGTATAGAAATATTCCTACAGAGAGAGAAGGGATCTCACCTGGCTCGCCGATGTCGTGGGGCACCACGTTGCGGAGCTTCACCTGGGCCGTCTGCCCGTTCATCAGGTAGACCCGGGGGCGGGGGTCCTCGCTCAGCACGGCCACCGCTGGGATAGAAAGGAAGGAAGGAAGGAATGAGAAAGAAAGAATGTAAGGAAGGAAGGAAGAAAGAGAGGAAGGGGTTAGCCAGCCCCCCCCCCCCCCCAGAGCCACACCAAGTGCCAGCTAGCCATGTCCCTGGTCATGGAGAAGGAAGGCCCCCTCCCCACAGTGAAAGGGTCAAGGGGTGGAGCCACGGTGGAGGAGGGGGGGGGATCCGGCTGGCTGTGGGTCCGACCCACCCATGTCGTACTGGAGGCTGAGCTCCAGCTTGGGCCACAGCATGGCGAGCGCAAAGGAGGCGTAGAAGTGGACGTCGTAGGTGTTGTACATCCGGTACTCCTGGCCTGAAAGGGAGGGAGGGAGGAAAAGAAGATGCCATCAATACTTTTTAAACAAAGTTCTATTTTTTGTGATTTCCTGTGTGAGAGGGAATATCAGAACCTTTACACTTTTTTTACACTGATGAACCAGCCTGGACACAGTATATTATTTGACAACACAGAAATGCTGGACCACTCCAACAACTATCATGTCAGACTACACAGAGAAGCCGTTGAAATCCACAAGCATGTGGACAACTTCAACAGAAAGGAGGAAACCATGAAAATGAACAAAATCTGGCTCCCAGTATCAAAAAAACTCAAAAATCAAAACAGTAGATGGGAACCAACACTCTGAGGGCAGAGGGCAGCTAATGACTGAACAAAGGATGCCCCAGGCAAGAGACAAAAACCTTTCCAGTGCTAATTAGGGTGATTAACTGAACCATGAAAATGAACAAAATCTGGCTCCCAGTATTAAAAAACTCAAAAATCAGAACAGTAGATAGGAACCAACACTCTGAGGGCAGAGGGCAGCTAATGACTGAACAAAGGATGCCCCCAGGCAAGAGACAAAAACCTTTCCAGTGCTAATTAGGGTGATTAACTGAACCATGAAAATGAACAAAATCTGGCTCCCAGTATTAAAAAACTCAAAAATCAGAACAGTAGATAGGAACCAACACTCTGAGGGCAGAGGGCAGCTAATGACTGAACAAAGGATGCCCCCAGGCAAGAGACAAAAACCTTTCCAGTGCTAATTAGGGTGATTAACTGAACCATGAAAATGAACAAAATCTGGCTCCCAGTATTAAAAAACTCAAAAATCAGAACAGTAGATGGGAACCAACGCTCTGAGGGCAGAGGACAGCTAATGACTGAACAAAGGATGCCCCCAGGCAAAAACCTTTCCAATGCTAATGAGGGTGATTAACTGAAACATTAATGCTGGCTTCCCAGTGACAAAGGACTCTTGCCACACCCTGGACTCTACACAGATATATATTCTTTCCTTTCCTTACTTAGTTTATCCATGCCTCACAACCTCTGAGGATGCCTGCCATAGATGTGGGCGAAACGTCAGGAGAGAATGCTTCTGGAACATGGCCACACAGCCCAAAAGACATACAACAACCCTGTGATCCCGGCCATGAAAGCCTTCGACAACACATTTTACACTTTTGCGCAAAAAATGATCTTGGACATGTAGACATACAGATTCTATTTAACTACATTGGATTCCACGACAACCTACTACATTGGCCAACTACATTGGCTCAGATTACAAAAGTGTGAATTTTACAAGATACGTGTGTTCATGTTTATCTTAATCCGACTCTGGTCAACTATCAAACCCATCATGCAGATCAATCCGGTGTGGCACTCAAATATTACACACCCACCCCTTAGTATTATTCTACAGATTAAACTATTGCATTTCAAATCTCCTCGTTTCTAGGGTTTGCTTGCAAACAGAGACGAGAGATATTTGAGCACAGAGCCTCAACACCTCCCCCCATGCGGTGGACTGACCTTCCAGGTAGGCGAAGCGGCCGTACTCCTTGAGGACGGGCAGCAGGCCGGAGAGGCCTTGACCGGCGGCCAGGGAGGGGGCATCTTCAGGCTGGAACTCCACCCAGAGGGTCCCTCCGTCCGATAGGAAATACAGCTCGTTGAAGAGGGCTGACTTGTACCAAGCGGGCAGGTCGCTGCAGGGATGCAGAGAAGGAAGGAAGGAAGGAAAAAAGGAAGGAAGAAAGGAAGGAAGGAAAAGCGGTCAATCTTGGCTTAAAACAGGCATGGTAGTAACTAAACACAGATGTCTATTCTAAACAATATCTGAAAAATATGCAACCACGATAAAGGTTCAAAACATGAAACACAATATTTTTTATTAGAGCATCATATACATAATAATGTTAACAATAATAATAAAAATGATAATCAAATACAGTCAGCTGGAATGACACACAGTAGTAACTTACAGAGTATAATAATAAATAATAATAAAACTTTATTTATACCCCGCCACGATCTCCCCAACGGGGACTCAGGGCGGCTTACATGGGGCCATGCCCAAAACCATACAATATGACAAAATATAAAACAACATATCATAACACAATTTAACAATACAATAAATAATAACATACATTACAATCCAAAATTCAGAAAAAGCAATAAAAACCAGGGCAGGGCAGTATAAAGATTTAAATGCTACAAAGAGCAGTTTTCAGTGTAGAACAATATCTACGTGACTCAAACTAAATTTTGTTAACAACACAGTATGTGTACATTCAACTTCTCCAAAATGATATGTGATAATATGTTGTGAAACGAAATAAATCAGTAGGCAATACAATTGTCTCAAACCTAGCGTGGGGTCAAATTGAATCAAAGTCTCTGTAGTACCGGAGCAATTCTTTAGGACTCCTCAGTTTGTAATTGCAGTCAATTAGCAATAGCTTCAGTTTGTTGAAAATAAATTCAGTTTGCCAGAGATAATATACATATTGTGTTTCATGTTTTGAACCTTTATCGTGGCTACAACAGGCATGGGCCAATTACCGGCTGTTAGGAATTGTGGGTGTTGCTGTCCAAAACACCTGGAGGGAGGACCAGTTGGCCCGTGCCTGGCCTTGAGTATCACACCATTATTTATGATGTTGTGTTGACTGTTTATTGCCTATGTTTTGTTTTGCACTAGTTGCATTTTGTGTCACATCTTCAGTGTTTCGTGAGCCGCCCCACGTCCCTCTGGGAGATGGTGGAGGGATATAAATAAAGTTTTATTATTATTATTATTATAATCAGAAGGTTAAGAGTTTGAAGCCCAAGTCAAGGTGAGCTGACCTTTAGCCCAGCTTCTGCCTACCTAGCAGTTCGAAAACAAATGTGAGTAGATATATAGGAACCGCGTTAAAAGCGGGGAGGTATTTATTTAGGCTTAGCATTTGGATCAGATAAAGGAGGAAGTTTACGAACAAAGAAAGCTCTTTGGCAGGGAGAAGGAGTGACAGCACCTCCTAGTGGCCAGAACTAAAAACAGCCTCCAAAGATGCCGAAAGATGGGAAAACCTATATATACCTTTACTTGTTGTCTGTCTTGTCATTGTTCTAATTGGCATTGAATGTTTGCCGCATATGTGTGTTCTGTGATCCACCCTGAGTCCCCTTCAGGGTGAGAAGGGAGAAATATAAATATTGCAAATAAATAAATAAATGTCCCTCCTGCAGAAACAAAGTTTTTTTGCACTTTAATAAACTTTTCCTGTGTTTTTATGATAGAACCAATTAGGAAATTTCATCTATAGCTCAGGAACAAAAATAATAATGTTACAGAGTGTAATGGTTAGCAGTACTCTACCTGGCTTTATCTGTTCACCTGCCCCATTTCACTATAAACTTCTACCCGCATGTGTAGAGAAGGGCCATGCAATAGGGAACGGCCCCTCCCTCCTCAGCTCCCTTGGCTTAAAAAGGCACTCTGCGCGGGCTCAGGAGCATTGTCATTATCTCTATTATATTGATAGCCCGCTTTATCTCTCCTGCAGGAGACTCAAAGTGGCACGGCGGTGTGCACCCGGGGCCGTACCTGTCCTCCAAGATGGGCCTCTGCCAGGCTTCGATCCTCTTCTCCCACTCGGGGTAGTGGGTCAGCATGTAGTGGGCGAGGGCCGGACAGGCGTCCCCCTCCCGGCCAAAGAAGCGCGTGTACCACCTGCAGGACAGACGGAGGGAGGGAGGGAGGGAGGGGCAGGAGGTCAGAGCACAAGGAGGGAAAGGGGGACGGGGAGCTGACCGGCGGACAACCCCCGTGCCTCATTCACCATGGCCCAAGATGTGCTGCTTATTGGAAATAGCAACCTTATACAAGCCTCCACTAGTTAGTATGCATATAACTCACATTGCTTACTGTATTGTCTATGTGTGTACTGGTATGCAGTTTTCCTTAACTCTGTATTGTGGGAGGGGCTGCAGACCATGTGACCAGATCTGGGATTGTTCAGGACTCAGACTCCATTTTAGAAACAGGATGCTTTCAGAAGCCACTAGACTCTCAATGTAGAAACAGTACAGTTTAGAAGTCAGTAGACATAGTACTCTTTCAGATGCCAGTATAGGCAGAAGCCATTAGATTCTCAATGTAGAAATAGAAGGCAGTAGAAACTGAATGTTTTGGAAGACAGAGACCCAGTCAGAACAGAGAGATGCTTTAGACTTTGGACTGTTGATTATGAAAAAGATGCTCTAGTGTTATCTATTCAGAGAAACTACTTCAAATCCTATTTGCAACTGGATTGATAGCAATGTCCCTGTATGCTGAATACTTGAAGTTTGTGAGTAAACCAACTGTTACTTTTAACAATGCCTGCTTTATTTGGTCTCTTGAGAGCATAATTTAAACCAAGATGTTTTGAGGGAGAGGAGATTATTTTTGGGCAGGGCAGCTGAAAAGAACACTTCTGAAACTCTGCTGTTTTTAACTCTTTTTCAGGGAGATTTCATTTTTCCCAATATGGTGGTGAATGCTATTTCCCAAAAGGTTATGGAATCGTTTTTGCAAAAGATTATGATTTCTAACAAGAACATGCCTTTTCAAAGATTATAATTCTCCAAAACTGCTCTGTGCAGGTGCCTCAGGCAGATGAAAGGCAGGGAGAATCCTGGGGCGGAAGGGTCCCACAGAGGCCATCCAGTCCACCCCTGCGCCGAGGGCTACTGAAGGGGAAGCTCATTATCAGATGCTGTTAGGGGTTCCTCTTCTTCAGAAGAGGAAGAGGAGCAGGGAAGTGTTCATGAATCTGAGGGTGAGTTGGGATCTGAGGAGGAGGTTTTGCAAGTACCCACATTTCAGGAGAGGTGAAAGGAAACAGAGCAGAGACGTCGTTCAGCTAGAACAGCTGCCAGAAATGCAGCTGAATAATTGGGAACTGCCCTAGCAGCTGTGAGGGGACTCAGGGCTATAAAGCAGAAGCAGGTGCAGCCAGCTCTTGCTGGTAACAAACTGACTCACTCTAATGCCTAAGCCTTCGCTCCCCTTGTGCCTGCTTCGAGTCTGCATCTGGGAAACTGCTCCAAAGGATTTATTGCTATTACTTTGTCTGAAGTAAGACTGCTACTTGATTTGGAAATTGATCAGAGACTTAAGCATTGTGTTTGCCTAAGACTTTGTTTTATTTTGCATTTTACAACTGCGAGTGCTGTTCTTTGTTTTGCTGAAGTAAAGCAGTTTTCATTTACTTACCACATTGTTTTAAGGCTGTTCTTGAAAGACAAAACAGGACAGATGCAAGGAAAGGACTTTCCTAGGATAGGAAAGGCTCCGCAGGGGCCATCCTGTCCACCCTCCCCCACCTCAATGCAAGATCTAGGAAAATACTGGGTTGAGGAGAGGGCGACAGATGGGGGTGCCATGATCTAACCCCCCACCCATAAACCCCGGACCTTGTAAAGTAAATAATAACAACATGTTGGCATGAAGGCAGATGACTTCATCCAGTGACCACAGCTAAACACCATGAAGAACGTTGGATGAGTGGGCTTATTAACAAAAGACCTTCCCCATTAATGTACAGCAGAGTAACTTACAGCATCGTGACCTAGCACCAGTAGCCAGAATTCATAAAAAGAACAAAAATATAGACCAATGTTATCTCTTCCTTTAGAGGCTTTTCTTTGTTGCAAAATAATATGGTTGCACTATTTACAAAAACAAGGTTTCCATAACACAAGTAAAGTTCTTTATACTTCCTTCTTTGCTTCCATGCTGGGTTTCTTTCTTGTACAGATGAACAGCCTCGCTTTCATAGAGCCTCCTCTCACAACAAACGTATACAGAAGTTTCACACTGTAGCTTTATACACAGCATCCTTCACACTGGAGCTTCTCCAACTGAAGCTTCTCACACCAGACTTGCTCTCACAGAGCCTCCTCTCACACCAAACTTACACAGAAGCTCCACACAGTCACTTTACACACAGCAGCCTTCACACTGGAGCTTCTCCAACTGAAGCTTCTCACACCAGACTTGCTCTCACAGAGCCTCCTCTCACACCAAACTTACACAGGAGCTTCACACAGTCACTTTACACACAGCAGCCCTCACACTGGAGCTTCTCCAACCAAAGCTTCTCACACCAGACTTGCTCTCACAGAGCCTCTTCTCACACCAAAATTACACAGGAGCTTCACACAGTCACTTTACACACAGCAACCTTCACACTGGAGCTTCTCCAAGCAAAGCTTCTCACACCAGACTTGCTCTTACAGAGCCTCCTCTCACACCAAACTTACACAGGAGTTTCACACAGTAACTTTACACACAGCAGCCTGCACACTGGAGCTTCTCCAACCGAAGCTTCTCACACCAGACTGCTCTCACAGAGCCTCCTCTCACACCAAACTTACACAGAAGCTTCACACAGTCACTTTACACACAGCAGCCTTCACACTGGAGCTTCTCCAACTGAAGCTTCTCACACCAGATTTGCTCTCACAGAGCCTCCTCTCACACCAAACTTACACAGGAGCTTCACACAGTCACTTTACACACAGCAGCCTGCACACTGGAGCTTCTCCAACCAAAGCTTCTCACACCAGACTTGCTCTCACAGACCCTCCTCTCACACCAAACTTACACAGGACCTTCACACAGTCACTTTACACACAGCAGCCTTCACACTGGAGCTTCTCCAAGCAAAGCTTCTCACACCAGACTTGTTCTCACAGAGCCTCCTCTCACACCAAACTTACACAGGAGCTTCACACAGTCACTTTACACACAGCAGCCTTCACACTGGAGCTTCTCCAAGCAAAGTTCTCACACCAGACTTGCTCTCACAGAGCCTCCTCTCACACCAAACTTACACAGGAGCTTCACACAGTCACTTTACACACAGCAGCCCTCACACTGGAGCTTCTCCAACCAAAGCTTCTCACACCAGACTTGCTCTCACAGAGCCTCTTCTCACACCAAACTTACACAGGAGCTTCACACAGTCACTTTACACACAGCAACCTTCACACTGGAGCTTCTCCAAGCAAAGCTTCTCACACCAGACTTGCTCTTACAGAGCCTCCTCTCACACCAAACTTACACAGGAGTTTCACACAGTAACTTTACACACAGCAGTCTTCACACTGGAGCTTCTCCAACCGAAGCTTCTCACACCAGATTTGCTCTCACAGAGCCTCCTCTCACAACAAACTTACACAGGAGCTTCACACAGTCACTTTACACACAGCAGCCTGCACACTGGAGCTTCTCCAACCGAAGCTTCTCACACCAGATTTGCTCTCACAGAGCCTCCTCTCACACCAAACTTACACAGGAGCTTCACACAGTCACTTTACACACAGCAGCCTTCACACTGGAGCTTCTCCAACTGAAGCTTCTCACACCAGACTTGCTCTCACAGAGCCTCCTCTCACAACAAACTTACACAGGAGCTTCACACTGTCACTTTACACACAGCAGCCTTCACACTGGAGCTTCTCCAACCAAAGCTTCTCACACCAGACTTGCTTTCACAGAGCCTCCTCTCACACCAAACTTACACAGAAGCTTCACACAGTCACTTTACACACAGCAGCCTTCACACTGGAGCTTCTCCAAGCAAAGCTTCTCACACCAGACTTGCTCTCACAGAGCCTCCTCTCACACCAAACTTACACAGGAGCTTCACACAGTCACTTTACACACAGCAGCCCTCACACTGGAGCTTCTCCAACCAAAGCTTCTCACACCAGACTTGCTCTCACAGAGCCTCTTCTCACACCAAACTTACACAGGAGCTTCACACAGTCACTTTACACACAGCAGCCTTCACACTGGAGCTTCTCCAAGCAAAGCTTCTCACACCAGACTTGCTCTCACAGAGCCTCCTCTCACACCAAACGTACACAGGAGTTTCACACAGTAACTTTACACACAGCAGTCTTCACACTGGAGCTTCTCCAACCGAAGCTTCTCACACCAGATTTGCTCTCACAGAGCCTCCTCTCACAACAAATTTACACAGGAGCTTCACACAGTAACTTTACACACAGCAGCCTTCATACTGGAGCTTCTCCAACTGAAACTTCTCACACCAGACCTTTTCCACACTGAGGCCTCTCTCACACTGAGGCCTACTAAGCTTATATTGAACTGCAGCTTTTGCTGAGTCATTGCATCCATTTATCCCTCTCAGTGCTTAACTCACATTTTTGTAATTAAAAATACCTAGTTAATTTTAATATTTCTGACAGAGGAGGCCACAGGGGCCCCGATCCCTGAGGGAGAAATGTTCGCCGTCCTCCCCCCCCACCCCCCACCCCCCAAAAAGAGAAGAACGCACCTGTAGTGCTCCTTCTCCTTGGAGCCGAAGTGAATGCGCGGCATGTCCCAGGCCAGGCCCAGCTCCAGGGTCCCACGCCCGAGGGGCGGCACGGTGCATGTGGCACACACGGCGGCCGCACACGCCTCCCCCTTCTCCGTCGGGGGGCCCTTCCCTGCAAGAGAGAGAGAATATGCATTGAGCCCCTCACTGGCTCACGGTCAGAGGTCTGGGCTGGACTGGTGCCCCTCCTCCTGCGGCCGGGGCTCACCTGGTGGGGAGTCCAGCCTTCCGTCCTCCAGGAGGTCCCGCCACACTTCTTCTCCGGTGCCGGCGGGGTTGAAGGACGTGAAGTGGGTGACCGAGGTGCCCGCCTACAGAGATGGCAAAGGAAGAGTGGAGAGGGGAGAGCAAGGTAAATGCCATTCAGGAAATGCTCACATAAAGGAGGGAGGAACCATCCCAAGGGGGCCACAAGACCCCCCCCCCCCCCAAATCCATCTCAAAAGTCTACCCTCACCTGATGGAGTTTTGATGTACCCGGTTTTACATATATATTATTTTTAGTGTGTTTTATTAGGGTTTTTGTACTTTGTGACATTTTTATTTTATTTTCATGTCTTTATTTCATTTTTTTATTCTCTATTTTATTTGTTGTCATTTTGTTTATTAAGTTACAGCTAGATTGTTTTTATGGTGTAATTTATTTATTTATTTATTGGACTTTTATACCGCTACTCCCAATTTGGCTCGGAGCGGTTCACAGAACAGATAAAACAATACAGTTAGCTTTAAATAACAATACGAACGGACATAGCCCCAAGTTTTCACCCTTCGAAGGCTTGTCGGAAGAGCAAGGTTTTACAGGCTTTCCGAAAGGCAAGTAGGTCGCGAGTAGTTCGAATTTCAACTGGCAAGGCATTCCATAAATGAGGGGCTACAATCGAGAAGGCTCTCTGCCTAGTGGAAGACAAATGATAGGTCCGGATGTTAGGGACTTCAAGGAAATTTTGGTCTTTGGACCGAACTAATCTCTGGGGTTGGTAAGGGGATAAGCGGGCCCTAAGGTAATGTGTCTTGTCCTGATGCAAACTGTTTGTATGGTTTTCTTTTGGCATTGAATGGTTTCCATATTGTTGGAAACCCCCTGAGTTCCTTCGGGGAGATAGGGTGGTCTATGAATAAAGTATTATTATTATTATTATTATTATTATTATTATTATTAGCCATTGTGACTCAGCTGGAGTCTCAGAGTGACTCTGATGGAGATTGTGGGATTCAGGTTCCTGATGTTCAAGATGATGGGATTCAGGTTCAAGATGACTCTGATGGGAATTATGGGATTCAGGTTGGGAGTGTCCCTGCTGTGAGAGATGAGGAGCAAGGAGACATTTCCACGGCAGGGAATTGTGTTGATGATACTGGGGATGATGCTGACGCTAGCCAGGTGCAAAGGGAGGACAGCTCCCGGTTAGATAACGTACAGACAGAGGCTGCTGTTAATGAGGTCTCTGGCCTTGATGAATGTCTGGATCGAGCTGGCCATTTGGAATTTCGGTGCAGGAATGTTAGAATAGCAAACAAGAAAGAGAAAGAGGTCAGAGGCCAAAGAAATGCATTCATGCTGTGCAGAGAATATTAAAGGGTGTGCTGAGAGAGAAATCTTTGTCAAAAGCAACGTCTCGTTTTGGAGTGTAGAAGCTAGCTCTTGCTTTCCTGGATTACCTTGCAGCCTTGTGTATTCAAGTTATGGGACTTTGTCGAGCATTCATGGAACTTTGTTTTATGCCTTATGTTTTCTTGGATTATTCTTTATAGCCTTGGTTTTGCAACTATCTTTTGGATCTTTACTTTTGCTTTTTAAGAATAATTTTTATCTATTTCCTAATAACCTACAAATGACTTCAACTTGTGTACAGTCTGGTGTGTTCAGCAAGGTGAAGCTAACCTGAGGTGTGACATTAACATTTATCTCCAATCCTTGTTTCCACATGAAAATGAAAGGCAAAGGTAGCACCCACCTTCTCCCGGGCAGCGATGGCCAGCGTGTACCCGTTGACCGGGAGGCAGTGGTGCAGCAGGACACCCCGGACGCAGTGGCCGCCCTCCCGGAGGGCGAAGGGCTCGTTCCAGTGGCCGCCCCGGCGGTCCTCCTTGGTCTCCGTGCCGTTCTGGAAGGTGAACATGATGGAGACCTCCACCTCCTCGTCGCGCAGGTTCTCCACCTCCCAGACGAAGACCCCCACCGGGAGGCTGGTCTCCTGGGGGCACAAAAGGCACAGACAAAGTCATCAGAGAATCAGATTAATAGCGTTGGAAGAGACCACATGGGTCATCTAGTCCAACCCCCTTCGGCCATGCAGGAAAAGCACAATCAAAGCACACCCGACAGATGGCCATCTGGCCTCTGTTTAACAGCTTCCAAGGAAGGGGCTTCCACTAAACTCCGAGGCAGAGAGTTCCACTGCTGAACAGCTCTCTTTCTCTTCTTACAGTCAGGAAGTTCTTCCTAATGTTCAGGTGGAATCTCCTCTCCTGTAATCTGAAGCCATGGCTCCAAGGAAGGAGACTCCACTAAACTCCGAGGCAGAGAGTTCCACTGTTGAACAACTCTCTCTCACAGTGAGGAAGTTCTTCCTCACGTTCAGGTGGAATCTCCTCTCCTGTAATTTGAAGCCATGGCTCCACCGAGTCTTAGTCTCCAGGGCAGCAGAAATAATATTTTTATACCCCGCCCCATCTCCCCAAAGGGACTCAGGGCGGCTTAGATGGGGCCAAGCCCAGACAACAGACAATATAAAAACAGCAATAAAACAAGTCAATCAACAATAAAACAAATCATAAATTATGACGCCCTTTCACGTGTTTATACATGGTTCACATCATGTCTCCTCTCACCCTTCCCTTCTGCAGGCTGAACAGACCCAGTTCTTTAAGACACTCCTCATAGGGATTCACAGTCTCCAGGCCTTTGATCCTTTGAGTCTCCCTCTTCCTCTGAACTCCTTCCAGCTTAGTCAATCTCTTTTAAATTGCTTTGCCTAGAACTGAATATTGCGCCAAATTGCTATGTGTGTGTGTGTAAAGAAATCCTTGCAAAGTTGCTTGCAAAAGATCTCTGCAAAAAGGGAGCTGAGCTTTTGCAGAGGCAAGCCACGCCTCAAACAATGTATCGGTTTGCTGGCAGATGGCTGGGTTTGTCAGTTCGGAATCTGGGCTTGCAGGGAGAGCACAGAAAAGACAGGCTCTCTAGCTACAGTCAAGTAGCAGTTTAAATATGCTATGCTGGGTATACTGAATGCTGATTGATTAGTTATTGATCCTATGCAACTACAAGGACATTGTATGATTGCTGAACTGTTTATTTGACTTCAACTCAACAAGTAAAGTTTTCTTTGTTCTTTTAATTCCTCTGCCTGGTCTGAGTCTTTTGCACATGGTGTTAACTGGACGCTGCTGGTTCCACTATACACACTCGCTAATACTGAACACAGTGTGATTCCAGGTGCAGAGGTCTGACCAAAGCAGGAGAGAGAGGCACCAGGACTTCCCTCAATCCAGGCACTAAACTTTTTATATGCAGCCCAAAATCCTGTTGACTTTTTGAGCTGCTGCATCACAATCTTGGCTCAGGTTCTACTTGTTCTTGTTATTGTTATGTATCTTCCCTGAAGGGGACTCAAAGTGGCTTAGCATAAAAGCATCAGCACAACTATTCAAAATATACAAATATGTGTTGCATTCTAGCCCTGGAACACCTTTTCACCCAGCATCACACCAGAGTCCAGAAGTACTAACTACAAAAGTGTATTGGTACAAAGAGAAAAAAGGTCATTTCCCAAAAGGGCAGAAGAGTAGAGAGAATACAAAAAAGCAGTAATCCAGAAATGTCCAAGTACATAAGGTCCAGAGAGCAAAAATGCACAGCAGTCATTCAAACATGAATCCATAAGCATGAAAACAAGAACTTTTTCCAAGGCAATCCCTTCAAGGAACATAGGCAAAAGCAGGAAACTTGAATCATGAACTTGAGAGCCAAGATAGGAGAGCCAACGTTGTCTCCTCTGAGAGGCGTAAAGCCAACATCACTTAATTTAAGCCCAATCAAGTAGCCATGGGATCATGTTGAACGCACCTGGGATTCAAGGTCTTCTTATGAAATCTCTCAGAATGTCCAATTAGTCTATTTTTCACTCCCTCCGTTCTCAAATCTAATCTGGTTTCTTGGGAAAACTCCCTATCGGCCGAAGGCCATTTCCCAAGAGAAAGAGTTTCACTTTCCCTGGTTGCTGAGGAACGATAACATGAATGCAAAACATCATCCTCAACTGTCTGCCATTCTCGCCTAGCATTACAGACTCATACTTAGAAATGCATCAAACTCTTGTCCTCTGACATGTCAGAAAAATCCTCTACCGTTTGCTGAGCCTTAACGCTATTTGAACATCAAAGCAGAATTAAATATAAACAGTATTAAAAGAAGTCCCAGTTAAAAACAATTAAAACAAATTCAAAGTTAAAAACCTTCATCTTTAAAAAAGGTTTTAGTCCACAAAATGGACCCCTCCAAGGGCCATCTGTCAGGAAAGCTTTGCTTGTGCCTTCTTGCCTGGCAGAAGGGGCTGGACTGGGTGGCCCTTGGAGGAGTCACTTCCATCTCTACAGTTCCATCATTCCTTCCATTGGCGCCCACCTGCCAAGGTGAGCCTGCAGGCCCAAACCCAGGACCCTCTCCCCACTGAGGGTGTCCATCTGCTCACGCCACTCACCTTGTAGTCGTGGGGGATGATGGGGGTGACCTGGCGGCAGGTGAGGACCAGGTCCTGGCCGGGCAGCTGGTAGACACTCCATGCGCGGGGGTAGAGGGCGTGGTAGAAGGCGTAGTGGCCGCAGAAGCTCCAGTTCCAGCCCTGCAGGCAGCTGGGCTGCTCCACCGACAGCACTTGCTGGTAGGCCGTCTGGCCCTTGCGCCGCAGGCACACCGTGAACTGGGAAAGAGGAGGAGGAGGAAGAATAAGTCCCAGCCCCAATTGGCACACAGGAAGCAGACCCCAAAAGGACAGACCCTGAAAGGGGCAAAGCCTCCCCTAAAGCCTCAGAGTGGGATATAATATATTGTATAAAGGTAAAGGTTTCCCCTGACGTTAAGTCCAGTCATGTCTGACTCTGGGACTCTGGTGCTCATCTCCATTTCTAAGCCAAAGAGCCGGCGTTGTCCATAGACACCTCCAAGGTCATGTGGCCAGCATGACTGCATGGAGCGCCGTTACCTTCCCGCTGGAGCCGTACCTATTGATCTACTCACATTGGCATGTTTTTGAACTGCTAGGTTGGCAGGAGCTGAAGCTAACAGCTATATGTATATTATTATTATTATTATTATTATTATTATTAAACTTTATTTGTACCCCGCTAGCATCTCCCGAAGGACTCGATGCGGCTTACAAAGGCCAAGGCCTCAACACACAATATAACAATACAAAACAAAAGGCAAATTAAAAACAATTAAAACAGTATAAACAACAAGCAGTAAACAATATGCTAAAACACAATAAAACTGGGCTGGGCCAGAGTAATGGGTACAAGATTAAAATTGCTGATGTGACAGGTAATATATAAGGCTTATAGGGCAAGTGCAGAGTGCAATATACGATCTTAGTTCTAATAAAGTGCTTATTATTAAAGTGCTTATGGGACTTGGAACTGGAGATTTCCTATATATATATTGTATATACATATAATATTGATAATATTATTAGAATGTAATACAATTTAATAATAATACACTATTATAATTGTATATTACATATTACATGTAATGTTACTAATAATATTGCAGCATAGTGGTATAGTACAATATCGTAATATATAATGCTTATATTGTGCTATAACAATAACATAATATGTTGTCTGTACCTGTAACTTGTAAGCCGCCCTGAGTCCCCTTTGGGGTGAGAAGGGCGGGATATAAATGCCGTATAATAAATAAATAAATAAATAAATGGATGGATAGATAGATAGATAGAGCCGATGGAAGCTCCTTCTGGAAGGATTTTAAACATGGGCCTCTTTAGGGAGCGGATGTGTTGAGCATGGCTGCTTAGCAGAATTGGGCTGGGCTAGATGACCTCTGAAGGTCCCTTCCATCTATCAGGCTGTAAGAATTGGATGGATAATAGATGGTCAACTGAACTTCCATCCTGATGGGAAGGGCTTTATATATGGGACTAGGGTTGTTGTGTGTTTTCCGGGCTGTATGGCCATGTTCCAGAAATATTCTCTCCTGACGTTTCGCCCACATCTATGGCAGGCATCCTCAGAGGTTGTGAGGTACCTGCCATAGATGTGGGCGAAACGTCAGGAGAGAATATTTCTGGAACATGGCCATACATCCCGGAAAACACACAACAACCCTGTGATTCTGGCCATGAAAGCCTTCGACAACACAATATGGGACTATCTTGCAGCTTGGGCAGAGTGGCACTGAACCTAGCCCACAGAGGCAAGGGTCACCCAACCCGTGAATGCAAGGCTGACCCCAAAGGGCTCCGGCCGCTCACCTGGTCAGCGACGACCCTCTTGTAGTGGTAGAGGCCTGGGTTTAGTTGCCACCGGCAGAAGTCCCCCTTCCAGCCGCGGGTGATGGTCCCGCCCCCGAAGCCCCCCAGCGGGCAGCCTGCAGGAGAAGCAACGGGGAAGAAGGGGGACCACTGGTCAGGGTCAACACAGCGGTCAATGGTCAGCCCCCTCCATCCCTCTTCCACACTGACCATAGATCTGGCGGAGGGGCTGGGAGTTGAAGAGGTCGATGAAGGGCTGCTTCTTCTCCAGCCGGGTCTTCCGGTACCACCACCTGAAGTACCTGGAAGAAAAGGAGCGTAGAGTTGGAAAGGATCCTAGAGGCCATCTGGTCCACCCCCTTCCTCTTCTGACATTACATGAAGGCACCATCAAAACCCTCCCAAAAGATGACCATAAAGATTGGAAACCCCACACCTCAGCAGTAGCAGAGTCCACTCTCAGACAGAGAGTCCACTCTCCGACACCGCTGACCCACAGGTCAGGTTTGGGGGCGGGGATTTATTGGACCAAAGGCTGAATGGGATGTTCTTAGAGATAATGCAACCTGGCTCTTATGCCCTTTCTCTCAGCCTTTCTTCCTATAAATAAAACATCCCCAGTTCCCAAATATTGACTATATCAGAAAGCAGTTTACTGAAAAATATATATATAAGCCGAGCAATAAAAAGGACTAAAAGGTAAAGTCTCAAAAGGCCCGGGCTGTGGCGCAGGCGGGAGAGCAAGCCAGCTGCAATTAACTGCAATGAATCACTCTGATCAGGAGGTCATGAGTTCGAGGCCGCTTGGAGCCTATGTTTGTTTGTCTTTGTTCTATGTTAAAAGGCATTGAATGTTTGCCTATATGTGTAATGTGATCCGCCCTGAGTCCCCTTTGGGGTGAGAAGGGTGGAATATAAATGCTGTAAACAAATAAATAAATAAGATTTCTTCAAGACATCAGCGATAGTCCACCACTTCCAAGGTACAGGAATAAATCACAAGGTACAAAGTTGTGAAATACAAAAACACAAGGTACAGTAAATCCCAAAAGACAAGGCACGAACTTGGTAAACTGGAACCAGGAAAGAATACCTTTGGATTCAAAGAGCAAAACTTGGCATGACAGGAACCATGAATTAAAATCCTTATGGGAAACTTAAGAGCATGAACAGGCATAACTGACTTGAAGCACTAATGCTGATCTCAATGAAGTAACATGCTTTTCCCTTTGCCTTAATATACATCCTCCCTGAGAAAAAACACCATTTCATTTCACTTTCGCAGCAGATAATTTATCTGCTCTTTTTTCTCAAAGACGAACTGTTTACTAAAGTCTCGCCTCCTATCTGCCAGCTCATTACCCTCTGCAGCTGCATCTGTATCTGAAGAATCTCCCTCAAAAAAGGGGACCCTTTCAGTTTGGCATTGAGGCTCCGGTCTCTGTTCTGCAGAAGCCTCTGGCCAAGCCTTTGTCAAGACCATAATCCCCACTGCAATCAGACGCAAGCCCAGAAACCTCATTGACATCAGGCTCTAACACAGGTAACAAATAGCAAAACAACAAGCTGTCAACTGTTATACACAACTGTGTTACACAGAACGTAAACATACGAGTCAATTTAATCTTAAAATGAATTGCTGAACAATGATACACAGTGGTACACTACCCAATAATGCAGGGTTTTTTTGGGGGAGCTAGCATTGCATTTTAGTCACATGAGTTGTGAAAAGGGCAGATTTGTTTTATAATAATAATAATAATAATAATAAAAATAATAATAATAATACTTTATTTTTATACCCTGTCTCCATCTCCATCTCGGGGCGGCTTACATGGGGCCCAGCCCGGATAAAACAAGAGAACATATAAAACATCAAAATACAGGCACAGCAATTAAAATCCAACACTCTAATCATAACAAAAATAAAATAAAATAATAATCATATTAAGAACATATTAAAAACATGGAATTGGCACCCAAGTAAAAAAGATTAAAATGAACTGGGTAAAGTGCACTAAGTAAATAATATATTGCGAGGTAGTTAAATAAATACAACCATCAATGAAAAAGCAACTTTTCAATCTGTGATGGTGGAAACTAGTATAGTGCATGATGGAATTCTTGTTCGCAGGCTTTTGGTAATTCCTAACCCTTAATTTATCTTGCATTTTATACACTGTGACATCTAGGAAATTAATCTCATGTGGATTGCTGTGACTAGTAAATTTAATGTGATCATGTAATGTGTTTACCCATTGACTGAATACTGCAGCTATGGCAGATACATAGACGACATTTTTATGGTATGTAAAACAGAAGGTATTATTCAGTCAATGGGTAACATTACATTATCATATTAAATTTACTATTCACAACAATCCACATGACAAATCTGCCCTTTTCACAACTCATGTGACTAAAACGCAATACTAATTCCCCAAAGGATTTCGAATTAGAAGTATGTACCTTTAAGAGACAATTCAAAGAAAGAGGATCTCCCTCCAAAGTACTGAATACAGCCATCCAAAAAGTCAATCATATAGACAGAGCTAACCGTTTAAGTAACTCTCAAAAACACCTCCCAATAGGATAATTTGGCCCCTTACACTTACACAACTCCCCTCCAACATCTATAACATAGTCAACACTGGCATATGATCAAGGATATCCCAGGCTACCAAAATACACCTATGGTGGCATATAAACATACCAAAAATTTAAAAGCTATGTTGATTAGATCATATTTTATTATGCCAATTACTAAGAACAGACCAAACCTTAGACGCCACACCTTCTGTGGACATTATGAATATTGTTCCCAGTCCTGGAAGACCAAACAGTTTACACACCCAACTTTAAGGATCACTATACAGTAGAGTCTCACTTATCCAACACTCGCTTATCCAACGTTCTGGATTATCCAACACATTTTTGTAGCCAATGTTTTCAATATATCGTGATATTTTGGTGCTAAATTCAAATACAGTAATACTACATAGCATTACTGCGTATTGAACTACTTTTTCTGCCAAATTTGTTGTCTAACATGATGTTTTGGTGCTTCATTTGTAAAATCATAACCTAATTTAATGTTTAATAGGCTTTTCCTTAATGCCTCCTTATTATCCAACATATTCGCTTATCCAACATTCTGCCGGCCCGTTTATTTGGATAAGTGAGACTCTACTGTACCTCTAAACAGTTTTACCACATGTGCAACAGACAATGTGGTGTACGTCATTCAATGTCCATGCAACCTCCTTTACATCGGAATGACAACTCTGTGAGTTCTTTGGCTTAGCACTCCTAGACCTTCAACTGACTGCTTTTTTGCATATCTAAGGAAGGAGATGGGCTGTTTTATTGCCCTGTCAGCCTTTTCCATGTGTTTGTTTCTTATAGGAGACTCTTCCATTGATCTCTTACTTAATTAAAGCTACCCTTCATACTATTGCTATTCATTAATCAACTTAAATCAGGTCCTTGCCTCTTGTCCCCTTCACTAAGCTGCTCCTCAAAGGGAATGATGCCTTCCAAACAGGACTACCATTCCAGGTGAGAAGGCCTGACCAAAGCAGAAGGTCTGACTGTACCGAGACACAACTGTCCTCTGAACTGCATAACAATAATAATAATAATAATAATAATAATAAATCAGCTGATGACCCAAAATGCAGACTGTGCAAGGAAGCTGATGAAACCATTGATCATATCCTCAGCTGCTGTAAGAAAATTGCACAGACAGACTACAAACAGAGGCACAACTATGTGGCCCAAATGATCCATTGGAACTTATGCCTCAAGTACCACCTCCCAGCAGCAAAGAACTGGTGGGATCACAAACCAGCAAAGGCCGTGGAAAATGAGCATGCAAAGATATTGTGGGACTTCCGAATCCAGACTGACAAAGTTCTGGAACACAACACACCAGACATCACAGTTGTGGAAAAGAAAAAGGTTTGGATCATTGATGTTGCCATCCCAGGTGACAGTCGCATTGACGAAAAACAACAGGAAAAACTCAGCCGCTATCAGGACCTCAAGATTGAACTTCAAAGACTCTGGCAGAAACCAGTGCAGGTGGTCCCGGTGGTGATGGGCACACTGGGTGCCGTGCCAAAAGATCTCAGCCGGCATTTGGAAACAATGGACGTTGACAAAATTACGATCTGCCAACTGCAAAAGGCCACCCTGCTGGGATCTGCACGCATCATCCGAAAATACATCACACAGTCCTAGACACTTGGGAAGAGTTCGACTTGTGGTTTTGTGAAACGAAATCCAGCATGTCTATCTTGTTTGCTGTGTCATACAACGTCGTTGTGTCAATAATATAATAATAATAATAACTTTATTTTTATACCCTTACATGGGTATACGCTTACATGGGGCCTTGCCCGATAAAACAATCAAATATCAAAACACAGCAATAAAACAGTTATCCAATAAAAACATCAATTACAGCAAAAACTGTCTTTAAAATCAACATAAAACATACAATATTAACACTGCATTGGCCTTTTCCACTGCTCCACCAGACTCTTGGCTCAGGTCTGGTTCTGGTCTGCTGTGAACTGGGTTATATGCCAGTGTGGAATCGTATAATCCAGTTCAAAGCAGATAATATGGATTTTTATATGACTCTAAGCTATAAAGTCCGCAGGCAGGCCTCTCCCTTCCTGTTAAGCCTGCCTTTTGTGTTTATAGCCTCGGGAAAGGGCTGCACGGCTCCATTTGAAATCCAGGTGATCTGCTTTGAGCTGGACTATATGGCAGTGTAGACTCATATAATGCAGTTCAAAGCATAGACCAGGCCTGGGCCAACTTGGACCCTTCCTCCAGGTGTTTTGGACTTCAATGCCCACAATTCCTGGCCTCAGGCCCTTTCCTTTTGCCCCTCCGCCGCTTAAGCGGCGGAGGGGCAAAAGGAAGGGGCCTGAGGCCAGGAATTGTGGGCATTGAAGTCCAAAACACCTGAAAGGAGGGTCCAAGTTGGCCCAGGCCTGGTCTACATGATCTGCTTTGATGATGGTAGTTGGCTGAGTATCTGAATGACAGGCCACCTTCCTTCTGGCTCCTCTAGAATCACAGAAGGGACCCTCAAAGGCCATCTAGTCTAGCCCTTTCCTTCTTTTCTGCCAGGAAAAGAAGGAAAGGACACTATTCGATCCCTCCCGACAGATGGCACTGAGCTGAGTGCCTCAATGACAGGCCAGCTTCCTTCTGGCCCATCTAGAATCAAAGAAGGGACCCCCAAAGGCCACCTAGTCCAGCGCCTTCCTTCCTTCCAGGAAAAGAGAGAAAGGCACCATTTGATCCCTCCTGACAGATGGCAGTTGGCTGAGTATCTGTATGACAGGCCAGCTTCCTTCTGGCCCATCTAGAATTAAAGAAGGGACCCCCAAAGGCCACCTAGTCCAGCCCCTTCCTTCCTTCCTTCCTTCCTTCCTTCCTTCCTTCCTTCCTTCCTTCCTTCCTTCCTTCCAGGAAAAGAGAGAAAGGCACCATTCGATCCCTCCTGACAGATGGCAGTTGGCTGAGTATCTGTATGACAGGCCAGCTTCCTTCTGGCCCATCTAGAATCAAAGAAGGGACCCCCAAAGGCCACCTAGTCCAGCCCCTTCCTTCCTTCCTTCCTTCCTTCCTTCCAGGAAAAGAGAGAAAGGCACCATTCGATCCCTCCTGACAGATGGCAGTTGGCTGAGTATCTGTATGACAGGCCAGCTTCCTTCTGGCCCATCTAGAATCAAAGAAGGGACCCCCAAAGGCCACCTAGTCCAGCCCCTTCCTTCCTTCCTTCCTTCCTTCCTTCCTTCCTTCCTTCCTTCCTTCCTTCCTTCCTTCCAGGAAAAGAGAGAAAGGCACCATTCGATCCCTCCTGACAGATGGCAGTTGGCTGAGTATCTGTATGACAGGCCAGCTTCCTTCTGGCCCATCTAGAATCAAAGAAGGGACCCCCAAAGGCCACCTAGTCCAGCCCCTTCCTTCCTTCCTTCCTGCCAGGAAAAAGAGGGAAAGGCACCATTCGATCCCTCCTGACAGATGGCAAGTTGGCTGAGTATCTGAATGACAGGCCAGCTTCCTTCTGGCCTATCTAGAAGCATCCCCAATAGATGGCCATTCAATCTCAATAATATTAATGATGATGTTGATAATAATAATAATAATAACAGTAAAGTGTGACCCCAGGCAGGAAGCAGGCTGGCCAATGGCAACATTCACACTCGCCATGGCCAGATAGCCTGGAAAACTCCATTTCTAAGCCAAAGAGCCGGCGTTTTCCATAGACACCTCCAAGGTCATGTGGCCACTGGCACAACTGCATGGAGCGCTGTTGCTTTCCCACAGAAGCGGTACCTATTGATCTACTCACACCTGCATGTTTTCGAACTGCTAGGTTGGCAGAAGCTGGAGCTAACAGCAGGTGCTCACCCTGTTCCCTGGATTTGAACCTGCGACCTTTCGGTCAACAAGTTCAGCAACTCAGCGGTTTAACCCACTGTGTCCCTGGGGGCTCCTTAGGGAGAAAAGTAGGATATAAATAAATTATTATTATAATAATTATTGACTGGCATTGAATAGCCTTGCAGCTTCAAAGGAAGCCTTCAAAGGAAGCAGCCAGGCTTTGGAGCTGCAAGGCTTTTCAATGGCAATCAAGGTGATCAGTTGCAACATTCACATTTGTCTTCAGCAGATAAGAGTTCTTTCTCCCACCCTGGACTTTCCGCAGGGATATAAACCCCACTTGCCTAGTTTCCAACAGACCTCTCAATTTATTTATTTATGTATTTATTTGTGATATTTATATCCTGCCCTTCTCACCTCGAAGGGGACTCAGGGCGGCTTACAAGTTATATGCACATACAATATATTATAGTATTAGCATTGCACAATGTAAACATTATATATTACTATATTATGCTATACCACTATACTGCAATATTATTAGTAATGTACAATATACAATTATAATAGTGCATTATTACTATCATTATAATGTATTACATTATAATACCATTATCAATGTTATATGTATATATAATATATTATTAGTACAGCACATTATTATATAATTATATCATATAATATTAATAATATTATAATGCAATACAATATTATACTACTAATAATACAATATAACAATGTTAATTATATATTCTATATTAAATGTAATATGACTAATAACATTACCATATAATGATATAGTACAATATAGTAATGTAATGCTTATATTGTGCTATGCTAATAATATTACCATATAATGATATAGTACAATATAGTAATTTAATGCTTATATTGTGCTATGCTAATAATATATTATATGAACATTTGATTTGTAAGCTGCTCTGAGTCGGGGTGAGAAGGCCTTCGGGGTGAGAAGAGCGGCATATATATGTAGTAAATAAATAAATAATATATTACAGTAGAGTCTCACTTATCCAACATAAACGGGCCAGCAGAACTTTGGATAAGTGAATATGTTGGATAATAAGGACGGATTAAGGAAAAGCCTATTAAATTATGTTATGATTTTACAAATTAAGCACCAAAACATCATGTTATACAACAAATTGGACAGAAAAAGTAGTTCAATACGCAGTAATGCTACGTAGTAATTACTGTATTTACAAATTTAGCACCAAAATATCATGATGTATTGAAAACATTGACTACAAAAATGGCTTGGATAATCCTGAAGCTTGGATAAGCGAGTGTTGGATAAGTGAGACTCTACTGTAATAATAATAATAGAGTTGGATGGCATTGAATTTTTGCCTATTTATTGTAAGCCGCTTTGAGTCCCCTTGGGGAGAAAGGCGGGGTAAAAGTGATGTAAATAAAATAAATACAGTAGAGTCTCACTTATCCAAGCTAAACGGGCTGGCAGAAGCTTGGATAAGCGAATATCTTGGATAATAAGGAGGGATTAAGGAAAAGCCTATTAAACATCAAATTAGGTTATGATTTTACACATTAAGCATCCAAACATCTTGTTATACAACAAATTTGACAGAAAAAGTAGTTCAATACGTAGTAATGTTATGTTGTAATTACTGTGTTTACGAATTTAGTACCAAAATATCATGATGTATTGAAAACATTGACTACAAAAATGGCTTGGATAATCCTGAAGCTTGGATTAGCAAGGCTTGGATAAGTGAGACTCTACTGTAATAATAATAATACTAGAGTTGGAAGGCATTGAATTTTTGCCTATTTATTGTAAGCCGCTTTGAGTCCCCTCGGGGAGAAAGGTGGGGGTAAAGTGATGTAAATAAAATAAATAAAATAAAATAAAAAGGACTTATAAAGGCCATCTAGTCTAACCTCCTTTTGCCATAAAGGAAAATGCAGTTCCTCAAGTCCCTCCTGGTATGGAAAAAAAAAATCAGGAAAAGCACCATCAAAGCACCCCCGACAGATGGCCATCTCCGGGTGTTCTGTACTCCAACTCCCACTATTCTTAACAGTCTCAGGCCTTTTCCTTTCCCCCCCTCTGTCGAAGTTTATAATAATAATAATAATAATAATAATAATAATAATAATAATAAGAAGAAGAAGAAGAAGAAGAAGAAGACCTGGCTCTGGCTCACGAATGGGACCCTGAAGAAGGAGACAGAAGGCCTGATCCTTGCAGCCCAGGAGCAAGACATCAGAACAAATGCAGTTAAGGCCAAGATCGAAAAATCAGCTGATGACCCAAAATGCAGACTGTGCAAGGAAACCGATGAAACCATTGATCATCTCCTCAGCTGCTGTAAGAAAATTGCACAGACAGACTACAAACAGAGGCACAACTATGTGGCCCAAATGATTCATTGGAACTTATGCATCAAGTACCACCTGCCAGCAGCAAAGAACTGGTGGGATCACAAACCTGCAAAAGTATTGGAAAATGAGCACGCAAAGATACTGTGGGGCGAATCCAGACTGACAAAGTTCTGGAACACAACACACCAGACATCACAGTTGTGGAAAAGAAAAAGGTTTGGATCATTGATGTCGCCATCCCAGGTGACAGTCGCATAGATGAAAAACAACAGGAAAAACTCAGCCGCTATCAGGACCTCAAGATTGAACTTCAAAGACTCTGGCAGAAACCAGCGCAGGTGGTCCCGGTGGTGATGGGCACATTGGGTGCCGTGCCAAAAGATCTCAGCCGGCATTTGGAAACAATAGACATTGACAAAATTACGATCTGCCAACTGCAAAAGGCCACCCTACTGGGATCTGCACGCATCATCCGAAAATACATCACACAGTCCTAGACACTTGGGAAGTGTTCGACTTGTGGTTTTGTGAAACGAAATCCAGCATGTCTATCTTGTTTGCTGTGTCATACAACATCGTTGAGTGAATAATAATAATAATAATAATTTTATTCTTATACCCCGCCCCATCTCCCCGAAGGGACTCGGGGCGGCTCACATGGGGCCAAGCCCATCTATGGCAGGAAAGGCATCCTCAGAAAAACAGGGGAACAATCAGGGCCAGCTAACACCTCCCAACAAAGGTTCCCCCCAGGCAGGAAGCAACTAGGCTATTCAATGCTAATCAAGCTGGCCAATGGCAACATCCAGGCAGGCCGGACAACTCCCAAAGTCCAAAACAGCCGGAGGGGAGGCCGAAGGTGGCCTGCGCCTGGTCAAGCCGGTTCTCCCTCCCTCCCTGGACGAGGAAGCAGCCCTAAGAATAAGGGGAGAGGAAGGCAAGGAGTGGTCGGACCTTTGATCCTGATGCACAACGCCCCCGGAAGCGCCCCCCGTCCCCCCGGTCCCCCCGGTGTTTCCCACCTGAGCGCCATGCCGAGGTGCTTGAAGGCGTGGGCGGCGGAGATGTCCGAGGCCTGGTAGGGCTTCCTCCGCTCGGCGAAGCGGTGCGCCAGGCACACCCGCCAGCCCCACGCCGGGACGCAGCGGCCCGACCCCGCGGAGCCCTCGAAGGCCCCCATCAGGGAGGAGGGCGAGGGCGGGGGCGGGGAGGAGGAGGAGGGGGCGCCCTTCCCGCGGGAACCCCCGCCCCCGCTGCAGCCCAGGCCGCAGCCGTTGCCTGGCGTCGCCATGGACGGACGGACGGACGGAGCTGCAGGCGGACGGACGCACGCCCGCGCACGGAGGGAAGGAGGGAGGAATGGCTGGCCCTCGCCCCGCCGCCGCCTCCGCCTCCGCCGCCTCCCCCGCCCCGCCTCCGCCCCGCAGAGGCCAACGAACGGACACAGGGACGGGCCGAGCCCCGCCGGCGGAAACACCCGAGCGCCTCCGAAGAGAGAGACTGGGCGGGGTGGGCAACTCGCTCCTCCTCTCCAAGGCGTCCGAATGGAAAAGAGGCGGGGCGTGCAACACGATCTTCTTCCCGAGCGGCTCTGAAGGGGAAAGAGTAGGCGTGGCGTGCCACTAGCTCCTCCCCTCGAAGGCATCCGAATGGAGAGTAGGCGGGGCGTGCAATGGGATCGTCTTCACGAGTACCTCCGAAGGGACAGAGTGGGCGGGGCGTGCCCCAAGCCCCTCCTCTCCAAGGCATCCGAATGGAAAAGAGGCGGGGTGAGCAATGGGATCGTCTTCCCGAGAACCTCCGAAGGGACAGAAAGGGCGGGGCGTGCCACTAGCACCTCCCCTCGAAGGCGTCCGAATGGAGAGTAGGCGGGGCGTGCAATGGGATCGTCTTCACGAGTACCTCCGAAGCGACAGAGTGGGCGGGGCGTGCAACCAGCCTCTCCTCTCCAAGGCACCCGAATGCCACTAGCTTCTCCATGACAGCCGAATAGAAAAGGGGCGGGGCGTGAGAGAGGCTCCTCCTCCAACGTTGTTCGAATGTGTTGTTGAGGCGTGAGATAGGATCGTCTTCCCGAGCGCCTCCGAACAGGAGAGAATGGGCGGGGCGTGCAACTAGCTCCTCCTCTCAGGCATCCGAATAGAAAGGGGGCGGGGCATCGCTCAGGGTCTTCTTCCCGACAGCGTCCAAAGGCAAGGGGAGGCCGGCGGAAAGGGCCGAGCACCTCCGAAGGGGAAAGAGTAGGCGGGGCGTGCAGCTAGCTTCCATCCGAATGGAAAGGGGGCGGAGCATGTGATAGGAGCTTTTTCTCGGGCGGCCCCGGAGGGAGGGCGGGGCAAACCCGTGACTCCTCCTCCTGAGGACATCCGAATGCAAAAGGGGCGGGGCGGGTTACAGGCTCTTCTTCCCCGAGGGCATCTGAAGCGAGGAAGTGGGCGGGGCGTGCCTGTGGCTCCTCCTCCCGAGCGGCTCCGAATGCAAAGGCAAAGCCGGCGGAGAGAACCGAGTGTTTCCGAAAGGGAAAAGTGGGCGGGGCATCACTGGCTATTTTTCCCGAGCAGACCCGAAGTGAAGCCGTGGGCGGGGCGTGCCTGTGTCTCCTTCCCCGAGTCCCTCCGAAGGCCTCCCGAGGAGGAGGAGGAAGAAGAGGGAGGCCTGTTGGAGGCGCGATGATCGAGGTGTCGGCGTGGCTGGTGCGGGGCGCGGTGTTCCTGGCCGGGGAGGCGCTGGAGTGCCTGGTCACCTTCCGCAACCCGCTCCCGCCCGACGCCACCTCCGCCTCCAGGTGGGTACGCTTCCTATCGCCATTGTTATTATCGGGGCCTGCGGAGGAGGCGGGGCTTTTGGCCAATATGCAAATGATTGCTGTGCAGGCCCCGCCCCCTTCGGCAGTGGAGGCTCCGGGCCTAGCAGAGCGGCCGTTCCAGGCCCGGAGTTGCGGGGGACCTCGAAAGGGCATCTAGTCCGACCCCCTTCTGCATTCACGTAGGAAAAGCACCGTCAGAGCACCCCCGACAGATGGCCACCCAGCCCCAATAATATTAATGATGATGATAATGAGAATAATAATAATAATAATAGAGTTGGGAGGGACCTCTAAAGGCCATCTAGTCCGATCCTATTCATGTCATGGAGGAAAAGCACCATCAAAGCACCCCCGACAGATGACCACCCAGCCCCAATAATATTAATGATGATGATGATAATAATAATAATAGAGTTGGGAGGGACCTCTAAAGGCCATCTAGTCCGATCCTATTCATGTCATGGAGGAAAAGCACCATCAAAGCACCCCCGACAGATGACCATCCAGTCCCAATAATATGAATAATAGTAATACTAATAATAACAATGATAGAGTTGGTAGGGACCTTTAAAGGCCATCCAGCCTAACCCCCTTCTGCCCTGCAGGGAAACACTGTCAAAGCACTCCCAACAGATGGCCATCCATCCCCAATAATATGAATGATAGTAAAATAGTAGTAGTAATAATAATAATAATAATAATAGAGTTGGGAGGGACCTCGAAAGGCCATCTAGTCCAACCCTGTTCATGCCATGCAGGAAAAGCACCATCAAACCACCCCCGATAGATGACCATCCATCCCCAATAGTATGAATGATAGCAATAGTAATAATAATAACAATAACAACTACAATGATAGAGTTGGGAGG
This sequence comes from Anolis carolinensis, assembly GCF_035594765.1. NCBI lineage: Eukaryota > Metazoa > Chordata > Lepidosauria > Squamata > Anolidae > Anolis > Anolis carolinensis. The sequence goes on from NC_085842.1 coordinate 324,729,569, forward strand.
GGCCTTTAAAGGCCATCTAGTCCAACCCTGTTCATGCCATGCGGGGAAGCACCATCAAACCACCCCTGATAGATAACCATCCATCCCCAATAATATGAATGATAGCAATAGTAATAATAATAACAATAACAACAATGATAGAGTTGGGAGGGACCTTTAAAGGCCATCCAGCCCAACCCCCTTCTGCCCTGCGGGGAAACACCATCGAAGCACCCCAACAGATGGCCATCCATTCCCAATAATATAAATGATAGTAATAACAGTAAGAATACAATAATAATAATAATAATAATAATAATAATAATAATAGAGTTGGTAGAGACCTCTAAAGGCCATCCAGCCCAACCCCCTTCAGGCCTGCAGGGAAACACAATCAAAGCACCCCCAACAGATGGCCATCCATCCCCAATAATATTGATGATGATGTTGATAATGTTGGAAGGGACCTCTAAAGGCCATGTAGCCCGACCCCCTTCTGCCTTCATGCAGGAAAAGCACAAACAAAGCACCCCCGAAAGATGGCGTTCTGATTTTGGAAGCTAAGCAGGGTCAGCCTTGGCTGGTATTTGGAAGGGAGACTCTGAGCGGATACCGAGGAACGCATTGGCCTTAAAGCCACCTCTGAGTGCATCCCTTGCCTAGGAAGGCCCTGAAGGATCCATAGGGCTACCATCAGTGGACAGGCCCTACTGGGCTCAGGCAGGTCTGGCTGCCCAGTTGCCTCATGGAGCTCGCTGGTCCGGTTTGGCCGGATGGACATGCCCAACCGACCTCCCCCCCTTCCCCACGACTTTGTTTTGCTGGTGTTTTTGCTCCAGCCTGTTGTGGCATTTTAATCAGTTCATACTCCCTGCTTCAATCCACAGGGAGCAATGCGGGTGAAAAAATGGCAGATGTACACACCTATATCTCAATAATAATAATTATTATTATTTAGGTGAGTCACTGCACAGTCAAAACAATCAAAGGCTCTGACTAC